>NC_064634.1:321970716-322287435 GCF_023864275.1 Schistocerca cancellata | reverse complement strand
TACGACGACATGTGACACCTCTATCAATCAATGCCAAGCCGAATAAATGCTTGCATAAGGTCCAGAGGTAAACCAGCGCGTAATTGACTTGCTCAATCTGTGAAGGTCTTTCTCTAGAATAAACCCCGCGGGACTGCTACGGTCGCAGGTTCGAATCCTGCCTCGGGCATGGGTGTGTGTGATGTCCTTAGGTTAGTTAGGTTTAAGTAGTTCTAAGTTCTAGGGGACTTATGACCTAAGATGTTGAGTCCCATAGTGCTCAGAGCCATTTGAGCCTCTAGAATAAACCACCCAACTTTTATGAAATTGTAATCATTTACTTGTCTGTACATATACATCACATCTACCGATTTCCGTCCCATTTGGATAATTCGTTCGTAGTGTGTCGGCTTTTTATTTCTTTTTTCTTGGAGTGTCTTTATTTATAAATATTACAATAAATTTTTTGTTGTTATGTGTAAAGGTTGCATCACAATTGATATTTAAAACTGAGTCAAGTGAAAGTATACGATAACAGAAGCGAAAACGTTCCAATAAGCATTGGACTGCAGGCGAACTATTTGAAGATAATTTTCACTATCGAGTGTTGCCTTAGTTACTACCAATGTAGTTGAAACGTTTTGAATTAATTCCCTACCCCATTAGACTAAAATTTCACCCTTGGCCTACCTTACCTTGCCCAGTATTCGTACATGCATAACGTGGTACATGCATAATAAGGGAAATGCATGTTCTGCTGCCGGTAGAAGACATAACCTCACGCGGCAGTATGGAATGTTATGGAAAGGTCGAGTAGGGCCTATTCCTCCAAGAACACCTCGTAATCTTACCCTCCCACACAGTCACTAAATTTCTCTTAGTCTCTTCATTATTTCCAAAAGCTTCGAGAGGCGTAAGATATACAAAAGAAAACTTTTTAAGTATCTTCATTTTATCTTCTTGTTGTTGGCTGTAGTTATTGCGTTTAGGGGCACATTCTTGCGGCTGAAATTTTGATTTATAACGTTGTAGGTTTCTGATGACCAAATAAGTGATGAACATTTGCCTGTATTATTCTTGAATTTTGTTGTTTGTCACATTTTTCAATATCACATCGTCTTTACAATTTCCATTTCTATCACACAGCAAATTACATTATTATTGACACAGTCTGATTCCATCAGACGCATGCCCACTACTAACTACTTTCTGCGGTACTCACAATATTCCAAAGAGTTTACAAAGAAAATGAGTTTAAAAACTCTCTTGACAAAAGAAGAATCATCACCAAGTTATATCATTATTTTATAAATGAATCCAGAAATAAATTTAATAATTTAGTGTTAAACTGTGCACTTAATAATATGAATTTTAAATATGCCAGATATTTCGTAATTTCAAATATTTTTAAAAGAAGAGTAATTTTAACTTTACATACATAGTACTACCAAACTAATTTCTTTTTATACGTTTTAACCTGAAATATAATCCATCGTATACAAAATCAAATGAAATTCTTTCAGTGAAACAGCCGAGAATGTTCACCTATACAAGAATCGAAAGTATAAATGGTATCGGTTATTTCTACATAAAAAAGGTAATGTCAGAGGAGGGCGTCCCATTGCAACCTGAGCTAGATCCTCTGGGTTTTAATGTCTTGGGACATCTCAAAAATGCAATGTACAGCACTCCAGTTGATGCGGTTGAATAACTGGAGCAACTAACTGAAGGGTGTTATCAAGATTTACGACATGTTCTACTGCTCCTCTGAAATCACTTCATAAGTGACAGTGTAAACCTAGTGTATAATGGAAAGGACATACGTTAGGTAGCAGTATGCAGACTTTTTACGGATCTACCATTCCTCAAAAGGCGCAACATGTCCTTAATGCCTTTGGTTGCCGTAGTCAAAAGACCTTTCTACTCTTCACCAGCACCAGCTATGTAAATAAACAACTCTTTTCCTTAAGATCTTGATGTGAACCATCTAAACGCGTGGCGGCAAAATAAAAAAGTGACTGCCACAAAAGTTGTTTAGTTTGTACTTATTAGCAGTCGTAGCACTCATAACGCCGTTCCTTATCGAAGAACTATTTATTATTCTAAGGAATTAATTTTTTAATGATTTAAGGGTCCTTATTTCACAAATACTTTACCTTACTTAATATGTGGCGAGGGCCTTATCGACAATGCGCTTGCAATATGAGTCTCTTCCATTTATTTTTATCGAGTGCACTGTTTGTCCAGTTGTGATTATTTCGCACCTAATACTGAGTCTTCGTCTTGCTCTCACCCTATCGATTGTCCTGCTGAATGCTGTTCTAGGTAGTCTATTCTCCATCACTGTTGCTCTATGGCCTGCGCGTTTTCAGCCTTCTCTTATTTAGCCTTTCGACGATGTTATGGTATTCGAACAGTTCTCTTAATTCTTCATTTTCTCTTCTCCTTTTAACCATGTTATTTTCATCATACATATGTCGAAAAATTTTCGTTAGCTCAAAAAAATGGCTCTCAGCACTATGGGACTCAACATCTGAGGTCATCAGTCCCCTAGACTTAGAATTACTTAAACCTGACTAACCTAAGGACATCACACACATCTATGCCCGAGGCAGGATTCGAACTTGCGACCGTAGCAGCAGCGCGGTCCCAGACTGAAGCGCCTAGAACCGCTCGGCCACAGCGGCCGGCTTTCGTTAGTATTTGTATTTCGAATATTAACAGTATTTCATCTTTCTCCCCAGATATTAATGCTTCACATCCATATAGTTCGTATAATGTCGTATATAAGTCGACTGATACAAGCTCACTTTGAAATTTGTGATAAGTGATCTTTTCTTTAGCATTCTGGAGAACTAAAAAGTGTTTTGTTTGCAGTTGCTAGAGGGACATCTATTTCTATATCTGTCCTATTGTAAGTACTGGAAACGTGCAACCGTCTTGTAAGTGAATCCATCTACATCCAAAGGGGCTTCACTACTCATTTTCTTACTTGTGGCCAGCTGTTCTTTCTTTCATTAACACTTAAACCTGTTTTCTCAGCGATTCTTAGTAGTTTTGCACTATATTGGTTAATTCTGTTTTGGAATGCGTAAGCTGTATAACAATCTTCACCTCCTGCAGTTGGATCCCATGTGTTATGATCTTCCCTAAGATGAGGTTAAATTAAATTGGTGAAATGGCTTCCCCTTGTCTCAGTCCAGTGTGCACGTTAAAGTTTTCAGTTTCTCTTAAAGAAGTCTTAGACGACACATAGTTCTATCTGTCAATATTTTAAAATAATCTGATTAACTTTACGGTATTTCAGATTCGCTCATTATATTTAGGAATGGCTGTCGGTCTATGCTATCATAAGCATTTTTGAGGTCTTTGTAGGACAGGAAGTCCATTCTGGAGTCTCAGCTACCTATTTGCTCCTGTTTCTGGGTGAAACCTGCTGTAAAATAAAGTTTGATCGCGACATAAAGGCTTCCTAGCGTGACTGCATTAAGTGCTCGTTAGACGCAGATGCGATCCAGCGGCTGACAACTGACAGCTGGCGATTGTCACCGGAAATGCCGGCTGTCCCCTCTGCGACAGGGGTGGAGGGGAGGGGGCAGGACCACTGGCTCTTTCGCAAGAAGGGAGGGGGGAGTGAAAAGGGAGCAGAGAGGGGTGAGGGGAGCGAGGAGAATGGGACAGACTCACACCACCCCACGTGACCGTCGACTGAGTCACCGCTGGCAGAACCTTAATCCGATTATACGCCTCGTCACAGTGAAGAGAAGCGGTTTGCAAGACCCCAGCACAGTGACGTCTGAAAATGAATTGAGCGGAAAAGTATCTCGAAATTCTTGGAGGCCGGAGTGTGTACGTGGTAGGTGGCATAGCTGTGCGAATATTCTCTGAAACTCTACACATTTTAGCAGTTCATTTGGCATCGAGCAAATTGACGCAGTTTAACAAACCACTGGACGTATATCCGGAAAGAGATGAGATACTGCAAATATTATATCCATGGTTGCAGTCCCGAAAGCCAGATGACAGTTAAAAAGAAGTGTAGATCTCAACTAACAAAATATATTTGTGGCATAAGGCGATTCACGCAAAATCATCATGGGACAGTGCCGTGTCCGCGCTTCTTCCAGTGAATTTAAAAATATACTATAAGACAAAAAGAAAAGATCCACTACGAAGGAGTTTTCCGAATGGGACGGAAATCAGCTGATGAGATGTTCATACACAGAAAAACAAATGATTACCATTTCAGATCAATTGTGTGAATTATTCAAGAGAAAGCACTTCACAAATTGAGCAAGTCAGTGACGCGTTGTTCCTCCTCTGGTGCTTAGCATTGATTGACAGAGTTGTTGGATGTTCTTCTGAGAGATATCGTGCCAAATTGTGTCCAACTGACGCTTTCGATGGTCAAAATCTACAGATGGTTGGTGGGTCATCTCCATAATGTTCCAACGTTCTCAATTGGGGAGAGATCCAACAAACTTGCTAGCCGGGTAGGATCTGGCAAGCTGTAGAAACTCTCGTCGTCTGCAGGCGGGCATTATCGTGCTGAAATGTAAGCCCAGGATAGCTTGCCATGAAGGGCACTAAACGGGGCGTTTAATATCGCTGTGCTGTAAGGGTGCCACAAAAGACACTCAAAATGGTCCAGCTATCGACCGGAATCGCACCTCAGACCATCGCTCTTGGTTGTCAGGCTGTATGGTGAGTGAAAGTCAGGTTGGTATCCAACTGCTGTCCGGGGCACCTCCAGACACGTCTTCAACCTGTAAACTCATTTCCTGAAGTAGAATTGTCTTCAGTAATGAGTCTCGCTTTGAAATGAGGAAATGAGATACGATGACCAACAGAGACGTGTCTGGAGGCGCCCCGGATAGCAGTGGGCTACCTATCTGATTGTCGCCCACCATAGAACCCGCCAACCAGATGTGACGATCTGGCGAGTCGTTTCATTTTATAGCAGTACCACTTTGGTTGTCATCTGCGTACCCTTATAGCAGAGAGCAGTACGTCGGCGATATTCTACGCCCCATTTGTTGTCGTCCACGGCAAGCCACCGTGGGCTTGCATTTCAACAAGATAACGCCCGCCCACACACGGCATGAGTTTCTACCGCTTGTCCTCGTACTTGCCAAAACCTATCTTCTCCATCACAGTCGTCGGATCTTTCCCTAATTTATAATGTTTGGAGTATTATGGGTAGGCCCTCCAACAAGCTCGGGATTTTGACGATCGCCGGCCTGTGTGGCCGAGCGATTCTAGGCGCTTCAGTCTGAAACCGCGGGACCGCTACGGTCGCAGCTTTGAATCTTGCCTGCCTCGGACATGGATGTGCGTGGTGTTCTTAGGTTAGTTAGGTTTAAGTAGTACTAAGTTCTATGGGACTGATGACCTCAGATGTTAAGTCCCATAGTGCACAGAGTCATTTGATTTTGACGATCTAATGCGCCAATTGGAGAAAATTTGGAGCGATATCCGTCAGTAGGACATTCAACAACTCTTCGCCAAGTCGAATAACTGCTTGCATAAGGGACAGAAGCGGACCAGTGTGTTATTGACTTGCTCGATTTATGAAGCTCTTTCCCTTGAATAAATCATCCAGTTTTTCTGAAATTGTAACCAATTGTTAGTGTGTACATGTAAATCGCACCTATTAATTCACGTACCATTCGGGTAATTTCTTCGTGTTGTGTCTTTTGTTTTGTCTTAGAGGGTATTTTTGGTGAGGTGTGATGTACTAACAATAAAGGGTACAGACCTCCAATTTTGAACGTGTTTGATTTTTGTATACATTATTTGCCTTGAAATGTGCAACACCAGGAAAATGCAAAATTCCGAAATTTTCCTGACTGCGCACACAAAGTATAGTACGAGTAACAGTAAACAATACACTTCTGGCTGCAACAGTGCCTCTAACGCCGCTCATCATCGAGTCAACCTGAGCCTGGATGACGGATGCGGGTACGTCATACCACGGCGCTTTACCTCTAAGCCCAAGTTTGTCAGCTGTAGTGGCTGACGAGCTACAGCATGCCAGTGTCTTCCCAACCCATGACCGCTGTGGCGGCCTTTCTACTGGGAGATAAATATTAAATATCCTGACACTGTCTGCCTGCTTACACACATTCCTGAATCTGGACAATCGAAGAATATTACACTCATGCTCACAAATCAAGGATAATTGCAGCATGTGATGCCACACAACGTGGCACTACACAAAACTGGCACTAATAGCATAGGGATATAGGGAACACACACGACACAGATCTGTAAGTACACGGTATTGATGATACGATGAGAAAACCGTCCCGAAACACATGCGCTACAAAACGCCACTGTTTCCTGCTCTTGTATCCCGAGATCAATATGGGACATGTTCAAAATGCACACGTACACAGGCCGAACAACGGGTTGGCATACTCTGGATCAGGTGGTCGAGCAGCTGCTAGGGTATGCCTCCCATTCTTCCAGCAGTGCCTGTCGGAGCTCCTGAAGTGTCGTAGGGGTTTGAAGACGTGCGGCGATACGTCGACCGAGAGCATCCCAGACGTGCTCGATGGGTTTTAGGTCTGGAGAACAGACAAGCTACTCCATTCGCCTGATATCTTCTGTTTCAAGGTACTCCTCCACGATGTCTGCTCGGTGGGCCCGTGCGTTATCATCTATCACGATGAAGATGTGACCCACTGCACCCCTGAAAAGGCGGACATACTGGTGCGAAATTACGTCCCAATACACCTGACCTGTTACAGTTCCACCATCAAAGACATGCAGGGGTGTCCGTGCACCAATCATAATGCCAGACCCCACCACCAAACCACGACCTCCATGCAGGTCCCTTTCAAGGACATTAAGGGGTTTGTATCTGGTTCCTCATTGGGGGAAGTGGCAACAAAATGGTTCAAATGGCTCTGAGCACTATAGGACTTAACTGCTGTGGTCATCAGTCCCCTAGAACTTAGAACTACTTAAACCTAACTATCCTCAGGACATCACACACATCCATGCCCAAGGCGGGATTCGAACCTGTGACCGTAGCGGTCGTGAGGTTCCAGACTGTAGCGCCTTTAACCGCTCGGCCACTCCGGCCGGCGAAGTGGCGACAAAACGACTATTCACGTTGGAGTGTAGAATATATGAGTCTGGCGATATACCATCTGACTTTCGGAAAAGCATCATCCACACAATTCCGAAGACGGCAAGAGCTGACAAGTGCGAGAATTATCGCACAATCAGCTTAACAGCTCATGCATCGAAGCTGCTTACAAGAATAATAGACAGAAGAATGGAAAAGAAAATTGAGGATGCACTAGGTGACGATCAGTTTGGCTTTAGGAAAAGTAAAGGGACGAGAGAGGCAATTCTGACGTTACGGCTAATAATGGAAGCAAGGCTAAAGAAAAATCAAGACACTTTCATAGGATTTGTCGACCTGGAAAAAGCGTTCGACAATATAAAATGGTGCAAGCTGTTCGAGATTCTGAAAAAAGTAGGGGTAAGCTATAGGGAGAGACGGGTCATATACAATATGTACAACAACCAAGAGGGAATAATAAGAGTGGACGATCAAGAACGAAGTGCTCGTATTAAGAAGGGTGTAAGACAAGGCTGTAGCCTTTCGCCCCTACTCTTCAATCTGTACATCGAGGAAGCAATGATGGAAATAAAAGAAAGGTTCAGGAGTGGAATTAAAATACAAGGTGAAAGGATATCAATGATACGATTCGCTGATGACATTGCTATCCTGAGTGAAAGTGAAGAAGAATTAAATTATCAGCTGAACGGAATGAACAGTCTAATGAGTACACAGTATGGTTTGAGAGTAAATCGGAGAAAGACGAAGGTAATGAGAAGTAGTAGAAATGAGAACAGCGGTAAACTTAACATCAGGATTGATGGTCACGAAGTCAATGAAGTTAAGGAATTCTGCTACCTAGGCAGTAAAATAACCAATGACGGACGGAGCAAGGAGGACATCAAAAGCAGACTCGCTATGGCAAAAAAGGCATTTCTGGCCAAGAGAAGTCTACTAATATCAAATACCGGCCTTAATTTGAGGAAGAAAGTTCTGAGGATGTACGTCTGGAGTACAGCATTGTATGGTAGTGAAACATGGACTGTGGGAAAACCGGAACAGAAGAGAATCAAAGCATTTGAGATGTGGTGCTATAGACGAGTGTTGAAAATTAGGTGGACTGATAAGGTAAGGAATGAGGAGGTTCTACGCAGAATCGGAGAGGAAAGGAATATGTGGAAAACACTGATAAGGAGAAGGGACAGGATGATAGGACATCTGCTAAGACATGAGGGAATGACTTCCATGGTACTAGAGGGAGCTGTAGAGGGGAAAAACTGTAGAGGAAGACAGAGATTGGAATACGTCAAGCAAATAATTGAGGACGTAGGTTGCAAGTGCTACTCCGAGATGAAGAGGTTAGCACAGGAAAGGAATTCGTGGCGGGCCGCATCAAACCAGTCAGTAGACTGATGACCAAAAAAAAAAAAAAAAAATCTGGTTCCTGGTTCATTCCAGATGAAAACTCGGAGAGAATCACTGTTCAGACTATACCTGGACTCGTCCGTGAACATAACCTGGGACCACTGTTCCAATGGCCATGTACTGTGTTCTTGACACCAGGATTTACGGGCTCTCCTGTGACCAGGAGTGAGTGGAATGCACCTTGCATGTCTCCGGGCGAATAAACCATGTCTGTTCAGTCGTCTGTAGACTGTGTGTCTGGAAGCAACTGTGCCAGTGGCTGCGGTAAGGTCCCGAGCAAGGCTCCCTGCAGTGATCCGTGGCCGTCTGCGGGCACTGATGGTGAGATATCGGTCTTCTTGTGGTGTCGTACACTGTGGACGTTTCGTACTGTAGCGCCTGAACACGTTTCCTGTCTGTCGGAATCGTCCCCCATAATTTTGAGATCACACTTTGTGGCACACGGAGGGCCTGTGCTATGACCTGCTGTGTTTCACCAGCCTCCTGTTTTCCTACTATTCTACCCCTCATCAAGTCATCAATATGTGCCCTTTGAGCTATTTTCAACACACAGTCATCATTAGCACGTCTGAAAACGTTGCACACTTACTGCGCCGTACTCTGACATGCACCAACACACCTCTGCGTATGTGGACTGCTGCCAGCGCCACCGTGCGACGAGCGCAGGTCAAATGCACCGCATTGTCATACCCCGAGGTGATTTAACCCGCAAACCGCCCACCAGAGCGTTGTTTCACCATGCATCAGCATTATCCTTAATTTATGAGCATGATTGTCGTTTCTGTCCAGGTGAGATCATCCCTAAAATAATTCATTGGTGAACGCGCAGTGTTAGTTATGTACCGGCCTAAAGCTCAAGCAGCATAGGAAGCAGTACTGAACCCTAACCAGGTCACAGACACAGTCCACCCGCCGAACAACGCCCCTGCCGACACCGGAATTCAGTAGACGCCACCACTTCCGTACCACTGTGCCCAGATGCCATCGACGTGGAGTGGTACAGCATTGAGGAAGCTTCGTCAGTTTGAACGAATGCCACATTTACAACAGCAAGACATCAATCTTGGGTCTCCGCTCCAGAAGTTTCTAGGCGACCAGAAACGCATCTCTTCCGCAAAGTCAGTGCTGGGCCGCAGTACTTAAACCCTCATGCGCAGCCCGTCGTCGTCGGCACAGCTGGGACCGACTGCGGCGTACAATCCGTGCCAGTAGTCGATGTGCTTACGACGCCACTACGTTTGCCGTCTCGGTATCTTAATGCAGCGATCTTCGTCTGGCTACCTGAGTCCGGAGACTCCAGCAGCTGCAGCCGTCTCCATGATCCAGGAAGAGCCATGAGTTACGGACAACCCAGCAACGGCCGCCACATGTCGCCGCTCTCCAGCTTGCAGTTCCGAGTTCATTGCCTGCCTAGCTCTGGCTGCCACCTGGCTCCTTGCCACCTGCGATCTGCCGTCTGCCTGCTGAAGGTTCACTGCTCTACTTTCACGCAGTCAGTTAGTGAACGACTCAGTCCACAGGATACATATACAAGATTAGTGTTCACATTAATGAACACAATATTATTTTCAGTCCTACTCATCCATCAACACTTCATTTCGTCAATGGAATAGAAGGAATCGTCCAGTAGAAAAGATTTTAAATTAGAAATCGCTTCGCTACTTGTCAAACATGTTATGTTACTGGGCAACTGATAAAAAATATTTGTTGCTGCATATTGAACTGCTTTCTGAGCCACTGACAGCTTTAATATGGGTAAATGTAAATGTCGTGTGACTAGGTCCTCCCGTCCGGTAGACCGTTCGCCGGGTGCAAGTCTTTCGATTTGACGCCACTTTGGCGACTTGTGCGCCGATGGGGATGAAATGATGATGATTAGGACAACACAACACCCAGTCCCTTAGCGGAGAAAATCTCCGACCCAGCCGGGAATCGAACCCGGGCCCTTAGGATTGACATTCTGTCACGCTGACCACTTTTTTGTGTTCACGTTTGTTCGTTGCATCTGCTCGGGGCGGACGTCGTAAGACATCCGTTTAAGTTCGTTATTGATCGATTAACTCAGTTATTGGGCAATTAACCCTCTGACCGAACACGCTGAGCTACTGTGCCGGCCCACTCAGCTACCGGGGGCGGACTTTAATATGGGTAATAAAATTCATTTTTCTCTCTAGTTTTGTAGGAGTAGACATCTCTGTTCTTCTAAAACTGTGGTGGATTATTTATGACGAATTTCAGTAGCGAGTATGTTTATTGTGGCAGCACAGTTTAAACGCCTGCCTCCTTGAAGAGGAACTTACATGACGTCTATGGTTGAACACCACATATTATTCTTACTGCTCGCTTTTGTGCAGCCAATACTTTCTTTCTAACTGATGGGTTACCCCAGAAAATTATTCCGTAAGACATTATTGAGTGGAAACATGCAACTGGTGCGTTTGTTTCTAAGATTAGCAATTATACGAAGAGCGAAAGTAGCTGATCTAAACCGTTTTTAAGCTCAATAGTATGCTTCTTCCTGATCAAGTTTTCATACCAACCTATGACGGTAGCACATGAGCGGGCGTGATTAAATAGGGTAGAATGCTCAGAATTTTTAGGTGCATTTGTAGTACAAATTTTTTTTCAAACTTTAGGGAGAGTCAGTTTTCAGAAAACCACTTAACAATTATTTGCAAAAAATTTTAGGTTTTATAAGGTGTAACATGTCCTACACAATGAAACGTCTTGGAAAGATCACAAAAAATATCAACTGGCGGTATTTTATTATTTAAGGTTTGCACTACATGATGAGTGAATGCATCTACATCTCTGCGTCTACATCCATACTCCGCAAGCTACCTGACGGTGTGTGGCGGAGGGTACTTTGAGTACCTCTATCGGTTCTCCCTTCTATTCCAGTCTCGTATTTGTCGTGGAAGGAAGATTGTCGGTATGCCTCTGTGTGGGCTCTAATTTCTCTGATTTTATCCTCATGGTCTCTTCGCGAGCTATACGTAGGAGGGAGCAATATACTGCTTGACTCCTCGGTGAAAGAATGTTCTCTAAACTTCAACAAAAGCCCGTACCAAGCTATTGACCGTCTCTCGTGCATAATCCTCCACTGGAGTCTATCTATCATCTCTGTAACGCTTTCGCGATTACTAAATGATCCTGTAACGAAGCGCGCTGCTCTCCGTTCGATCTTCTCTATCTCTTCTATCAATCCTATCTGCTACGGATCCCACACTGGTGAGCAATATTCAAGCAGTGGGCGAACAAGTGTACTGTATCCCACACTGGTGAGCAATATTCAAGCAGTGGGCGAACAAGTATACTGTAACCTCCTTCCTTAGTTTTCGGATTACATTTCCTTAGGATTCTTCCAATGAATCTCAGTCTGGCATCTGCTTTACCGACGATCAACTTTATATGATCATTCCATTTTAAATCATTCCTAATGCCTACTACCAGATAATTTATGGAATTAACTGTTTCTAGTTGCTGACTTGCTATATTGTAGCTAAATGATAAAGGATCTTTCTTTCTGTGTATTCGCAGCACATTACACTTGCCTGCATTGAGACTCAATTGCCATTCCCTGCACCATGCGTCAATTCGTTGCAGATCCTCCTGCATTTCAGTACAATTTTCCATTGTTACTGTCTCTCTATATACCACAGTATCATCCGCAAAAAGCCTCAGTGAACTTCCGATGTCATCCACAACGTCATTTATGTATATTGCGAATAGCAACGGTCCTACGACACTCCCCTGCGGCACACCTGAAATCACTCTTACTTCAGAAGAGTTTTCTCCATTGAGTATGACATGCTGCGTTCTGTTATCTAGGAACTCATCAACCCAATCACACAATTGGTCTGCTAGTCCATATGCTCTTACTTTGTTCCTTAAACGACTGTGGGGAACTATATCAAACGCCTTGCGGAAGTCAAGAAACACAGCATCTACCTGGGAACCCGTGTCTATGGCCCTCTGAGTCTCGTGGACGAATAGCGCAAGCTGGGTTTCACACGATCGTCTTTTTCGAAACACATGCTGTTTCCTACAAAGTATATTTCTAGTCTCTAGAAAAGTCATTATACTCGAACATAATACGTGTTGCAAAATTCTACAACTGATCGACGTAAGAGATATAGGTCTATAGTTCTGCACATCTTGAAAACGGGGACGATCTGTGCCCTTTTCCAATCCTTTGGAACGCTACGCTCTTCTATAGACCTACGGTATACCGCTGCAAGAAGGGGGGCAAGTTCCTTCGCGTACTCTGTGTAAAATCGAACTGGTATCCGATCAGGTCCAGCGGCCTTTCCTCTTTTGAGCGATTTTAATTGTTTCTCTGTCCCTCTGTCGTTTATTTCCGTATCTACCATTTTGTCATCTGTGCGACAATCTAGAGAAGGAACTACAGTGCAGTCTTCCTCTGTGAAACAGCTTTGGAAAAAGACATTTAGTATTTCGGCCTTTAGTCTGTCATCCTCTGTTTCAGTACCATTTTGGTCACAGAGTGTCTGGACATTTTCTTTTGATCCACCTACCGCTTTGATATTAGACCAAAATTTCTTAGGTATTTCTGCCAAGTCAGTACATAGAACTTTACTTTCGAATTCAATGAACGCCTCTCGCATAGCCCTCCTCACACTCCATTTCGCTTCGCATAATTTTTTTTTTTTTTTTTTTGTCTGCAAGGCTTTGGCTATGTTTATGTTTGCTGTGAAGTTCCCTTTGCTTCCGCAGCAGTTTTGTAACTCGGGTATTGTACCACGGTGGCTCTTTTCCAACTCTTACGATCTTTCTTGGCACATACTCATCTAATGGATATTGTACGATGCATAAATAACATCAGTCGAGCAACCCTTCTAGAATACAATCTGTGATATACTGAGCAACTTATTTTCACTTAAGTATGCGAGTACATTACTTTTTGAATATTTTGGAAAAGGATGTCGGTAAGAAAATTGTTCCATAAATGTTTAAGTCTGTCTTGTCACTTTTCCTATGAAGTGGTTTTAGAATTCCATATTTTAACCTATCTGGAAAATTCCCTGTGCCAATGATGCATTGCATATTTCACTATAGACATTATTTATAAAAAGCACTCCGTCTTCAGGTAACAAGTGGCCCATCGGCTCCATCCGATCACCGTGTCATCCTCAGTTGACGATGCAGATAGGAGGGGCGCGTGGTCAGCGCACTGCCCTCCGGGTCGTTATGATGGTTTTCGAGACATCATTTATAAAGCTAGAACAACTTTTCAGAATTCTGTTTGAAATTACATCAACTCCACAAGAGCTTTTGTCTTTTTAGAATTTTTATAATTGTATATATCTCACTGAAGAAAGTTTGTGCTACGTTTAGTTGCTTAAAGTTTTGTGTAATGATATTTTTAATACACTCTCCCGCTTCTTCAACTGAACCAGCTAATCCCATTTTTCCTGCTATGGTTAAAAGTGATTGTTAAAAATACTTGCAACTTGTGAATTGTCAGTCATAAAGTTGTTAAGGCTTTCGTTGCCACTTGTTGACGAATTGCCACTTACCTTCTGTCTCGAGTTCTTCGGCTGACATTATTTTGATAATTTTCATGACAGTTCACCAGCACGAGTGGCTGACGTTGTCACTAGCGTCACCCTGCATCCCATGTGCACCACTAGCAATGGAGGGTGAAGCTTTGACAATGCCAGCCACTCGCACTCGCGAAACGTCATAGAAATTATCAGAAAAACATGAGCTGAGTAATCTGAGACAGAAGGTAACAGTCAATGTACTAGTCACAACACTGTCATTTAGTTTAACTGTTATGGAATATAGTACTCTGACTAGCTGTCCTGTCTCCTATTCGACAATGTCTCATGTACTTTTCTTGTTATTATCTGCATTATATATTTCTGTCAGTCCATGCATACATGCAGACTTATGGACATTTTAATGACTTTCCTTACAACAGTACAATTTTTTCTTTTTTCTTTTTTTTTTTTTTTTTAGACATGCATGTAATGTTGGAACTTGACTTACTCAGGCCTTTACATAAATTTCGCTCTTCCTCTTATATCACATTTCAATCCTCTTAAGCATCCAAGGCATTTTTTTATGGGTCCTCTGGATAATTTTTTAGGAAAGCAGCTTACAAATATTGACACAAATTTACTACGGAATAAATTGAATTTCACATTGGCATCTCTTTCTACATACATTTCACCCCATAGCATGTATTTTAGCTTACTCTTGAGACACTGTATCCTGTTCTTTTAACAAGCTTCATTGCTATGTATGAAACTGCCTCAGAGTTGTAACGGGCCATACTGTTTACTTCCATTAATTGTGCATCATGATCAGATAGTCCATTAGCAAGATGGTGCCGCGTCCGGCAAGATCAGGCAACAGAAACGTGCTAGATAGTATGCCACTGTACTGGGTTGCGTGTGGATCGAACTTCAAGCACAGTCGTTCTCCCATCATGGGTACTGCATTCGTGACGGGTTGACTGTCTGTTAGACGAGGGCATTTTACGTATGATTCTTTGCCTGTTGATGTTCTCGTTTTTCTTGCAGATCATATAAAAGCAATGCTGTGTACATCAGTTTGTCAGCTTCCCTTCGCACAGCTGGTATTTGTTTGCTTTGAACAAGCTCATATTTTTATATGGAGTTCTCGAGTTTCTATGCGAGTGATTTCATCGTTATGGGGTGACGTATCGATGAGTCTCACTCACATCACATTATGGCGTCACCAGGATGGATATAAGTTAGGCTGACGTGAGATGCTTGTGGCAAACTAAACAGAGTTTTGCCCGCATCTCGTGGTCTTGCGGTAGCGTTCTTGCTTCCCACGCCCGGGTTCCCGGGTTCGATTCCCGGTGGGGTCAGGGATTTTCTCTGCCTCGTGATGGCTGGGTGTTGTGTGCTGTCCTTAGGTTAGTTAGGTTTAAGTAGTTCTAAGTTCTAGGGGACTGATGACCGTAGATGTTAAGTCCCATAGTGCTCAGAGCCATTTTTTAAACAGAGTTTTCAAATTTATATTTCTAATTTATTCGAAATAGGAGGTTTACAGTCGCTGTGTATTAGCAGTTGCGACTTGCGGCACTGAGACATGGACTTAAAGCAAAAGGGAGTAATAGGGTGATGCGTGTTGGCAGGTACTGGAATAGATAGGAAAACGAACGAACACGCGAGAGAACAGACTGGAGTTGAAGACATTGTTATGATTGCAATGAAAATGAAACGTGTGGTTGTGGAAAGTAACTTATAATTTCTGGTATAAACGTCTCATTTGCAGACAGCCTTTTCTGTAGTGTTTAATGTCCTAGGTTAGTTTTTGCTTTCGTCTGGCACTATATATTGAGACGCTATAGAGGCCCCACAGATCGCGGTGGTGGAATGGTAACACAATGCACGCATATTCAGGTGGACGGAGGTCTAAATCCCCGTCCTTTTTTCAGTCCATACCCTCAAGAGATAGCGATAAAAATTCAAATTTAATTATACTAAATAAAATGAAGCACTTGAGGATGAAATGAAATTCAGAAATGTCATTAATTTACAAATGGAAAGATTTGCATATCAGATGTATACTGATCAGCCCAAGCATTATGACCACCTACTTAACAGCTTCTTTTTCCGTCTTTGGAACGAAATACATCAATGATTCTGCGTATAACGGATCCGACAGTTTGTTCGTAGCTTTGTGGAGGCATATGGCATCAGACGTCTACGCATATCGTCGTGTAATTCGCGTAAATAACGGGCCGCTGACTAGCGTGCGCGTTGATGGCGCCCGATAGCGACCCAGGAGGGTTCCACAGGATCTTCGCCAGGTGACGTTTGGTTGCCGAGACATCAACGTTGAGTTCACTGCAATGCTCCTCAAACGACTGTTGCACGGGTCTGGCTCCGAGATACGGGCAGTTACACTACTGAAAGATGGCATCGCCGTCGGGGAAGACATCAAGCATGAAGGGATGCAGGTGGTTCGCAGCTGTCAGCGTGTCTTAGATTATTACCACAGGTCCCATGAAAGCGCAGGAGAATGTCTCCCACAGCGTAATACTGCTCCACCAGCTTGCATCCATGGCGCCTGCACGTTTAGAGCCGCCGTTCACCTCGATGACGGCGTTAGTGGAGACGGCCATCGACTTAGTGTAGGAAACATGTGATTCATCGGAAGAACCGACACGTTTGTTTTGATCGACGGCAGAATCCAGATGGCCCTGTGTCCACTGCAATCGAGTGACGATGTCGTTGGGTCAACGTGTGAACACATAGGGGTGGTTGCTGCTGAGCTCCATGTCCAACTACACTCCTGGAAATGGAAAAAAGAACACATTGACACCGGTGTGTCAGACCCACCATACTTGCTCCAGACACTGCGAGAGGGCTGTACAAGCAATGATCACACGCACGGCACAGCGGACACACCAGGAACCGCGGTGTTGGCCGTCGAATGGCGCTAGCTGCGCAGCATTTGTGCACCGCCGCCGTCAGTGTCAGCCAGTTTGCCGTGGCATACGGAGCTCCATCGCAGTCTTTAACACTGGTAGCATGCCGCGACAGCGTGGACGTGAACCGTATGTGCAGTTGACGGACTTTGAGCGAGGGCGTATAGTGGGCATGCGGGAGGCTGGGTGGACGTACCGCCGAATTGCTCAACACGTGGGGCGTGAGGTCTCCACAGTACATCGATGTTGTCGCCAGTGGTCGGCGGAAGGTGCACGTGCCCGTCGACCTGGGACCGGACCGCAGCGACGCACGGATGCACGCCAAGACCGTAGGATCCTACGCAGTGCCGTAGGGGACCGCACCGCCACTTCCCAGCAAATTAGGGACACTGTTGCTCCTGGGGTATCGGCGAGGACCATTCGCAACCGTCTCCATGAAGCTGGGCTACGGTCCCGCACACCGTTAGGCCGTCTTCCGCTCACGCCCCAACATCGTGCAGCCCGCCTCCAGTGGTGTCGCGACAGGCGTGAATGGAGGGACGAATGGAGACGTGTCGTCTTCAGCGATGAGAGTCGCTTCTGCCTTGGTGCCAATGATGGTCGTATGCGTGTTTGGCGCCGTGCAGGTGAGCGCCACAATCAGGACTGCATACGACCGAGGCACACAGGGCCAACACCCGGCATCATGGTGTGGGGAGCGATTTCCTACACTGGCCGTACACCACTGGTGATCGTCGAGGGGACACTGAATAGTGCACGGTACATCCAAACCGTCATCGAACCCATCGTTCTACCATTCCTAGACCGGCAAGGGAACTTGCTGTTCCAACAGGACAATGCACGTCCGCATGTATTCCGTGCCACCCAACGTGCTCTAGAAGGTGTAAGTCAACTACCCTGGCCAGCAAGATCTCCGGATCTGTCCCCCATTGAGCATGTTTGGGACTGGATGAAGCGTCGTCTCACGCGGTCTGCACGTCCAGCACGAACGCTGGTCCAACTGAGGCGCCAGGTGGAAATGGCATGGCAAGCCGTTCCACAGGACTACATCCAGCATCTCTACGATCGTCTCCATGGGAGAATAGCAGCCTGCATTGCTGCGAAAGGTGGATATACACTGTACTAGTGCCGACATTGTGCATGCTCTGTTGCCTGTGTCTATGTGCCTGTGGTTCTGTCAGTGTGATCATGTGATGTATCTGACCCCAGGAATGTGTCAATAAAGTTTCCCCTTCCTGGGACAATGAATTCACGGTGTTCTTATTTCAATTTCCAGGAGTGTATGTACGATGCAGGATGTGCTCCGAAGCTCTTGTGTGTGCACCAGCATTGTGCTCTTTCGGCAGAAATGCCGAAGATCATCATTTATCCGACTTGACAGAACAGACAAGCCATCGAAACCCTGGATTCCGGAGGCAATTTGTCGAAGAAAAAAGTTCGTCTTATAGTCCGTAAAATACGGTAATACTTGTCTTATTGTGTTAAAATTTTAACATGAGATTATACCTCTTAATGGGCAGACTACGGCAGCATTTTTAATGTTTAAAATCGGTCGCTGAAAACCTTTTTTCCCCCACTAGAAACCGCCAGATAGGCAGCCTGCGACTGGTACCGTGTTCCGGGTTTGCCGTTTAGTAATATGGATTACCTTTAACAGAACACAACAGTGTCGGTCGTGCTCATCGAGCACATGGATGGCACAACCGTAAACCAGTCCCAGTACCATGTAGTAAGATCCACCAGAATCTCCCACTTTGTCACCTTCGTCTGCCATCTATGGCTCGATACTCTCTGTCCAGCTTGTTCGTAGTTCTGTACTTTCAGTGCATGTGCTCTGTGCTACCCCTGTCAGCGAAGGTTGCCCTCGACTAAATATTTTGTTTTTCTTGACTCTAAATCCAGGACGTATCAGTACTTTTCTTACTCCCTATTTCTTACTTATTATTGTTATGATGTCCTTCCACCTTTGTCTGTACCCGAACAAATCAGGGACCCCCTGCAATTATGAACGTTGCCGACGTCTTATACACACTGGGTAGGAAATTTAGAATCCCCTTGGCGTGTTAACAATTACCACGCCCGCCAACTTGGGCGTGGGATTGCAAGAGCTGTGGAAGACAACGGGGTAATGTAGCCGCAACCTGGGCTATTCCGGGACAGGATCTTGTACAGCCTGCTACTATTAGAGGAGATCGATACCAGAGTCCCTGTCAGTTCAGGAGCTCGAAAGTAGGCATCTTTTCTTTGCAGGAGCAGACAGCACCAGCTCAGGCTATTAAATGATCACTCTGATTTGAATTTTCGGTGTTTTCCCTAAATGAATGAAAGCAAATTCCGGGGTGTTTCGCTTAAGATAACGGCTGGTTTCTTTCACTATCTCTCCTTAATCCAACCTGTGATTCGTTTCCAATGACCTCAATATCGACGGAACGTTAACCCCTTACGATTAGCCGTGCGGTCTAAGGCGCTGCAGTCATGGACTGTGCGGCTGGTCCCGGCGGAGGTTCGAGTCCTCCCTCAGGCATGGGTGTGTGTGTTTGTCCTGAGGATAGTTTAGGTTAAGTAGTGTGTAAGCTTAGGGTCTGATGACCTTAGCAGTTAAGTCCCATAAGATTTCACACTCATATGAACATTTTTTTAAACCCCTTACCTTCCTTCTGTTTGCAATCGAACAGGATATGCGTAATTGTTGTGGTGCTGTGTTCATCTCTCGCCAAGACACGCCTTACTAGCTTCCTGCCTCCTGGTTCTATCACGTGTCTGTTAGCTATATCTAGTACTATTCTATGAAGGCTTTTACTAGAGTAACTTCTTCTGTTAATCGCAACACTACAAAACAAACTTCACTTAAAGAATACGTATTAAGAATAATTGTTTCCTTTGATAACTCGAGAACCTGGGAGTTATTACTGGGCTCAGTTGCATCAAGAGAGCGGAGTATAAACAAAAATAGTACGACGGAATTGATTGGTAGAGTTTCTGGGTGTCCTCTTGACGCGTATCTTGCCAAATTGTGTCTAATTAGCACGTTAGAGCGTCAAAATCCCACGATTCTTGAAGGGCACTGCCCATAATGCTCGAGACTTTTTAAATAGAGAGAGATCTGCCGACCTCACTGGCCAAGGTAGGGTTTGGCAAGCACAAAGACAAGCAGAAGAAACTGGGTCGGACTGTGAAATAGTCTGGATAAAGCTGTCAATTAGACAAGGATTGACCATTGTATTAGGATGTTTTTTATAGACCACCAGTATCCGCAACAAACGTCGCAGAACGTTTCAGGGAAAGTCTTGACTACATAGGAAATAAATATCCAAATTATCCATTAGTTATAGGTGGAGACGTTAATCTAGCATCCATGGACTGGGAAAATTACACGTTTACCACAGGGGGCAGAAGCAAAGATTCGTGTGAAGTATTCTAGGAGCGCTCGCAACATACAATCTTGAGCAATTGGTTAGGAAACCAACTCGAGATGGGAACATATTAGATATCTTGGCGACAAACGGACTTGATCTTTTTGAGGAAGTTAATCTAGAAGAAGGTATTAGCGGCCATAATGTCGTTGTGGCTTCTATGTCAGTGGAAGTTTCAAAAAAAAAACCAAAGAAACAGCTTAAAGTTTCCTGTTTGGGAAAGCAAATAAAAGTGTCATTAATGAATATCTTCATAGTCAGCTCCAAGCATTCACCGCGGGACACAAAGATATTGAGCATCTTTGGTAGGAATTTAAAGGTATTGTCCACCATGTGCCAGAGAAGTATGTGCCTTGCAAAAGTATAGGGGAGGGAAAAGATCCACCTTGGTACAACAAACATATTAGGAAGTTGCTGAGAAATCAGAGAATTTTGCACAGTCGTTTTAAACGTAGTCACTGCTCCGCTGACAAACAGAAATTATGCGAAATGAAAGCAACTATCAGATGGACAATGAAAGATTCTTTTAACGAATTTGAAAGCAATATTTTATCTGCAATTTAAAAAAAAAAAACCAAGAAATTTTCGTCGTACATAAAATTTATGAACGCTACAAACAATTCAATACCTTCTCTTGGTGACAGTACGGGTAATGTAACTTATGATGATAAACAGAAGGCCGAAATTCTAAACCCAGCCTTCAAAAACTCGTTTACGGAAGAGAACTGCAGCACCATTCCCCCTTTCAATTATCGAACAAACGAAAGGATGGGTGACATAGTGTTTAAATGTATTTGCGATTGTAAAACAGTTAAGATCCTTAGACGCCAGGAAGGCATCTGGCCAGACGGTATCCCCGTAAGATTTTATGTTGACTATGCTAGAAATATAGCACCGTTCTTATCCATCATCTATCAGAGATCATTGGAACAGCGGAAAGTTGGCCCAGGTCATAGCAATCTATAAAAAGTGTAGAAAATCGGATGCACATAATTACCGGCCAATTTCACTGACATCGATTTGTTGTAGAATCATGGAACATATTTTGTGTTCATACATAATGACCTTTCTAGACACTGATAAGCTCATCTGCAGAAACCAGCACGGTTTTAGGAAATAGCGGTCATGCGAGACACAGCTGGACCTCTTTGTGCATGATATATAACAGGCTCTAGATACTGGCTCCCAGGTTGATGCCATATTTCTCGACTGTCGAAAGGCGTTCAACTCAGTTCCGCACTGTCGCTTGCTCCAAAAAGTGCGCGCTTACGGTCTATCCGATGACATATGCGGTTGGATAGAAAGTTTTCTAACAGACAGGAAGAAGTATGTCGTCCTGAACGGGGTGACTTCAACAGAAACAAGCGTAACTTCAGGTGTGCCCCAGGGCAGCGTAATAGGTCCTCTGCTTTTTACGATTTACATAAACGATCTGGTTGATGGTATTGACAGCGGCCTTATACTGTTAGCCGATGATGCTATAGTATACAGGAAAGTAGTATCACACGAAAGTTGTGAACAAATCAATGAGGATTTGCAGAAAATAAATGCGTATGACAAAGTCGAAAATCCCCATTAATGTAAGAGTACAAAATAAATACCCAGTCTTTGGAAGCGGTAACGTCCGTCAAGTATCTGGGTGTGACTATTCGAAATGATCTCAAATGGAATGATCAGATTACACAAGTAACGGGTAAGGCGAACTCTAGATTGCGGTTTATTGGTAGAATCCTGTAGCGATGCAGCCCTTCAACTAAAGAAATAGCTTACAATACGTTAGTTCGTCCAGTCTTTGAGTATTGTTCGTCTGTGTTGGACCCTTACCAGTTGGGTCTGATTCAAGAGATTGAGAAGGTCCAAAGACGAGCGGCAAGATTCGTGACTGGTACATTTAGCCATCGGGAGAGCGTTACAAATCTCATGGAAAGTTTGAAGTGGGACACTCTCGCAGGAAGGAGCTGCTCACTAAATCCCGAAATCCGAAATTCACTGAGGATGTAGAGCGTATATTATTACCACCAATTTTCAAATCGTGCGATGATCACCATTCAAAGATAAGGAAAATAAGAGCTCGTACTGAGGCGTTCAGACAGTCGTTTTTCCCTCGCGCGATCCGCGAGTGGAACAGAAGAGGGGGGGGGGATATGACTTTGGCGCGAATTGTGCCCTCCGCCACACACCGCTTGGTGGCTAGAGGAGTATATCTGTAGATGCAGATGTAGATGTAGATGTGTGTGCGGCCATTATCTTTCCGAAATATAACCCTAGAATGGCTTCTCATGAAGGGCAACAAAAGGGTGCCGCGGACGACAACCAAAGGGACCCTGCTATGAAAAGAAATGGCAGGCCATAAGGCGGGCGACAGTGCAGTTGGTTTCCCACCGCTGTCCGGGAATTTAGCCCTGCAGTACCATCTGAATTCTGCTTCTTCACTGACTTTCACCATGCAGCTGCAGAGAGAGCGTTAAATGTACACTCCTGGAAATTGAAATAAGAACACCGTGAATTCATTGTCCCAGGAAGGGGAAACTTTATTGACACATTCCTGGGGTCAGATACATCACATGATCACACTGACAGAACCACAGGCACATAGACACAGGCAACAGAGCATGCACAATGTCGGCACTAGTACAGTGTATATCCACCTTTCGCAGCAATGCAGGCTGCTATTCTCCCATGGAGACGATCGTAGAGATGCTGGATGTAGTCCTGTGGAACGGCTTGCCATGCCATTTCCACCTGGCGCCTCAGTTGGACCAGCGTTCGTGCTGGACGTGCAGACCACGTGAGACGACGCTTCATCCAGTCCCAAACATGCTCAATGGGGGACAGATCCGGAGATCTTGCTGGCCAGGGTAGTTGACTTACACCTTCTAGAGCACGTTGGGTGGCACGGGATACATGCGGACGTGCATTGTCCTGTTGGAACAGCAAGTTCCCTTGCCGGTCTAGGAATGGTAGAACGATGGGTTCGATGACGGTTTGGATGTACCGTGCACTATTCAGTGTCCCCTCGACGATCACCAGTGGTGTACGGCCAGTGTAGGAGATCGCTCCCCACACCATGATGCCGGGTGTTGGCCCTGTGTGCCTCGGTCGTATGCAGTCCTGATTGTGGCGCTCACCTGCACGGCGCCAAACACGCATACGACCATCATTGGCACCAAGGCAGAAGCGACTCTCATCGCTGAAGACGACACGTCTCCATTCGTCCCTCCATTCACGCCTGTCGCGACACCACTGGAGGCGGGCTGCACGATGTTGGGGCGTGAGCGGAAGACGGCCTAACGGTGTGCGGGACCGTAGCCCAGCTTCATGGAGACGGTTGCGAATGGTCCTCGCCGATACCCCAGGAGCAACAGTGTCCCTAATTTGCTGGGAAGTGGCGGTGCGGTCCCCTACGGCACTGCGTAGGATCCTACGGTCTTGGCGTGCATCCGTGCGTCGCTGCGGTCCGGTCCCAGGTCGACGGGCACGTGCACCTTCCGCCGACCACTGGCGACAACATCGATGTACTGTGGAGACCTCACGCCCCACGTGTTGAGCAATTCGGCGGTACGTCCACCCGGCCTCCCGCATGCCGACTATTCGCCCTCTCTCAAAGTCCGTCAACTGCACATACGGTTCACGTCCACGCTGTCGCGGCATGCTACCAGTGTTAAAGACTGTGATAGAGCTCCGTATGCCACGGCAAACTGGCTGACACTGACGGCGGCGGTGCACAAATGCTGCGCAGCTAGCGCCATTCGACGGCCAACACCGCGGTTCCTGGTGTGTCCGCTGTGCCGTGCGTGTGATCATTGCTTGTACAGCCCTCTCGCAGTGTCCGGAGCAAGTATGGTGCGTCTGACACACCGGTGTCAATGTGTTCTTTTTTCCATTTCCAGGAGTCTATGTGTGAAAATGAACCGTGTGAGATGACCTTAGGCACCGAAACACTGTGGTTGGTAACATAGTGGCAAGTTCTTCGTAAATTTTGTTCGATAGTGTAATCACTGTAATAACAAGATGTACCCTCACAACCTGTGAAGTTTCATATCGTTCCCTTCTCCCCTTCCTCATGCTTCATTTTTTTTTGTTTTTTGTTTTTTTTTTTTTGTCTGGCATGTAACGTTATGAGTGCTTAGATGAGCTAATTGGCCGCCAAGTACCGATGCGAGGTAAGATGACTGCTGTACGTCTGAACGCTAGCGGGCCCAGGTCTCAGGGCGTGCTGTGGCAGTTCAAAAGTCCGGCCAGGTGAGCGGTACGAAGGAATACAAGTGTGAAAACTAGCAGCGTCGCCGAAAATGAAGAAAATCCCGAAGCTGGACAGTTGTTACTCGTGTGGTCTTCGTGCAACAGGTACTCCAAAAAACGGCGGACTGTCAGAAAACCTTAAAGATGGCTAAATTACAGCTCTTGGAGATTCGAAAATAATTCACTGTGATTAATATTAATGCAAATCTAAATACATCAACGATCTCAAATAAGTGAGGCGCATCCAGTGACACAACAATATTTCAATATCTTTAAAACTACAGAAGTTAATATTTCACACTAAATAAACAATTATACAATGAAGCTCTGAATTAACGACTCCTAATCTCTTCATGCGATTTCAACATACGATGTCTCAGACGATAGCATTGCACTATACCTATCATCCCAGAAATCTATTAGTCTGTATATATTTTATTTATTACGTCTTTTATGTCTATTTTATTACGCAAATGTCTGTCAGAACATCGCATTCTCCACATTTACACAGCAAATGAACACAGCATCAATACCTCATATTTTGTCATATTTGTGGTTTTGCTTACCAATTTGCCAGTTACGTTATTTAAATGTTGACTGCAAATGCTATTAAAAACTGTGCTAATTTAAAAAGAGGTCAATAGCAAGTGTGTGAGGGCACGACAACTGGAAAGACGACGAAAAGATGCTTCTTTCAAGAAGGCACAAATGATGGTTTCAATAATATTTAATGACAATCGATTGCCATTTATCGTGAGCGCACCTCGTAAGAATACTGGCTTATTTATTTATGGGTAAACCTTTATTTATAATTATTGTAAATTATCTATGTGTGACAGAATGTTTATAGATTTCTTTTGGTTTGTTCTTCAGCTTTTTTTTTCTTTTTCCATTACCAGTTTCGAACTGCCTAACGATTCATTATCAGATGGTATGTATATTAATTGTCTGCAGCATTGTGGGAGTCGTATAGCTGTGGCAAGATGTGTAAACGAAACATATAAGGACTGAGTGCGGCTAGAATTATTCACATTATGAGACAGATTTTGTTACTTTTTGTACAGCGATTAGTATCCGTTGGTTGGATGTTGGTGTACAGAGTATTCTGGAATACATAATGAATGAAACTTTAATAGTACTGCACTTTACACACTAAGCCACAGGTATATTTATAACGTTCCTTTATTCAAATAATGTTGTAATATATTAGTTTAGTGCGGTGGAGTGGTAAGGGTGTCACATAATGTCTGTATAACTTGGGAACGATGTATTTTTGGTGGGGGTGGCCTTCAGCGAACGAGAGCTGGACAATGGCGGAACACGCTGGATTCGATTGGAAACTGGGGACTCATCGAGTGAAGAGCTCAAGGGAGCGATTGTGGACACTTTACGTCGAGTGCTGGAAGAAGACAGATCTGTATAGCGTAATGTGCGCGATTCAGTCCTGAAGGTGATTGTTTCTGGGCGGTGTACGGCCGCTATAATAATCGAACTTTAGAAGGGGTTTCATACACTACTGGCCATTAAAACTGCTACACCAAGAAGAAGTGCACATGATACAGGGGCCTTCATTGAACAAATATATTATACTAGAACTTACATGTGATTACATTTTCAAGCAATTTGGGTACATAGATCCTGAGAAATCAGTACCCAGAACAACCACGTCTGGCCGTAATAACGGCCTTGATACGCTTGAGCATTGAGTCAAACAGAGCTCGGATGGCGTGTACAGATACAGCTGCCCATGCAGCTTCAACACGATACCACAGTTCATCAACAGTAGTGACTGGCGGATTGTGACGAGCCAGTTGCTCGACCACCATTGACCACACGTTTTCAATTGGTGAGAGATCTGGAGAATGTGCTCCCCAGGGCAGCAGTCGAACATTTTCTGTATCCAGAAAGGCCCGTACAGGACCTGCAACATGCGGTCCTGCATTATCCTGCTGAAATGTAGGGTTTCGCAGGGATCGAATGAAGGGTAGAGCCACGGGTAGTAACACATCTGAAATGTAACGTCCACTGTTCAAAGTGCCGTCAATGCGAACAAGAGGTGACCGAGACGTGTAACCAATGGCACCCCATACCTTTACGCCAGGTGATACGCCAGTATGGCGATGACGAATACACGCTTCCAATGTGCGTTCACCATGATGTGATGCGACCATCATGATACTGTAAACAGAAACTGGATTCATTCGGAAAAAATGACGTTTTGCCATTCGTGCACCCAGGTTCGTCGTTGAGTACACCATCGCAGGCGCTCCTGTCTGTGATGCAGCGTCAAGAGTAACCGCAGCCATGGTCTCCGAGCTGATAGTCCATGCTGCTGCAAATTTCGTCGAACTGTTCGTGCAGATGGTTGTTGTCTTGCAAACGTCCCCATCTGTTGACTCAGGGATCGAGACGTGGCTGCACGATCCGTTACAGCCATGCGGATAAGATGCCTGTCACCTAGACTGCTACTGATACGAGGCCGTTGGGATCCAGCACGGCGTTCCGTATTACCCTCATGAACCCACCGATTCCATATTCTGCTAATAGTCATTGGATCTCGACCAACGCGAGCAGCAATGTCGCGATACGATAAACCACAATCGAGATAGGCTACAATTCGATCTTTATCAAAGTCGGAAACGTGATGGTACGCATTTCTCCTCCTTACACGAGGCATCACAACAACGTTTCACCAGGCAACGCCGATCAATTGCAGTTTGTGTATGAGAAATCGGTTGTAAACTTTCCACATGTCAGCACGTTGTACGTGTCGCCACCGGCGCCAACCTTGTGTGAATGCTCTGAAAAGCTAATCATTTGCATATTACAGCATCATCTTCCTGTCGGTTAAATTTCGCGTCTGTAGCTCGTCACCTTCGTGGTGTAGCAATTTTAATGGCCAGTAGTGTATTTCGAGAGGTCTAAATTTGCTCCCGAGTAGGACTCTAACTTTTGCTGCTTGATTTACGGAACTGAGAATAGACAGAATATGAGTTAATGTTCTTCGTACTACGTGTGTGAATTTGCGAGTCATCATGTTGAATTCTGACCAATTTTGAGCTGGAGATTATTTCGTGTATTTTGATCAGTAAAGGACATAGTATTCTCGAGTCTCTTATGAATGTTTAGTTTGGGGATTTTGCAACCATTCTTGCAGCGCTCTCAACGTAACTTTACTGCATTTGATACGGATATTTTCTATCTGTTTTTAATTGAATATCGTAACACCACTTCCGGTTTGTTTTAGATGTCCTTTCTTGAATAAACGTTATTCAACAAAATTCTCTTTCGTCTTCATCGATTACAGACGTTAGAATAGAACCCTTTTTATGAAATTATTCGTCTATCTTCTATTTTATATTGCTATGCATTTCATGAACTCGCAATTCTAAACAATGCATAGACTATTTGACTGCAGAATCACAGCTACACATTATTATTTGCAGCGAATTTGTTGCGGGGCTCGACACTATGACTACATCGAGCGATTCTTTTTAATGAGAGCTGTGCGTAGTCTACGAACCTAATGTACGAGCAGCCGCAGGTAAAGACGCTACTGGTTTGCTCGTATGGGATGCTGTTTAGAAGAGGAATTACACTAGCAGTAACCGTTATGAACCGTCGCATACAGAATATATATTTAAGCTGTTTTGTTTTAGATTATGAAGGTGTGCAGCAGTTGTTAATATTATTAACGCTTGAAGGATTAAAACTTCAATAATTAATAATTTTTTATCCATTTAGGAAGCTTACGCCGGCCTACAATGCGATATTACTTCATGTTTTTTTCCCAATGTGACTCACTAGCGGTGCGACTTGGGACGAAGCGCACATGTCAAGGGAAAACATCAAATATACAGGGTGATCCATTGATCGTAACCGGGCCAAATATCTCACGAAATAAGCGTCAAACGAAAAGACTACACGGAACGAAACTTGTCCAGCTTGAAGGGGGAAACCGGATGGCGCTATGGATGGCCCGCTAAGATGGCGCTGCCATAGGTCAAACGGATATCAGCTGCGTTTTTTTTTAAATAGGAACCCCCATTTTTATTACATATTCGTGTAGTACGTAAAGAAATATGAATGTTTTAGTTGGACCATTTTTTTCGCTTTGTGACAGATGGAGCTGTAATAGTCACAAACATATGGCTCACAATTTTAGACGAACAGTTGGTAACAGGTAGGTTTTTAAAATTAAAATACAGAACGTAGGTACGTTTGAACATTTTATTTCGGTTGTTCCAATGTGATACATGTACCTTTGTGAACTTATCATTTCTGAGAGCGCATGCTGCTACAGCGTGATTACCTGTAAATACCACATTCATGCAATAAATGCTCAAAATATCCGTCAACCTCAATGCATTTGACAATACGTGTAACGACATTCCTCTCAACAGCGAGTAGTTCGCCTTCCGTTTTGTTCGCACATGCATTGACAATGCACTGACGCATGTTTTTAGGCGTTGTCGGTGCATCACGATAGCAAATAGCTTTCAGCTTTCCGTGCGGGCCATTGTATGGTGCTTCGACGACCAATACACCTGTCATGAAATATGCTACTCAGTACCATTTCAACCGCACGCGAGCTATGTGCCGGACATCCATCATGTTGGAAGTACATCGCCATTCTGTCATGCAGTGAAACATCTTGTAGTAACATCGGTAGAACATTACGTAGGAAATCAGCATACATTGCACCATTTAGATTGCCATCGATAAAATGGGGGCCAATTATCCTTCCTCCTATAATACCGCACCATACATTAACCCGTCAAGGTCGCTGATGTTCCACTTGTCGCAGCCACCGTGGATTTTCCGTTGCCCAATAGTGCATATTATGCCGGTTTACGTTACCCCTGTTGGTGAATGACGCTTCGTCGCTAAATAGAACGCGTGCAAAAAATCTGCAATTCCTGGTGCATAGAAATATGGTACGGGTGCAATCGATATTGATGTAGCATTCTCGACACCGAAGTTTTTGAGATTCCCGATTCTCGCCCAATTTGTCTGCTACTCGGATCAGCCGCAACTGCAGCAAAAACACCTATTTGAGCATCATCATTTGTTGCAGGTCGTGGTCGACGTTTCACATGTGGCTGAACACTTCCTGTTTCCTTAAATAACGTAACTATCCGGCCAACGGTCCGGACACTTGGATGATGTCGTCCTGGATACCGAGCAGTATACGTAGCACACGCCCGTTGTGCGTTTTGATCACAATAGCCATACATCAACACGATATCGACCTTTTCCGCAATTGGTAAACGGTCCATTTTAACACGGGTAATGTATCACGAAGCAAATGCCGTCCGTACTGGCGGAATGTTACGTGATACAACTTACTTATACGTTTGTGACTATTACAGCGCCATTTATCACAAAGCGAAAAAAGTGGTCCAACTAAAACATTCATATTTCTTTACGTACTAAACGAATATGTAATAAAAATGGGGCTTCCTATTTAAAAAAAAACGGAGTTGATATCCGTTTGACCTATGGCAGCGCCATCTAGCGGGCCAACCATAGCGCCATCTGGTTTCCCCCTTCAAGCGGGACGAGTTTCATTCTTCGTAGTTTTACCGTTTGATGCTTATTTCGTGAGATATTTGGCTCGGTCACTATCAATGGACCAGCCTGTATAGAAAGAAAGTGAATACAAAATCAAATGTAAACACGATACCGCCAGTCCTGATAGGGAAGCGCTGTCTGTTCATTATCACACGGAGCCTACTCTAAGAAAAGGACTTGTAGCACAACGGGCTGTGCTAAACGGCACTAATGGCTGTTAACATCAGAATGAACGAACGCTAACCATCTCTGTACGGCACACTAATCGAGTCATTACCGATATAATTAACTGCTAATGGGGTCTAATGCTAATGAGATGCAACGAGTGTCAGAAGACGATCGGGCTTCAAGGTTTCAGACATATTACGCTAACGATGTCTGAGTTCAGTCTTTGCTCCTTAAATCTCTTCACGTAGATCCTCGTCTTTGGAATGTTTCTTTACACATACAGTGCGGCAGTGCCTGTCATGTTAAGGAGAACGATGCAGTGTTTCGCCGGACAGTCATATGTGCCCGTTCTTCTTGACGACACTGGCACTGCAATTTCATAGATTTTCATCCGCCGACATCGGGCAGCGACTTTCAATTGAAATGTCCTCTCCTGTACGGGTGTTACAAAACGTGTGTACGAGAGCAGGTTGTGACGCAGAATTGACGGCATATGGAAGTACAGGTCAGGCCGTGCGTCGTGCACCGATAGCCCCGGCTTCGAGTCCCTATCAGGCATTGTCGTCATTCCCTTATACAGCTGATTGTCAATTGTATTTCCAACTGCGAGTACATTTTATTGATCTGTATACAAAGTTTTGGCCAATATTACATTCAAGTAGGCTCCTTTTGAGTTGGAATTATCGGTTTTCCTGAGCTAATAGCCTTCTTTCTTCGTGTGGCATGTGTTATTTTTCTTCCAAGGAAGACGAGTTCCTTCCATTCATTTCCTACGAACTCCACACCTTTGATACTACATATGTCACCAATCTCATTTCCGTCGCTCCTTAATACTTACATCTTCCTTTGGTTTAATCTCAAACTACCCTTCTATGATGACTGGACTGTTCATCCCACTCAGTAGATCCTGTAAATCTTCCTAATTTTCACAGAGTAAAGCAAAGTCATTAAATAAAATTTTGGTTGGAATCCGTTCACCCTGAACTTTGACTCCGCTTCTGAACCTTCTTTTATGTCATTTAGTGCTTCCCCAATACACAGGTTAACACAAGTGGAGAAAGACTACATCTTTGCCACACGCCCAATTTAATCCAAGTACTTAGCTCTTGGACTTCTCTTCTTATTGTTCTGTCTTGGTTCATGATCACATTGTTTAGTACTTGTCGTTCTCTACAGCACATATACATTTTTCTGGAGATTCAGTTTGCGCAGTCGAGCAGTTTGTGTAAGTCTACAAATCCTATGAAAGTGTATTAATTTTCCTTACGTCTTGCTTTCATTATAAAGCATAACGCCACAATTGCCTCTCTAGAGCCTTTACCTTGGAGAAGGTAACTGGTGTTCACCTAAGAGAATCCCCATTTTCTTTACCACTGTTAGGTAAATTAGTTATTTTTTTCAGCATATCGGATAGTTGAGCTGTTAAGTTTATTGTGCGATAGTTCTCAATGTTAGGGATTGTAAAGGCAATGTTCTTCCAAACGTTCGATGGCAGTCACTACACACTAACTTCAATAATCGTTTGGTTGCCACTTCCTCATGTGATTTTAAATGTATCCCTGCAGAGTTATCTATACCTTTTGCGTTGTTTCATCGAGAGTCTTCCAAAGCTGTGTCAAACTTTGACTCGAATAGTGTTCTCCTGTGTTCTTCGAAGTAACACATATTTCGTCTTCTATCACGTTATCATTGAATGCCTCCCCTCATAGAGACAATCACTGTACTCTTTCCACCTATCTGCTCTCTCCTCTGGGTTAAGCAGAGGAATTCACTTGCAATTATAATGCTCAAACTCCTGCTTTTAATTCTATGAAAGATATTTTGACATTTCTGTACACTAAGTCTGTAATTCTGACGACCATAGCCTTTTCAATTTTTTCATATTTCAACTGGAAGCAAGACGCCAGTTTTGATGATTAAACTCTCTTTTCTCATTTGACGTTCTCCAATGAACATAATCTATACCAATTGATTGTTTTAAAAACTATGATTTTACTTGTACGTTTCCAAAAATTATCGACAAACCTAGTTATGCCAGTCGGTTCTCGTGTTAGCTGCCACTATATAAATACTGTGGGACACTGCTGCAGTAACTATGCCTCTTCACTTATTCAGTTTTTCAAGCTTACAAGCTGTTTGCTCAGCGTGTATGTTGTGTGGTCTCAGTTTCAAGACCAAATGATAGAATATAAACCCAGGAGTTCTTTACTAGAATGCATGAAAACTAAAAGAAGTGGAAGACTAGTAAACAAGGAGCACAAAGTGCATGCAGGTAGAGACGGTAATGTGTGGAGAGGTCTGGCAGCTTTATGCAGAAGCAGGCCGACATCAATAATGCACTTGCGTTTCAGGAAGAAATGAACGGTAGTTAAGGGGTGGCAATATTGATTTTTCAAAATGGAAAACATCATACAATATGTGCTCAGTTCTCAACTACTTACGAGACGCAATCATTTGAAATTGTCAGTTATCTGCACGAGAGTTAAGTGTTCTTCTACATGTGATGATGAATATGTATCTCTTCTATGCACTTGATTTAACATTACTAGCACGTTATCTAACATGTCTTTCGTTCAACATATGTGTGGTACTGTTACGAGGGGCGTTGAATAAGTAATGCAACACTTTTTTTTCTGAACGCAGCTAGGTTTTATTCGGGATTCCAATACACCATACTATTCCACTCTCTTTTCCACAAAAACCTGTTTTTCAACATAATCTCCGTTCGATGGGACGGCCCTATGGTGGGAGAACCTGGATGCTCGCATGGTGCCACTGTACTGGGCGACGTCGGAACCAACGTCTTGCAGCATCAATAACCTTCCCATCTTCCACGTATTGCTTCCCGCAGAGTGCATCTTTCATTAGGCCAAACAGATGCATAAATGATAATTAAGTGAAACCCTCAGCTGCCGACAGGTGTTGTTGATATACCTTGATGGGGACAGCTGAAAATGTGTGCCCCGACCGGGACTCGAACCCGGGATCTCCTACTTACATGGCGAACGCTCTGTCCATCTGAGCCACCGAGGACACAGATGAATAGCGCGACTCCAGAGACTTATCCCTTGCACGCCTCCCCTGAGACTCACATTCCCAACTGTCCACAATCTATATACGTAATGTACCTAATAGGTATTTGCTCATCCACTCATTACTCGCGCACACTAAGGTGACGATTCCCGTAAAGGTTCGGGCAACCTGTGCGCATTCGCACAGACAAAGGTCAATGGCTGGGTAGCCTATAACTATACAGGGTGAGTCACCTAACGTTACCGCTGGATATATTTTGTAAACCACATCAAATACTGACGAATCAATTCCACAGACCGAACGTGAGGAGAGGGGCTAGTGTAATTCGTTAATACAAACCATAAAAAAATGCACGGAAGTATGTTTTTTAACACAAACCTACGTTTTTTTTAATGGAACCCCGTTAGTCTTGTTAGCACATCTGAACATATAAACAAATACGTAATTAGTGCCGTTTGTTGCATTGTAAAATGTTAATTACATCCGGAGATATTGTAACCTAAAGTTGACGCTTGAGTACCACTCCTCCACTGTTCGGTCATGTGTATCGGAGAGCACCGAATTACGTAGGGATCCAAAGGGAACGGTGATGGACCTTAGGTACAGAAGAGACTGGAACAGCACATTACGTCCACATGCGAACACCTTTTTATTGGTCTTTTTCACTGACGCACATGTACATTACCATGGGGGGTGAGGTACACGTACACACGTGGTTTCCGTTTTCAATTACGGAGTGGAATAGAGTGTGTACCGACATGTCAGGCCAATAAATGTTCAATATGGTGGCCATCATTTGCTGCACACAATTGTAATCTGTGGCGCCGCAGTACATCTGGTGTAATGTCGTCGCAGGCTGCCACAATACGTTGTTTCATATCCTCTGGGGTTGTAGGCACACCACGGTACACATTCTCCTTTAACGTACCCCACAGAAAGAAGTCCAGGGGTGTAAGATCAGGAGAACGGGCTGGCCAATTTATGCGTCCTCCATGTCCTATGAAACGCCCGTCGAACGTGTACCTCACCAGAATGAGATTTTCACTCTGCAGCGGAGTGTGCGCTGATATGAAACTTCCTGGCAGATTAAAACTGTGTGCCCGACCGAGACTGGAACTCGGGACCTTTGCCTTTCGCGGGCAAGTGCTCTACCAAATGAGCTACCGAAGCACGGCTCATGCCCGGTACTCACAGCTTTACTTCTGCCAGTATACCTCACCCCTCATGGTAATGTACATGTGCGTCAGTAAAAAAGACCAATAAAAAGGTGTTAGCATGCGGACGTAATGTGCTGTTCCAGTCTCTTCTGTACCTAAGGTCAATCACCGTTCCCTTTGGATCCCTACGTAATTCGGTGCTCTCCGATACACACGATCGAACAGCGGAGGAGTGGTACTCATGCGTCAACGTTAGGTTACAATATCTCCGGATGTAATTAACATTTTACTATGCAACAAACGGCACTGATTACGTATTTGTTTATATGTTCAGATGTGCTAACAAAACTAACGGGGTTCCATTTTAAAAAACGTAGGTTTGTGTTAAAAAACATACTTCCGTGCATTCTTTTATGGTTTGTATTAACCAATTACACTAGGCCCTCTCCTCACGTTCGGTCTGTGGAATCGATTCGTCAGTATTTGATGTGGTTTACGAAATATATCCAGCGGTAATGTTAGGTGACTCACCCTGTATATATATGGAGACAATAACTGTTTTCGAAACAATGCGCATAAGTTGCCCGAACTCTTACGGAAATCGTCACCTTAGTGTGCGCGAGTAATGAGTGGATGGGCAAATACCTATTAGGTACATTACGTACGTAGATAGTGGACAGTTCGGAATGCGAGTCTCACGGGAGGCGTGCAAGGGATAAGTCCCTGCAGTCGCGCTTTTCATGTGTGTCCTCGGTGGCTCAGATGGATAGAGCGTCTGCCATGTAAGTAGGAGATCCCGTGTTCGAGTCCTGGTCGAGGCACACATTTTCAGCTGTCCCCATCAAAGTATATCAACAACACCTGTCGGCAGCTGAGGGTTTCAATTAATTATCATTTATTCTAGAGAAGCTGCAAGGTCATCAATGGTATCTGTTCTTTCGAGAACAGTTACTATCTTCCAATAAATAAATAAATAAATAGATGGATGTCGGAAGGTGCGAGATCCAGGCAGTAGCGTGGATGAGCAAGAACAGGGTGTGTAGAGTTGTGTGGGGCCTTGCGTTGTCATGGGAAAGGAGAAGTTCGTTTGCGTTTCTGTAGCAACGAACTCGCTGAAGTCGTTCCTTCAATTTCCTGAGAATAGTATAATGCACTTCAGAGTTTATCATTGCACCATGAGGCAGGATTGAAACAGATTAACTCCCTTAGAGTCCCAGAAGATTGTACCATTGATTATACAGGCTGAGTGTCCGGCTTTGAACTTTTTATTCGGTGGAGGGTTGTGTGACCACTCCACTGACTGCCATTTTGTTTCCGGTTCGAAGTGACGAATATATGCTTCATCGCCTGTGACGATGTTCGACGAAAAACTGTGACGTTCAGCCTCGTAACGCGCAGGAAATTCCTCACAGATTGTCCATCGTTGCTCTTTATGGTCTTCTGTTAGACGACGAGGAACCCATCGGGCACATACCGTTGCGTGCCCCAACTGGTGGACAAGTTGTAAGAGGTCCATGATTAAGGAATCTGTTGCTAGCGCACTCGAGCAGATGTAATTTCGATGGATTGCTCACGCGCTGCCTGCGATATGTAAGCTATAAGAGAATCTCAGACTTTTGACAATCATTCATCTCAATTTAAAGAATTTACTAATTTCTCCAATCCATGGTCATCCCGATTATTGTAAAGAAAAATCAGTTGTTTTCTTTTATACATGACAAATCTATCGGCCAGCATTGCACTGGGCTGTGCCAGAAAAAATTATTATAAGAGCAGATATATGTGCGTTATCCGGCGACTTCATTGAGGTAAGAATTTTCATTTTTTTTTTTCAGAATGATTTTTCAGGGCCATGACGGAGCTCTGCTGACGTCCAAAATTTACCAGTTTAAATTCACAGTCAATTATTGAAAGGTTATAAGTGAGCCACAATTTTTTATTGAGAGATTAGTCACATTTTATTATTGATAGGTTACGCAATTTATTTATTGGGAGGTTACGCTAAATTTCAATGTTATAGTTATATTTTTTTCTGTTGGGAGGTTTCGGAACTTTTCTGTTGGGAGGTTACACTAAATGTGAATATTATTTATATTATTTTATTGTGGGGAGGTTACAAAGTGTGTCAACACTACCAACAGCGGCGTCCAGTTGAGCAGCGAGATGTTTGATTGTGATCAGTCGATCACCTCTAATGACAGTATCGAGACGTTCCAACATTGCAGGAGTCACAGCTGTGTGCGGCCGGCCGCCACACCGGAGATCAGACAGGTTCGTGCGATGTCGCCCAACGACTCACCGTGCTTTTGTTATCTGTCACGTTTCCGTGGCCATTCTGTAAGATCCTAGGAATATCTCTGATTTTCAGCCAAAAGAAACTCAATGACAGCTCTCCGTTTGGACCCACCTCCGTTACTGACGCCATTTTGGGGGCTACGTACACGTAGAGTGCGCCCAGATCGGAACTTCATTAAATTATAGCGGCTGAAGAGGGAATATTCCACGATGTCCCACAACAAATTCTGCATTTTTTTCAGCTGAAAAAAATATGTTACATTACTTACTGAACGCCCCTCGTAATTGGTAACACCTTCCGCGCGATCTTCCACTGCTGCTGTTTTGCATGGTTGCAGAGATACGTTGAAGAGAAAGATTACGCATAACATATCCAGCCTCTCTTTGATTCCGTGATAAAACGTAGAAGTTCTGCAAACTAGGATGGGATTCGTACCACACAAATTTTTAAAGGTCCGACGTCTTATACAGTCCTATAATCCTAATAACTGGTGTACTTTTAATGAGCCTAGTCAACGCTACACACTTCGTGTCACTAACATATGTTTTTTGTGCTGTAGTATTCATAAACTTTAGTCTATTTCGACCCTAACGTGGCGAAAAATTTCCACTGACAACACTGAAAACCCTATGACGTTTAAGCTAGGCCAGAAATTCTTGCAAGAGCATTCAAAGAGCATTGAAATCCTACGTGAATCCAATCCTTGGTCTAAGGACGTTTTTAAAAATTTTATTTGATAAAATAGCAAACCAATTCTAAAAATCTCTTGCGATCATAGGTTCAAAATGGTTCAAATGACGTTAAGCATCACACACATCCATGTCCGAGGCAGGATTCGAGTATTCTACCGTAGCAGCAGCGGGGATCCGGACTGAAGCGCCTAGAACCGCTCGGCCACAGTGGCCGGCTACGATCAAAGACTATTATGAATCCTACAGTTTCGTGCATCTGCATGGTCGTCTCTTCATGGCGGGGCTGTGACATTTCGTGTAATTTAATTTGTAAAAGTTATAAACTCATCCTTAAAAGCAACATCTATTTTTTTTTTTAAATAGGATTATGGAGTATAAGGAGGATAAAGGAAGCTTTTAGTTGCATCTTTAAAACTATGAAGAACACTTTGGTAAGTGAACAAGAAGGGAATGAATTGTTCGCGCGAATTGGCTAGGCTTTCATTAACATTTGTGTGTTTGTGAAAAATGGAAAACACAGCTTTCGAATGAGGAGCGAACAGTAATGGGAAAATGAAATTGACTGTGCTCCAAGACTTCGTTAACCATCAACTGACCCTTAACATAGACAAATGTAATGTATTGCGAATACATAGAAAGAAGGATCCTTTACTGTATGATTATATGATAGCGGAACAAACACTGGTAGCAGTTACTTCTGTAAAATATCTGGGAGTATGCGTGCGGAACGATTTGAAGTGGAATGATCATATAAAATTAATTGTTGGTAAGGCGGGTACCAGGTTGAGATTCATTGGGAGAGTTCTTAGAAAATGTAGTCCATCAACAAAGGAGGTAGCTTACAAAACACTCGTTCGACCTATACTTGAGTATTGCTCATCAGTGTGGGATCCGTACCAGATCGGGTTGACGGAGGAGACAGAGAAGATCCAAAGAAGAGCGGCGCGTTTCGTCACTGGGTTATTTGGTAACCGTGATAGCGTTACGGAGATGTTTAACAAACTCAAATGGCAGACTCTGCAAGAGAGGCGCTCTGCATCGCGGTGTAGCTTGCTCGCCAGGTTTCGAGAGGGTCCGTATCTGGATGAGGTACCGAATATATTGCTTCCCCCTACTTATACCTCCCGAGGAAAATGTAAAATTAGAGAGATTAGAGCGCGCACCGAGGCTTTCAGGCAGTCGTTCTTCCCGCGAACCATACGCGACTGGAACAGCAAAGGGAGGTAATGACAGTGGCACGTAAAGTGCCCTCCGCTACACACCGTTGGGTGGCTTGCGGAGTATAAATATAGATGTAGATGTAGAACTTCTCGATGAAATAAAAATATATCACTGTGTTTCGCTTGGAGAGATGCAAGGACGGTATAATGTATAGGCAGTAGAGGCACGCCAAAGAGATTGTCAGAAAACATTGTGAAGAGAAAGTTGTACACAAAACCTGCTCCTAGCATTCATAAGGAGTTGGAAAGACGGCGACTGCCGGCTTTCCAATGACTTCGGCTTAATACAGGACTCTAAAAATAGCCGAACCGTATAAACAGAGATAAGGAAGTCCTTACGTCGAACTTAGCTTAGACGTTGCGTGGAATACCAACAGAGCTATCGCGTTAGTCAGTGTGACACTTAACACAGCGCTAGAGGCGTGTCTCCCAAGTGCTGAAGGGTGCGAAGGAGAAGCACGGATATCAGTAGCCCGGGGCATGCGTGCAACTCCACAGACTCGCTGTTCGCTTGCTGGGCAAACATACAAACGATGCACTGTTCAGCAGCAGCTGCCGTTTAGAGTTCACAGTTTTGTCGGTACTCTCTAGTTAAAAATGTCAAGCAAGAGGCATGCAGTCATTATTACGATGCTGCAGTCCAATATCTGTGTATTCTTTTTTAAGAAAAAAATCTGGTAAAACAGTCCTCAGCGAGATAATTTATTTTTATGCAGCTACTTAGCATACTGCTGCGCATGGTCCTACGGGGAGGGAATACTATTGCATTCCTTCTATTTTTAAATTCACATACCCAGGCATTTGTAATGGGATCTGCGATTTAATGTTGATGGTGAAGAATGGCATTTTGTTACATTAACAACTCATTGCCAGAGGAGAGAGCTATCCATGACAGAATCACTCTATAAGATACCCTGTTTTAATAAGAGAGTTGGAACCTTAATAGTAGCAACTGTTTATTTCCAGCTTATACAAAAGAGATGCATGTTTCAAAATTTTGATGTGCTTCAGAACACTCACTAACATTGTGTATAGCCCGTAGCCAGCGATGTGAAAGACTTAAAGGCACCCGTTCTGTTGAAGTTCGAGTGGAGCACTACTGCTCGGCGAATCTCCGTAACAGTTCTGAAGTGAATACAACAAGTGCATCCTTCATCCTAGGAAGCAGGTTGAAGTCACTACGGCTTAAATCCGGGGAATGTGGTCGACGGTAAAGCACTTCTCAGCCCCGTCGATCCAACAAACCAGCCACAACTTGCGCCATTTGCGCCATAGTATTGTCCTGCTAAATGATGCCTGGGTCCTGCAGGAAGTGTCTCCGCTTCATTATTCAAGCTGTTCACGTTTTGAACATAGCCCGCTATCAGATTACATAACGCTCTCCGCAACACAGTTTTCGATTTACATGTATTACAGGTTCGCAGAATGCGTAGCTTCTAGAAGCCAACATTTTTTTTTCTCCTTTTACTGTACCTCACGACAACCACTGGTTATATTGCTACAACGACCAGCTTAAGCTGCGATCTATAACCGTCTTCAGAGCGATGCTGCAACGTACAAAGTCTCATAACACACAAGCACTAACATTTTCATTGCGAAATAAGGGGAGGTTTACTATCTGTTAGTTCAAAAAATCTCTTTTTTTGAAACTAAATTTTTGGATCCGTAGAAGTGTTTAGAATCCACCCCTGAAACGGTTTTTCCGAATACGGAACGGAAATATTTGTTATTCGCGGTTGAACAAAAAAATTCACCTGCCTGAAATCGGTCTTTTCACGCACCAGTTTTTTTCTTCCGGAGGACGAGTTATTGGACCGGTGCTTGGGAGGAAACACAGAAAATTCAAATGAAAGTTTGAACGCGTGTGTTTGGAAGTTAGCCCCCAAGCATTTTCATTCTGGTGCGTACACTGTGGAGATTGTGACTTTCCTGGCAGTGAGCAGCTTCAACGAAGAGTGTTCAGAAGTTCTGAAGATCATGACACCGATGGACGTCACCCTGGGACTCTATTAGACGCAGTGCTCCAAGCATTCGGACGATCACCGGATTCAAGCGGCCGAAAACCGCTTGTCACCGGCTGTACGAGCCGCTCTGGAGCAGCGCAGGATGGCCCAGATCGAGCAGAACGCCCTCTGTGAGGAAGACGAAGGACTAGTTTATGGATCCGGAATAGCAGATTGAACGTACGTTGCATGATATTGCATTTATATGTAGTCAAAACCTCAAACGCGTTTTTCTCGAAATGACATTGTTTTATACACTCCTGGAAATGGAAAAAAGAACACATTGACACCGGTGTGTCAGACCCACCATACTTGCTCCGGACACTGCGAGAGGGCTGTACAAACAATGATCACACGCACGGCACAGCGGACACACCAGGAACCGCGGTGTTGGCCGTCGAATGGCGCTAGCTGCGCAGCATTTGTGCACCGCCGCCGTCAGTGTCAGCCAGTTTGCCGTGGCATACGGAGCTCCATCGCAGTCTTTAACACTGGTAGCATGCCGCGACAGCGCGGACGTGAACCGTATGTGCAGTTGACGGACTTTGAGCGAGGGCGTATAGTGGGCATGCGGGAGGCCGGGTGGACGTACCGCCGAATTGCTCAACACGTGGGGCGTGAGGTCTCCACAGTACATCGATGTTGTCGCCAGTGGTCGGCGGAAGGTGCACGTGCCCGTCGACCTGGGACCGGACCGCAGCGACGCACGGATGCACGCCAAGACCGTAGGATCCTACGCAGTGCCGTAGGGACCGCACCGCCACTTCCCAGCAAATTAGGGACACTGTTGCTCCTGGGGTATCGGCGAGGACCATTCGCAACCGTCTCCATGAAGCTGGGCTACGGTCCCGCACACCGTTAGGCCGTCTTCCGCTCACGCCCCAACACCGTGCAGCCCGCCTCCAGTGGTGTCGCGACAGGCGTGAATGGAGGGACGAATGGAGACGTGTCGTCTTCAGCGATGAGAGTCGCTTCTGCCTTGGTGCCAATGATGGTCGTATGCGTGTTTGGCGCCGTGCAGGTGAGCGCCACAATCAGGACTGCATACGACCGAGGCACACAGGGCCAACACCCGGCATCATGGTGTGGGGAGCGATCTCCTACACTGGCCGTACACCACTGGTGATCGTCGAGGGGACACTGAATAGTGCACGGTACATCCAAACCGTCATCGAACCCATCGTTCTACCATTCCTAGACCGGCAAGGGAACTTGCTGTTCCAACAGGACAATGCACGTCCGCATGTATCCCGTGCCACCCAACGTGCTCTAGAAGGTGTAAGTCAACTACCCTGGCCAGCAAGATCTCCGGATCTGTCCCCCATTGAGCATGTTTGGGACTGGATGAAGCGTCGTCTCACGCGGTCTGCACGTCCAGCACGAACGCTGGTCCAACTGAGGCGCCAGGTGGAAATGGCATGGCAAGCCGTTCCACAGGACTACATCCAGCATCTCTACGATCGTCTCCATGGGAGAACAGCAGCCTGCATTGCTGCGAAAGGTGGATATACACTGTACTAGTGCCGACATTGTGCATGCTCTGTTGCCTGTGTCTATGTGCCTGTGGTTCTGTCAGTGTGATCATGTGATGTATCTGACCCCAGGAATGTGTCAATAAAGTTTCCCCTTCCTGGGACAATGAATTCACGGTGTTCTTATTTCAATTTCCAGGAGTGTATATGACGGTAGTATATATGACTTTTTTATATATGACTTTCTTTTATCGCGCATTATGGTAACTTCAAATCTACTGAACCGATTGGCATGATTCTTTGTTTCTGACAAGGCTAACTAAATTGTCTAGGAGTTGTACCACTTTTATGCCGATCCATCAACTAAAAATATTTTTACTTGGCCGACAAAGTCGGAAAATCGATGAAAAAAGTCCTATTTTTTAATAGCTGCCATTTTGTTTCCTATGGTCCGAATAACCTAAACGAGGTACAACTCCTAAAGAATCTTATATACTTCGCTAACGTCAACTCAATTTTGATTTCAGACGAACCGGCTGACCTCTGACATACCGCGCGTGCAGGTCTACATCGAAATTTTGTTTCGTTCCGACGGCACTTCCGCCTTTGTTCTTCGACATTTCCGGCCGAAAAAATTCCTTTTTGTAGAGGAAATATCAATAAACCTTTTGACCAAATTTGACATTGATATCTATAACACATCCCGATCAAAAATTCTCAAAGAACATTTTTTCGGGCCAAAGATAGTAATCCTCCCCTTAAAACGACTGATTATCGTTAATTCGAGAAGAAAGGAAACTCATCTTTCAATCACGGCTCTCTCCAAACCGACAATCATATCGTGGACGTAACCTTTAAAGCTAACTTGCACGATATAATTGTCGATTTGGAGAGGGGCAAGATTGAAAGATGAACAGAATTCCCATGTACAAAGCGTCACATTTCCTGTACTAAGTGTCGTAAAGTGATATATTTCTGAAGCTACATAAAGTGATATACTGTATGTAGATACTAGTTGCAAAATGTGTTGCGAATGGTGTTAGTGGTAAAGAAGGACGGGGTCACTCAATAAGTAATGTTACATTTTTTTCGGCTTACTGCAGACGAAAAGTTGCAGAATTTGTTGTGGGGCATGGTAGAATATTCCCGCTTCAGTCCCTATAGTTTCACGAAGTTCCGATAGATGGCGACGCTACACATAGCCTTCAAACTGCCGTCTGTAACCGAGGTGCGTTCCAAAGAGAGATCTCATTGAGTTTTATATTGGCGGAAAGCCAGAGCATCGCATCTATTCGTTAGCACCTGCAGAATAACTACGGAGACCTGGCAGTGAACAAAAGCACGGTGAGTCGTTGAGATAGACGTCTGTCACCATAGCAACAAGGTCACCCAAACCTGTCCCATTCCTCCGCGTGTCATCCTACTGACAGGATCTCGCACCTTCCGACTTCTATCTGTTTGCAATCAATCAAGGATGCACTCTGCGAAAGCAGTACGTGTATGATGGGGAGGTTACTGATACAGCAAAACCTTGGCTCTGACGTCGACCAGTTGAGTGGTACTATGCGGGCATATACGCCCTCCCAATTAGGTTCCGTAAGGCCTTCGCATTCAACGGAGATTACTCTGAAAAACTTTTGTAGCCAAAAGAATGGGGAATAATATAATGTTCTGGAATCCTGCTTTCAGAAAAGATTGTGTTGCATTACTTATTGAACTCCCTTCCTAATACAATCAAGCGTCATGCCTGACGCTGATTGTCTTGTGCACGCAGAACGAAAATTTGTTTTCTTTAAGAGAGAAACTTTGTTTCCTTTCGTAATGGTGTGGGTCAGTCAATGAGAAAAACGTTTCTAGCGGGTTTGAAATTGTGTGAAAAGTAGTTGTCAGTCACTAATGAACCTCATTCTAAACTACTGGATGAATGTAGTTGCACGCGCTGAGTTACTACTCCTCAAGACATACACCACGTGATCGAAAGTATCCGGACACCCCCAAAAACATACGTTTTTCATACTAACTGCGTTCTGCTGCCACCTAGTGCCAGGTACTCCATATCAGCGATCTCAGTAGTCATTAGACATCGTAAGAGAGCAGAATGACGCGCTCCGCGGAACTCACGGACTTCGAACGTGGTCAGGTGGTCGGGTGTCACTTGTGTCATACGTCTGTACGCGAGATTTCGACATCCAAAATATCCCGAGATCCACTGTTTCCGACGTGGTAGTGAAGTGGAAACGTGAAGGAAAACGTACTGCACAAAAGCGTACAGGCCGATCTCGTCTGTTGACTGACAGAGACCGCCGGCAGTTGAAGAGGGTCGTAATGTGTAATAGGCAGACATCTATCCAGACCATCACACAGCAATTCCAAACTGCATCAGGATCCACTGCAAGTACTATAACAGTTAGGCGACAGGTGGGAAAACTTGGATTTCCTGGTCGAGTGGCTTTTCATAAGCCACACAAGACGCAGGTAAATGCCAAACGACGTCTCGCGTGGTGTAAGAAGCGCAAACATTGAACGACTGAACCGTGGAAAAACGTTGTGTGGAGTGACGAATCACGGTACACAATGTGGCGATCCGATGGCAGGGTGTGGGTATGGCGAATTCCCGGTGAACGTCATCTACCAGCGTGTGTAGTGCCAACAGTACAATTCGGATGCGGTGGTCTTATGGTATGACCGTGTTTTTCCTGGAAGGGGCTTGCACCTCTTGTTTGGCGTGGCACTACCAACCACAGGCTTACATTGCTCTCCGCTGTTCAGGACAAATTCGGGAATGGCGATTGCATCTTTCAACACGATCGAGCACCTGTTCATAATGCACGGCCTGTGATGGAGTGGTTACACGAGAGTAACATTCCTGTAATGGACTGGCCTGCACAGAGTCGTCACCTGAATCCTACAGAACGCCTTTGGGATGTTTTTGAAAGCCGACTTCGTGCCAGTCCTCACCGACCGACATAAATACCTCTCCTCACTGCAGCACTCCGTGAAGAATGGCTGCCATTCCCCAAGAAACCTTCCAGCACCTGACTGACCGTAAGCCTGCGAGGGTGGAAGCTGTCATCGAGGCTAAGGGTGGGCCAACACCATAATGGATTCCAGCATTATCGATGGAGGACGCCACGAACTTGTAAGTCATTTTCAGCCAGGTGTCCAAATACTTTTGATCACATGGTGTATACACATTTCGCAATTTGAGTAGCTGACTTAGTGTATTCAACCTTAACCGTAAGATTATGCCTCTGAAGGAACTGATTACGACAGCATTTCAAATTTTTTAATTTGGTCAGTGAATGTATGAAGTACTGAATTATTAAATTTTTTCTGCCCCTGGAAGCCATTCGTCAGGCAGATTTGGGTTATCACTCTTGTCGCCTAATAATACAGATTTCACGAAAGATCGACAGTCAAGTTTTGGAATCGGGACCCTTGTGGAATCTCAAATTCTTACATTAACTGAATTATTATATACTGCAGTTGCAAAAGCCAAAATGCAAGATATTTGACTGAGACACATTTAGAATTTGTTTAAAAAAAAGAATTGGAATTGGGAGGTGGAACATGACTGAAGAGAATGAGTGTAATATCTTACTTGAAAATCTTACTGTGTTGTGAAACTGATTTGCAATTGTTAAGGCATATCACAAAAATTACATTTACACGAACAAATGATCCATATCATAAAAATTACGTTTACGCAAACAAATGATCTTTACAAAAAGTTTTTCTTCATGACACAATGTATCTGCTTTTACAGAAGTTATGACAGTGGCAGAACGTGCTCATATGGTGACTCGAGAACCCTCATGACGTTAATGAACAAGAAGCAAACTCACCTAAAGTAAACGTTTTTTGTGCCATTTCTCGTGAAAATGTGTAATGTTCCTTCTTTTTTGAGAGAACATAGAGACCGGAATGAGCTATCTTCAAATGCAGGAGAACTGGCATTTTCCACAACTTCAAGAGGACTCTGATGGCTTCTTTTTCCAACAGGTTGTACCACACTGGTAAAACAACGTACCAATTTCCCAGTGACGCTTCGCCTTAACGGTGGATAAGGCACACGAGACACCCAAACACTGCCCTGCATTCTTGGCGTCCAAGATCGCCAGACATGACACTATGCAATTTTTTATTGTGGAGGACATGTGAAGGAAACTGTGTTCATTTCCCCTTTACCTCGCGAAATGGAAAAAATGAAGAACAGAATAATAGTCGCCATAACTTCTGTAAAAGCAGTTCATGGGGAGTTTAGCTCTTGTCTAGATGTTGTTCTCGCTGCTGGTGGTGGACACATAGAGCGTTTGTAATAGCATATCTAAGACTTTAAGATTTTGTGAGTATGTTGTAATTCATCCCATGGTTGTAGTACGTTTTTATCAACGAACATGGAGTTTTGAAATCCGAACAATCTTATTGAAACATTTCGCCGGCCGGAGTGACTGTTCGGTTCTAGGCCTACAGTCTGGAACCGTGCGACCGCTACGGTCGCAGGTTCGAATCCTGCCTCGGATGTGTGTGATGTCCTTAGGTTAGTATGGTTTAAGTAGTTCTAAGTTCTAGGGGACTGATAACCTCAGAAGTTAAGTCCCATAGTGCTCAGAGCCATTTGAACCATTTGAAACATTTTGTATAATAACTATTACGTAAATTAAGTAGAGAAATAATTAGTAACCAACATGAATCGTATGGCTGGTTTTATCGCCCGCTTGCTGTGAATGTGTCAATCCAAGTGTTAGGCGATAACCCTTCCGCGACTGCGTATGTTAGACTGCAGTTGTACGCACAACTTCTAGGTCGGAAAAAAGTATTTGTGTGTAAAGGCAACACCTTGTTCGTGACTTCACGTCAGCTAGGCACGGCGAACGCCAGGTCTGTTGCAGGCAGAAACGCCTGGGCTTGCTTATCACTATAAATCTCTTATTTTTGGACAAACTGTTTGGTATTGTTTTGAATTCTGCAGTTTTATTTAGATGAAAGATTTTCTTACTATCGTAAAGCTACAAATGAAGATCACAGTTCTGTATTACTGAATCCTGTCGAAACAAACGTAGATCAATATAGGAAGATGCTTTGCCCCACTGCAAGCTTCAGAAATTTTACATTCAAGAAACTATATTTACTTGGTCCATTTTGTTATCGAAACTTACCCCAACCCCCTTACAATGAACTCGTTTCTTTTATTTATTTATTTATTTATTTTCGTTTGACATCGTCACTGGAAATGCGAACTAATTTACATGTGTAAATGTCCAGCTGTTGCCAGTCATTAGATTACAGTCGTTTTCAACGAAAGGAATTGTAAACAGGAAACAAAATAGCTTCATACATCGAAAATACTGCTGAGTTTAAACTTTTTTAAACATGCACATTAGAAAAGATAAATATTCCCCTCTCGCAACTGAAAGGAGAAACTTTATAAGATAAAGAAATTTTATTTGATAAAACAAGTATCTCTCTTTTGCCTCTTCTTCTGTCCCCCACCACCTCCCCCAAAGTGTACAATCGCAAGATATTTCATTAACATTCGGTGCTCCTCACCCCACAGTCAACCAAGATACCTAAAGAAGAGCACCAATATGTTCACAGTTTCTTGTAAAAGCAACCCAGTACAAAGGTAACTTCCTCAGATTTACAAATAAGATAAAGAAGCACAAATTCTGTTGCTGCTGGACCATGAAGTTGTCTTTGTATGTCAATCCTTAAAACAGGTGGAAATTTAGGTTCAAGAGTACACTACTTGTTAAAAAATGTAATGAACTGCACAATTAATTGATTGCAGAAATCTCTCAGAACAATGTGTGTTGGTCAACTACCGCCAATAGTTTCACATTTCCCTGTGTCAGAGAGGGAGACAGCACCACTATGACTATGCCTGCAACAGACCTGGCGTTCGCCGTGCCTAGCTGACGTGACGTCACGAACAAGCGCCGAGGCCTTCCTTTGAGTCGGTGTCGGTAAAGGCCGCATCGGTAATGGCGCTTGGTGACGACACTGACGATTAACAAATTGCTAGGTAACGCTTATGTGTCTCGAGAATACCGAGTACACGCGGTACGACATTCAGCCGTTGCTTCGAGCCCTATTTGCGCGACGCCAGGGAAGCTCCAGTGGCGAGTCGCGGCAGAGTGCGGCTGCTGCAGCCACAAGACGCGCGCTGCCGGATGGGGCGGCCAGACGCGGCGGGTAATGGCCGACATCCTGCGCGCGCCTTTTCCCACAGTGCACCGCGCCCAGCTGCGGCGCTGGCCCAATTGCCGGCGGCCGGCGGTCGGCTGTCGGGCGACGGTGGCGTGTTGTGTAGCGTGGTGTTGCGCCGCGCCGTGCTGCCCGGGGGAGGGGCGTAAGCACCCGCACCCACGCACTGCAGCAGTGCGCAGCGCGAGGGCGCTGAACCCCGCCTGCCGTCTAGACGTCTGCGTCACGCCGCTGTCTGGCCCTCGTGATCCGCTCGCCGATGAATGGAAACGACCGGCCGGCCGGCCTTCTCTCATAGTTCTGGTGGCCGGAATCGAAGACCTCTCCGGACATTCTGTATCTACATACACACTCCGCACGCCGCTGTGCAGTGCGTGGTGGAGGGTACGTCGTACCAACTTACCGGTTTCCTTTCGTGTTCCGTTCTCGTATTAAACGAGGGAAAGGTAACTGTCTGTACCCGGCTGTACGCGCACTTGAGTCCCTTATCTTATTCTCACGAACCCTACACGACGTACACTGAATAACGGTCGCCCAGTCTTCGACCAATACAAAATGGTCCAAATGGCTCTGAGCACTATGGGACTTAACTTCTGAGGCCATCAGTCCCCTAGAACTTAGAACTACTTATACCTAACTAACATAAGGACAACACATACATCCATGCCCGAGGCAGGATTAGAACCTGCGACCGTAGCGGTCCCGCGGTTCCAGACTGTAGCGCTTAGAACCGCTCGGCCACCCCGGCCGGCTTCGACGAATACGGAGAGCGTAAATTTACCCAACATTACGTCGAAGGGGCTATGTCCTCTTTCTTCCAAGGATTGAAGTTCCCCGAGCACTTCCATTACAATTTAGTGGTTCGAATGGCTCTGAGCACGATGGGACTTAACATGGTCATCAGTCCCCTAGAACTTAGAACTACTTAAACCTAACTAACCTAAGGATATCACACACACCCATGCCCGAGGCAGGATTCGAACCTGCGACCGTAGCAGCAGCGCGGCTCCGGACTGGAGCGCCTAGAACCGCACGGTCACCACGGCCGGCCTACAATTTAGTGTGTGTGCTCGTATTATCAAGGGCGTAAGACAGGGATGTAGTCTTTCGCTCCTACTGTTCAATCTGTACATCGGAGAAACAATGATTGAAATAAAATAAAAGAAAGATTCAGGAGTGGAATTAAAATTCGATGTGAAAGGACATCAATAATACGATTCGCTGATTACATTGCTATCGTGAGTGGAAATGGCAAAGAATTACAAGATCTGCTGAATGGAATGAACGATCCCGGCGGACGTTCGAGTCCTCCCTCGGGCATGGGAGTGTGTGTGTTTGTCCTTACAATAATTTAGGTTAAATAGTGTGTAAGCTTAGGGACTGATGACCTTAGCAGTTAAGTAAGTCCCATAAGATTTCACACACACTTGAACATTTTTTTTTTGAATGGAATGAACAGTCTAATGAGTACAGAATATGGACTGAGAGTAAAAATGGTTCAAATGACTCTGAGCACTATGGGACTTAACATCTGAGGTCATCAGTCCCCTAGAACTTAGAACTACTTAAACCGAACTAATCTAAGGACAGCTCACACATCCATGACCGAGGCAGGATTCGAATCTGCGACAGTAGCAGTCGCGAGGTTCCGGACTGAAGCACCTACAATCGCTTGGCCACAGGACTGAGAGTAATTCGAAGAAAGACGAAAGTAATGAGAGGTAGCATAAATGAGAAGAGCGAGAAACTTAACATTAGGATTGATGAAGTTAAGAAATTCTACTACCTGGGCATCAAAATAACCCATGACGAACGAAGCAAGAAGCACATCCAAAGTAGACTAGCACGTATAAAAAGGGCATTCGCGGCCAAGAGAAGTGTACTACTATCAAACATAGTCCTCAATTTGAGGAAGAAATTTCTGACAGTGTGCGGTTGGAGCACAGCATTGTATGGTAGTGAAACATGGACTGTGGGAAAACCGGAACAGAAGAGAATCGAAGCATTTGAGATGTGGTGCTACAGGCGAATGTTGAGGATGAAGTGGACTGAGAAGGTGAGGAATGAGGCGGTTCTTCGCAGAATCGGAGAAGAACGGAATATGTGGAAAACACTGACAAGACGAAGGGACAGCGTGAAAGGACGTCCGTTAAGACATAGGGAAATGACTTCCACGGTACTAGAGGGAGCTGTACAGGCCAAAAACAGTAGAGGAAGACAGAAATTGGAATACAAGCAGCAAATAATTGAGGATGTAAGTTGCAAGTTCTACTCTCTGGTGGAATTTAATTTAATTTAGTTTGTGGTAAGGTCTTACGGGACCAAACTGCTCAGGTCATTGATCCCTAAGCTTACACACTACTTAATCTAACTTAAACTAACTTATGCTAAGGACAACACACACTGCCATGCCAGAGGGAAGACTCGAACCTGCGACGGGGACAGCCGCGCGGACCGTCACAAGGCGCCTTAGACCGCGCGGCTACCCCGCGCGGCTCTGTGATGAAGAGGTTGGTACAGGAGAGGAATTGGTGGCGGGCCGCATCAAACCAGTCAGAAGACTGATGACTCAAAAGAAATAAAAAAGTACCAACCTGTTACGACCCCGCCAGAGCGTCTCTGAATTCGGTCAATGTCTGCTGCCGTGTCTACCGGATACGGAGAATAAACGTTGAAATCACTAAATGGCTAAAATCGTCAGCCGGTCTCCGTCATGAAAATACACCCTGTTAAGAACAGTGTACCGCCTTTTGCAGGGTCCAATGGATCATCATGAATCCGCGTGACTTCAGCGTAATTCATCTTCGAAAAAGTGTCATTTCTTTCCGTCTTATTGCGTATTTCTTTCAATTATCTTTTGTACTATACTGCAATATTTCTTTCTATACATGCTCCGAGTTTCATTGACCTATGTACTTTGTAGTGAAATATCATGTGAAAGTTACTTTCGTCCTTAAATTTTGCGGTCATGTACCGCCTCCCAATTACAATTTTTTTAAACAAATTCTTAACGTGTCTCAGTCAAATACCTTGCATTTTGGCTTTTGCAACTGCAGTTAGTTTAGCAGTACTGAGAGCAGAATAACGCGGTATCCAAGGTGACACCAATACGAGGTAAGAAATTCATTTCACACAGTTTATGGATTGTCGCACAGCGACCACTTTTTTACTTATTCAGATTTACAGGGACGTAGTAAGATCGAGTAGATCTATTTACCTCTAATTCGTCATTATGACGCACAGGTTTTAATTTGTTTGGGTTTACTGGTATCGCTTTCTTGCTAGCAGACTGATTGTTTAAAACAGGGTGAACGAAATGAAATGTAGTGTGGCGCGGGCCTCCCGGCGGGTAGACCAGATTCTCAGGTGCAAGTCTTTTGAGGTGACGCCACTTCGGCGACTCGCGCGTCGATGAGGATGAAATGATGATGATGATGATGACGTCACAAATATCCAGTCCCTGAGCGGAGAAAATCTCCAACCCAGCCGGGAATTGATCCCAGGCTCCCCAGCATGACATCCGGCGCGCTGTCCACACAGGTACGGTGGCGGACTAAAACAGGGTCACGTAAATATACTGATACACGTAATCAGATTTCGCAGTTAGCACACCACTTGATATAACTGTTCTTTGTTACACATAAACATCAAAGCTTACTTTAGACATAAACGTTACAACATTCATACATATATTAATTAATACCACAGTAAGAAAGTACAACACGAAAAAAATCTTTCCCGCTGTTTCGTTCACCAACGTGAGGAGGAGGTGGAACGACAGGGTTATTTCTAAGTACCTCTGGGTTTTCAGAAGACGACTGGGAAAAAAATAAAAGACATATAGGGAACAGACAAACATCAGTGCATGGAGCATCTCCCCAAGTATTTAACTAAACACTGCAGGCGCTCAGTATGGGCTCCGTTACTGATGCAGCAAACGTCAGCACGTGCGAGCACTTCACTGACACGAATTGTCCGGGAAGGTGTGGCAGCAGCCTGCTCTGCAGATCTGTTGATTGGGTTGCCTATCTGTAGGCGGAAACTAATTCGATACAACACGGAAAGGTGCAGAGCAGACTGGAAGGTTAACAACGAAACTTGAAGGCAGCACAATCCACAGATGCAAACTATAATTGGATGTATTGTGCAAACAATTATCAGGCTTCGCTTTACCAGCGGGACACCGATACGCAGGGATAACGTGCAGAAGATTTTTAAATAACCTATTGTGGGACTCCAACCTCCCAATGGCACTGAAAGGATTAAACTTCTCACTACGCCAAAGTCAATCATTGAAAGCGCTGTAGCTATCTAACTTCTCTCAGGAAGATTCTAAGATACGACCACTAGACTGGGAAACGTTCAGCGCCAAGAGATTGTACAGTATCTCCAGCTAGCTTCTCACAACTTCCACTAATAACATCCACGACAAAAAAATAGATACGCAGCTCAAAATCTAATGTCACACCATACGCAAAAATACCACACTCAAGTTTCAAATGCAATCATTTGCTTCAATTAAACCTCACAGTCTCGTTCACGAAACACAGCCTGCAGCTAACTAATGGTTCTGCTTTCTGTTAGAACGTGCTCCTTGCTAACGAAAAAGTCCGCGCTCATTAATCCGTAACTCTCTCTCAGAAACACACAGCGTAGCGCCTAGACAAGATTCCGCGCTCACGCACGGGAATACGCTTTCGGAAGCTTTTTACGTTTCCCATGCTGGAAAAATAACCTCGTTAATCAGGAAGGAACGCTGACTCTGGACTTCCGAAATAATAACCACGTTAAAACACAAATTCCGCCTATAGGAACCACGACTTGCCATCTGTATTTAAAGAAAAGCCAGCCAGGCTTAGTAGTCGGATACAGACATTTCTATTGACCATTTCCCGAGCACGCTAATAATCACTCCAAAAAACTGCTTCTCGTCAGGAGTTTTGAAACAATTATTTGTAACAGGTGCTTGGCAACACCTGTAATCCTGGGAAAATCATTCGCCGTTGAGCCAGCCCCATAGCCCTCCAATACTACTCATTTAAGAAGATTAGAGAAAGACCAGGGCTGCGGTAAATTCTCATTCAGCAGACGTCGTCCCTGGCATAGTCAAGTCACACACAGGTGCGGCCGAGGAATAGTGCGAAGCGTTACTGTATCTATAACATCTATATCTATGGAGCGGAGGTTGACATCAACATGACTGCTGTCTTGCGAGAACGGAGGAGCATCCTAGTAAATTTTAAAGGGCGTTCAGTACTATGACAGGAGTATAATAAGTAACGCAACACATTTTTTCTCGGCCACTTTCGACTGAGAAAATACGGAATTTGTTTTGGTAGAGCGTGAAGTATTCCCGCTTCATTCTCTTTAGTTTCATGAAATTCAGACTGGTGGCGGCACTATACGTAGTCTTTAAAATGGCCTCTGTAACGGAGGTGCAAAAATGGTTCAAATGGCTCTAAGCACTATGGGACTTAACATCTGAGGTCATCAGTCCGCTAGACTTAGAAACTACTTAAACCTAAATAACCTAAGGACATCACACACATCCATGCCCGAGGCAGGATTCGAACCCGAGACCGTAGCAGGCGCGCGGTTCCGGACTGAAGCGCCTAGAACTGGTCGGCCACAGCGCCCGGCAATGGAGGTGCAATGCAAGCAGAGAGCCGTCATTGTATTTCTTTTGGCGGAAAACCAGAGTATCGCCAATATTCACAGCCGCTTGCAGAATGTCTAAGGAGACTTAGCAGTGAACAAAAGCACGGTGAGTCGTTGGGCGAGGATCTATCATCATTACAACAAGGTCGCGCAAACCTGTCCAGTCTCCCGCGTGCCGCCCGGTCGACAAAGGCTGTGACTCCTGTAATGTTCAAACGTGTGGGCACTCCCATTCGAGGTACAATCGCTCCGTGACAACGCAAGGCCTCATACAAGTCTTCGCACCCGAAAGGAAATCACAAAACTTCACTGGACTGTTCTTCCTCATACATTCTAATTGAACGCTCCTCGTACGTCGTTGGAAGGGCTGTGCATAACACTTTGAATATAACCTATAGATCTACCTATGAAATGCCGAGCCACATCCTACTGGATTAAAACGAGGACTGGAAAACTGACATAAATCGCGGGAATATCAATTACGGATAAAGACCACCAAAAACTGAAGAGTGAACGGCTGGCTAAGGGCATGGGAAGTCAGCGATTAGGCTAGATGTGAATGAAAAGTTAAGAATGAAAATGTCAGTCATAGCCGAGACGTGACATGTATTACTAAATGTCATAAATGGTTGCCCGGAAACCCGGTCGCCAGAACCAGTTGAAGCTGGCTATCTAACAGCTTCCAAGGGCAACAATATTATATTTTCAGTATTTCATATAATTATTAACTGAATTTAAAAATTTAAAACGCTGTTCTAATCTATTCAGTAATAAATATAACCTTACGTTAATTGTTTAAGAGAGCAAGTCGAGTACTAAATTTGGAAACTGTCAATACGTCTTGAGGGAAAATAGCTCATGGTGCACCAAGTCCGCAGACTACGTTCATTTAGTATTTGAGAATGAGAGCACAGAGCGAGTTCCAACAAATTTTACACCATTTTTCAAACCTTTTTGAAACTTTTTTCGCTGCCATCCTCCACAAAATAAAGAAAACGAAAAAATTATCACTCACTACATTTTCGCCGTTTATGCAGTAAAACTTCAGCGTAAGACATGAAGTTTTATTTTATTACTTATTTAGTACAAATTATATTTGCAATACATTTTCCAGGCAGTATCGATATGTACTACTGAATGTATATGCAGAATGACATTGAAGGAAAACAATCGCAGTATCAAAACATAATTAACGTGGAGTAATGAAATATCAGCAATACATTCATCTAGATAACATATGTAAGTGGTAAACGTCGGAGGATCAAAGGTTAATGTAAGCACGAGATAAGTAACTGCAAAAGTGAAATGCAGGTACCTTAATAGGCGGTATAATCGACAGAATGTAGAATGCAAGCGTGCAAACATGCAAAGGTGCCGGAAGTAAATTTGTGAGATGGAGTTCCATGCCTGTTGCACGTGGTTGGTCAACACAGGGACGGTCAGTGCTTGTTGAGAATGACGCTGGAACTGTCGTCCGATAATGCCCCACATGCGCTCGATTGACGACGGATTTGGTGATCGAATTGGCCAAGGAATAAAACATATCGACGCTTTGTAGAGCATGTTGAGTTGCAAAAGCGGTATGTGGGCTAGCATTATCCTGTTGCTAAATACCCCCTGAAAAGTTGTTGATGAATTGCAGCACAACAGGTCAAATCACCAGAATGACGTACAAATCTGCAGTCAGGATGCACGTGAAAACCACGAGAGTGCTACGAAATCGCGCCCAAGGATTTAACTACACGTGGACGTCCAGCGTGCCTTTGCACGCAGACAGGTTCTTTGCAGGCCCTTGGCTGGCCTCCCTCTTTCCAACAAATGGCCATTACTGGCACCGAGCAGAACCATCGTTCACCAGAAAACACATCAGACGTTCAACATACCCTCCAACGGGCTCTCGCTTGACATCACTGAAATCGCCAGTGGCGGTGGTTTGGAGGTCATTGGAACGCGCGCTACAGGGCGTCTGGCTCGGAGTTGCCCTTGAAGTAACCGATTTGTAACAGTTCATTGTGTCACTTTGGTGACAAATGGTGCTCAAACTGCTGTTGCAGATGCAGTACGATGAGGCACAACCGTGCGCCGAACACGATAACCTTCCCTCTCGGTAGTCCACATGGCCGTCCAGAGACTGATCTTCTTGCCACAGCACTTTATTGTGCCAACACTGCCATCAATCATGTACGAGGTGCATTCAAGTTCTAAGGCCTCCGATTTTTTTTTTTTCTCCGGACTGGAAAGAGATAGAAACATGCGAATTGTTTTAAAATGAGGCCGCGTTCATTGTCAATACGTCCCAGAGATGGCAGCACCGTACAGCAGATGGACTTTTACCGCCAGCGGTGAGAATGAGAACTGTTTTAAATACTTAAAATGGCGACGTTTTCCTTACTTGAACAGCGTGCAATCATTCGTTTTCTGACTTTGCGTGGTGTGAAACCAATTGAAATTCATCGACAGTTGAAGGAGACATGTGGTGATGGAGTTATGGATGTGTCGAAAGTGCGTTCGTGGGTGCGACAGTTTAATGAAGGCAGAACATCGTGTGACAACAAACCGAAACAACCTCGGGCTCGCACAAGCCGGTCTGACGACATGATCGAGAAAGTGGAGAGAATTGTTTTGGGGGATCGTCGAATGACTGTTGAACAGATCGCCTCCAGAGTTGGCATTTCTGTGGGTTCTGTGCACACAATCCTGCATGATGACCTGAAAATGCGAAAAGTGTCATCCAGGTGGGTGCCACGAATGCTGACGGACGACCACACAGCTGCCCGTGTGGCATGTTGCCGAGCAATGTTGACGCGCAACGACAGCATGAATGGGACTTTCTTTTCGTCGGTTGTGACAATGGATGAGACGTGGATGCCATTTTTCAATCCAGAAACAAAGCGCCAGTCAGCTCAATGGAAGCACACAGATTCACCGCCACCAAAAAAATTTCGGGTAACCGCCAGTGCTGAAAAAATGGTGTCCATGTTCTGGGACAGCAAGGGCGTAATCCTTACCCATTGCGTTCCAAAGGGCACTACGGTAACAGGTGCATCCTATGAAAATGTTTTGAAGAACAAATTCCTTCCTGCACTGCAACAAAAACGTCCGGGAAGGGCTGCGCGTGTGCTGTTTCACCAATGCAACGCACCCGCACATCAAGCTAACGTTACGCAACAGTTGCTTCGTGATAACAACTCTGAAGTGATTCCTCATGCTCCCTACTCACCTGACCTGGCTCCTAGTGACTTTTGGCTTTTTCCAACAATGAAAGACACTCTCCGTGGCCGCACATTCACCAGCCGTGCTGCTATTGCCTCAAATATTTTCCAGTGGTCAAAACAGACTCCTAAAGAAGCCTTCGCCGCTGCCATGGAATCATGGCGTCAGCGTTGTGAAAAATGTGTACGTCTGCAGGGCGATTACGTCGAGAAGTAACGCCAGTTTCATCGATTTCGGGTGAGTAGTTAATTAGAAAAAAAATCGGAGGCCTTAGAACTTGAATGCACCTCGTATAGGGGCTACATTGCTGCCAAGTCTTTCAGTGATGTAGGAGAAGCAACATTCATCTTCTCGCAGCCCTATTACACGATCTCGTTCAAATTCAGGGAGGTGTTGATAATGGCGTCTTTGTCGAATAAAAGGCGTTCTCGACTAACATCAACTCACCACGTCCAATATGAAAGGCAACTAACTGTCACGACCGATACATCTACATCTACATCTACATGGATACTCTGCAAATCACATTTAAGTGCCTGGCAGAGGGTTCATCTAACCACCTTCACAATTCTCTATTATTCCAATCTCTATGTCTTCCTTCCAATTTAAGTTGTTCGTAATTGTAATACCTAGGTATTTAGTTGAATTTACGGCTTTTAGATTAGACTGATTTATCGTGTAACCGAAGTTTAACGAGTTCCTTTTAGCACTCATGTGGATGACCTCACACTTTTCGTTATTTAGGGTCCACTGCCACTTTTCGTACCATTCAGATATTTTTTCTAAATCGTTTTGCAGTTTGTTTTGATCTCCTGATGACTTTATTAGTCGATAAACGACAGCGTCATCTGCAAACAACCTAACACGGCTGCTCAGATGGTCTCCCAAATCGTTTATGTAGATAAGGAACAGCAAAGGGCCTATAACACTACCTTGGGGAACGCCAGAAAGCACTTCTGTTTTACTCGTCTACAGCGTGTATTTAAAGCAAACCTGATTTGAATCCTCATAGTGGCATTACTAGCGCCACTCGTATGCGACTGGTGCGAAATCTGAATAGACTTCATCATCCAGATGTAGAAACACGCTTACCAATTTTCGTTTTTGTCTCAAAGCTTCTTCTTGGTATTGCAATCTTTTTTTCCGTCAGTGTATATCATCTTGCGTCATATAGTTCAGGAAATACAACGCCATAAATATGGACATACGTGAAATGGATGTTTTATGAATGAGATTTCGATTGTTTAGGAATCGCGATAAGAAGGAAGGGTTACTGGCATATTTCTCCCAACCGTAAATGACCTGTGTCCCGTGCAGATAACGCGTATGAATTGCTATCAAGAGGCTGACTCCACATATAGGGAATTAGCATACCATGATCACACTCACCTGTTCTACAAAAAATGGTTCAAATGGTTCTGAGCACTATGGGACTTAACATCTGAGGTCATCAGTCCCCTAGAACTTAGAACTACTTAAACCTAACTAACCTAAGGACATTTCACACATCCATGCCCGAAGCACGATTCGAACCTGCGACCGTAGCGGTCGCGCGGTTCCAGACACCTGTTCTACAGTCGGCAGAGGCACGCAAGACACATGGCGTACTTCGTGAATTTATTAAAGACAAAATCCAGTTGATTGATCTCAAAGTGTTTGCTGACAAATTATCGGCCGCTCTACATGAAGAATAGAGGCAAGCACGCCCGTACAACAGAACACAGACGAGAATGTTGTATGACAATGCCTTCGCAAAGACGAACTTCGAGTGCGCCATGTAAACATACGAAGACCCGAGATCACAAACACTCAAACACACGCACTTACTGTCTACAGTAACACAGTTGATGGTGATCGTCCGTTGTGTAGAGACCTTAAGCTCGGTGTCCCCCTTGGTGCTATTCGAGAGGAGCAAGCCACGTGCCGTCACCTGGTTTCGCCCTTTCTCCTTCCTCACCATCATCATACAATGCAAACACGACATTAGACTGTACAATCGCTCACCACCGTTATTCACACGCCAGAGACATAGAGCTGACACCTGATAACAGGCGGCAGGAAGGCATCGGCAAAGCGCCTTCTCTAGGACTTCCCCCAGGTCAGCAATGCGGGATTCCCCCATCTGACCCGATGTTCATTTGCTAGACAGGTGCCTAACGAGGCTTCACTTCATGAGGGGCACTCATAATGTTTTAATTATCACTTCTAAAAAATCAAATTACGTAATAATTTTTTGCAAACATATATCAGCAGAACTGGTATTTATTGAAATCTCTCGCAACATAAGATGCTTGTATACTGAATTTGCTTGTATTTAGGATACTCTCCAGCAAGTTTTCATGAAATCTTTTTAAACTGCATAGCACGTATTTTGAAGGAGCCTGGTTCTCAATAAACGTGATAATTATCAATAAAGAACATGTGGGGGCTGGCAATATACAGAGAGCCAATTATTCGGCAGATACTTGGCCATGGAGCGCAGAAGTGTCATCGCGGCGGAAAAACAATTTGTCTTTCGCCCAGTAATATATATATATATCGTTCCTGCATATAGAAAAAATGAGTGTTTGTGTTTCTCGGTGAACTACTACGGTGGGATTTCTGAGTTTCTTTAATCACGTACTTCACAGTTATTTTGTTGTCGAAAACGCAAAAATTTTGTACAAATACAGGCATGATTCGAATGTGGCGTGGATGAGATGCGACGTACCAAAATTTATTGAGTCAAACACGGCTGAGGCAAGAGGTTAGAAAAGCTGTTGTAACAGAATTTAAAGTAGTTAAAAATTTAAAGTAGTTAAAACTTGCAAAATATATAGAGATAAATTAGTAGTACTCCATAAACGATATCTTATTTTCAAAGAACATTTATGAGATGGGTTTAAATAATTTAATTTAAACGTAACTATTCAAACGCACATACGAGGTGTTTCGTTGGTACTAAGACGTCGTTTATGGAATTTGCGCAAGCTGCGTAGTGCCCTGTACCAAATATTTTTAATTGGAAAAATATTTCTTTGGGGGTTTCAGATATTTCAAATAATTTTACAAGTGGAGTTTCATGTCATCGTATGCATGAAAACAACTAACCTGAACTGCGTTGTCCATAGTTTTCCTAAATTATTCAAGATGAAGATCAAGACCGTTCCACCGATAAACTCATGGCCGTCATTCCTAGGCTGTTACTGTTATAAAATTAAGTAAGTTATCATGATGAAAGTTTATTGTTGTTACTAGTACAATTCTCATAGATGGTTGCATAGGTCTGTACAAAATGGATTATTGTTATAGTGTCTGTTAGACGACTTTTCGGCATTCAACAGCTCTTAATGAACGGAAATTTTGGAAGAAGGTGGTTCCCACTTCAAACAATCATAAAGCGGTCTAATCGCCAGCTGAGTTACCCTCAACTCAATATGAAAATGAAGACCACATGATTTGATTATAGACATGCCTCTAAGACATCGCGTTTAATCAAGTAAATCTATCAAAGCGGAATTGCAAAGTTAGCTAAAGCTACCTTCACCTGGTGTAAAAAGAGAGAAATGAAGCTGTGGTAAATTCAGATTAATTGAAGACCATTTCACTTCAGACGAGTACCTTCTGGTACAGACTTAAGAATCGGTAATTACGTAACCATGTGTCAATGTCATATGGGAACGACATGAGATTTCTGGTGGTAAGACTTTAGCTTTACACCCAAAGAAAGCAATGGGTGCGGTTATGGTACCTGACAGCTACAAATTTAGTTCTGTTCTGTCCTTGATTTGCATGACTAACTGAACTGACAATATCTTTCCGTATTCTGACACATTGCATTCGTCGAAAGGGTGAGACGTTTCAACAAGATTCGGTCTTCATACAATGTTAGGAAAATGATGACAGTGGATCTTATCTAAATGTCACATCTTTTCAATGAACTCACTCTACTAGGAATCCAAGCGCTTTATAAAGCAATGGAAAATGCCCGCTTTTGACTCATGGCATTGAAAAATCCAGTATTTAGTCGGGGCACTGACAAGGTGCAGTAAAGTACATAGTCGAAATCGCTGTGATGTGGACCGAAGTTTGTTGTTTTGAATATCGTACGGATTAATGATTATTAGAGACATCACAGGATGGTGTTGACCAGCACAATTCATGCAAACAGGGGAAATCCAGATTTGAAGCTTTGGTGCAAAATCACAAATTAATAAAGAGCAGTATTTCGGAATATGAGCGAATTATTTCCACTTAATATAAAATTGCATAAGAATTAAAAGTAAAAAAAAGTTTTACTTTCGAATTATAATGTTTTGATATTAACAAGACCTGCATACTCTTGATAGCTGAAACAAACGGAACGCAAGAAATATCTCTACACGTCCTCTTGTGATGTATTTCATATTCTTCTGATATCTTCCATGAAAGATTGATTGGCAGTAGAAGCTCGTTAATGACTGATTACTGAAGACTAGAATGTCTCAGGTGTATAGCTTAAATTAATGTAGTATTCCAATTATATATGGATTGCACACAACACACAATTCTGATAACAACATGATTGATTTCAGTTATCTAATTGTAAGTTATTCGACATCAGACACGTTTAGACGTATCGATATCTGTGTATGAAACCAGCAAATGCTTTCAATTCTCCTTCTTACGTTCATGCATATTTCGGCTAACATGTCTTGAAATACAGGAGCACACATTTTTCATGGAGACATAGTAGGCTTTATAGATTATTACTTTATTAAGCTGGACCCATAACATCTGGCATACAGTGGGTTCCAAACTCTAGACTGCATCACTTTTATGACACCGTTTAACACAGTAATTAAATTATTGCAAAAGGTCCAAGTAATCAAAGTCCCTCCTTACAGGCAATCGGATGCAAGTAAAAGGCTGTTGGGCAAATTAAGAGAACCAGTATTGAAGGAAGACTGTGCAACAGTTCTTCTGCCTTACATACTTGAACAGTACAGGACATAAAAGTGTTAGCACTGTTATGTAGTGCCCTACTCCATTCACTGAAAAATGGGTAGCAGGTTATTTACGTAAACATAGAATTTAGTTAAACCTGAATTAATTGAAACTGTTTCATGAAAAAATTAATTAGGTACTTTACTAACGTTCATTACAGAAAATCTTTAGCGTGAGAAATAACATGTACACGTGATGCTAGCTTCTGATATATTCGAACATATTATTTTGACAACGTAAAATTTGAGGTTATAAGAAATTATTTATATTTTTAATATAATTAGCTGTGACAGACGTTTGCTATACAACATCAAACTCTAAAAATTTAAACAACGTTATACAATATTCGAGAAGGTACACTCGCAAAAACTTTGTATTTTCGAAACAAGAGTCAGTGTCATTATTAAAGTCTGTGCCTAATCTGGGCGTCCTCTAATAACTATTTAAAAGTTACACCAAGATATAAGTTCTAGTCCACAGGTAGCGCTAGTGAGGGGGGGGGGGGGGGAACTTTCTTGTAAATTTGACTGTTATTTTATTTATATCTGTATTCCCTTCCAGTTGCGAAAAGGTAGATATACTTTCAATTTTTTATTATATTTATTTTATGGCCTTCATTGGACCACTCTAGTCAAAAATACAAAGTTCTAAACAAGTTGTTACACAGGGATACAATTTGGTTCAACAATAACTTAATATGATATTTAGATAATATAATTATTAGAGTCTATTCTTATATGAAAGGTGTTTTGCTCTTCTGTCTGCCCAATATTTCTTCATTCTTTCAGATATTTTCTTTCTTTCTTCATCTGAGACAGCTCTCCTGTACTCCTTTTATTGATTTTCATTTGTAGTCTGGTTTGCGGGTCTTGCAGTATTCTGGTTTTTTCTGTCTTGTTTTTTAGGTCATCTACTGTAATTTGAAGTTCTTTTATATCTTCCTTAATTTCTGTGATCCATTTAATGTCGCTCTTGCTATTCCACAATTTTTGTATTATTTTTTTACTAATTCTGTTTTCTGGAGTTCTCGTCAGATGTCCAAAGAATGAGATACATTTCTTCCTGATTGTGCTCATGACTGGTTCTATTTTCTTATATACTGTTTCATTTGATGCTATTCTCCAATGTCCATTTATTTTATACTGTTTATTTATACATGTCATAATTATTCTTCTTTCTATTTTTAGTATTCTGTCAATTTCTGCTGTATTAGTTGTTTTGAAGATAGTTTCAGGTGCATACGTTATTTCTGGTTGTGTAACTGTTTATAGTGTTTTAATTTTGCATCTATAGATAGGCTTTTTTTGTTGTATGTAGTTTTGGTAATGTAATTTGCATAATTCAGTTTTTTTATTCTATTCTGCCATGATGGCTTCTCATTTAGATTGTATGTTATTATTTCGCCTAAATATTTAAATTTATCAACAATTTTGATTTCCTGTTCTCCTATTGTAATTTTTTTTGCAAGTGGTGGATCAGTTAGCATAATCTCCGTTTTTTAAAATGATATTCTAAGGCCTACTTTCTCTGCTATTTCTTGTAGTGATTTCACTTGTTGCCTGGCTTCCTGAACGGTGTTGGCTAGGAGAGCAAGATCATCAGCGAATCCCAAGCAGTTTAAGCTAATATCATCTTTTGCACTTCCAATTCTTATCCTCTTTGGATTGTCCTTGTACCATTCTCTCATTATGTATTCCAGTGCACAGTTGAACAGTAATGGTGATAGGCAGTCACCTTGTCTTAAGCCTGTTTTTATGAGGAATAGTACTGAAATTTCTCCTCTAAACTTCACTTGGTTAGAGTGAGTTGTATTATTTTAATTAGTTTTGGATGGAGTCCCAGATTTCTTAAAATTTTTAATACTGAAGGTCTGTGGAGACAGTCATATGCCTTCTTAAAATCTACAAATGTTATTGCCAGAGGTTTGTTCCGTTTCTTGTAGTATGCCATAATCAATTTTAAACTAATTACCTGCTCTGCACAGCTTCTCCATGGTCTGAAACCTCCCTGATATTCCCTTAACTCCTGTTCTAATTGCTCCTTGATTCTTTCATATAGGATCTTGGATATAATTTTGTATGTGCAATCTAGGAGAGAGATTCCTCTGTAGTTGTCTAGGTTGCTCTTATCTCCCTTTTTGTGTAGTGGGTGAATGATAGCTGTGGTCCAATGTCCGAGAAATTGTTCTGTTACCCAAATTTTTGTTAGAGCCATGTGTAAGGAGGTCTTGACTGCGTCACTTGCATATTTCCACATTTCAACAAAAACCTGATCTTCTCCACATGACTTATAATTTTTTTGTTCTTTAAGAATTTTTTCTACTTCTTGGAAATTTGGAGGGTCTAGTTTGTTAGGTTTGGTTTTTATTGGGGTATTTATGTTGATTTGTAAGGGTTCTTTGGGTTCCTCGCTATTCAGAAGTTTGCTAAATGCTTTTGCCATGATTTCTATATTTTCCTTGTTACTGTGTGTCATTCTTCCATCTTCATCTTTCAGTATTAGTGTAGGGGCCTCATATTGTTGTAGTTGTTTCCCAAAGATTTTTTAGTAGTTCCTGGAGTTGGTTTTATGATAATTACCTTCTATAGACTTTATAATATCTTTATGAAATCCTCTCTTGATTCTTCTAATATTTTGAGTGAAATTTTTTTTTCATTTTTTAGGTTGATGGCATTTTCTTCAGTTTTTTGTGTTTCAATTATGAACATACACAGTCAAATTATAAAACACAATTAAAATAAGCAAACTGCATACAAATTACATTAACTTTTCAGATGGGGGTATTTAGACCACGCGAAGTTCACCTAAACTTGACAACATGGATTCATTGAATACGTTAATAATATCCATACAACAGCTATGTGAAACTTTTAGCGTTAAATACATCCCACATTAACAGAAAGCTGTGTCTATAAAAGCACTGTTTGCTGTTATAATTACGCCTGTGTAATAAGCAAAAACTCTTATGCAGTGGGCATGTCTTTTGACTTTTGTAAGTTAATCTATCAATATGCACATCAGAGAGACAGCTAGTTATGTTAATATTAAATAATCTTTGGTCTTGTTCTGGCACAGTCTTTGCCTCTGCACAGTCTGATAAATTCTTAAGTGGTGGTCGTATTCAGTAGCGCTGAGTTGACTTGCGATTGCATGTGTTAGATGAAGAAAGGCTTATTGTTTAGGACAGCAATGATGAATATGATACATATATTGAAAGGCGAATAGAATATAAATTGTGAATCATTTTATTTTTTTGAAGAGAAGAAGCACTGTAGAGCTAGTTTGTCGGAATGATTATTGTCAGCTAATTAACTTTGTTCATTTGCTTAGAGCTGACAGAAGGACCACTCCACTTCCCTTAGTCATGCTTAATGTATTAACTTCTTAAGCTGTTTAGTTTTTACATAGATTCTCTGTTAACATTGTACCCTTTTTAAATCATTGTTCACCTTATTAAATCATTGTTCACTTTGTTAAGCATAGTTTTGTTCAGACCAATGGTATGCGTGAAGATCACGGGAGGTGTTACTCTGTCTTTCTGAACACATACTTCATGCTGAAGTCTTTGTCTTGGAATATCATTTCATAGGAATAGTTACCCTCCCCATCCCAGCCTTTAAAGAAGGTTTATCATTATGCATTATCACATTGCACCAACTGGTATCCAAAAATTCAAGTATGTTTTAAAAAGATATAGCCGCTATTTGACAGTACAACAGGTTTTACTCCACAATATAGATTTCGGCCTTAGGCCATTATCACAGACTGGCTGCTTAGACACTGTGTAGCAATCTTTAAAACCCATGATTTGGTCATCTATTTTATTCCACAGCCAAATCAAGTGAAGAAATCATGCTAATTGGCAGTCCAGTCATTTAGTCTATTACACAAATTTTCTCTCATTTACTTTCGACAAATTTGGTTTATATAACCGAAGAGACATGTTTTGACGGTGACTTCTCGTTATTCAAGTCTAATGATTTGTAATACTTGTAACAGTTGATAATGACCTAAGGTCGAAATGTAGATTGTGGAATAAAAGCCATTGTACATTCAAATGGCGGCTATTACTTTCAAAAAGTTTTGTATGACTGTGGCTCCACGTAAAAGTAAAATCTTGAGTTTGAACATTGTCTGGAAATTATGTTTAAAAACAGGAATCTATCTTAGCTGCTGCCTGCGTGTTGTGTGCTGTTGTGCTTTCGAGAAATCTGCAACAATGTTCTCAAGACGTGAGGTAAGTGAAAATTTTGATTAGGGACAGATAATTGTTTTACTTCAGTTGCGCATTTAATATAAAGACAAGTTGTATTCTGACCATTAAATCCAAATCACGTTCTGTTTAGTCAAAGGTTAGCACACGAGTGTAGGTTGGATAACAGATTGTTGGCACATAGTTTCGGTAATGTGTAGACTTCTTATAGAATGGAAGATAATTTGTGCTAACTTTCATACAGAAATACAGAGTGGGGAACTTACACTCTGCCTTATGATCTAAAACTTCGCCAAGGAATACACGAAAGCTTGGAGACTTAACAAAATGCGAGGGTTGGAACTTCAATATAGGCGATTATTTATTCACAGTTCATACAAAACAGATAAATGTTTCAAGTTTTACTGTCCTTCAAAGTAGTCACCAGCACTGGATACAGCTCCTTGCCAGCAGTTCGAAGGACGTAGGATATCCTCAGTAACGCCAGTTGTGTCGATAGTTCGAGCGGAGCGAGTTCTTGCCCGACAGATCTCTGTAACAGTTCTGAAGTGAATGCCATGAAATTCTGCCTTCGGTCTTGGAATCATGTTGAAGTCTTAAGTGCTTACATCGGGGAGCGTGGTGGGGCGTCACAGAACTTCCCAGACCCGTAGATCGAACAAATCAGTCACAAGTTGCGTCATATGCGCCCGACTATTGACCTACAAAATAGTGGGCTGATCCTGCAGAAGGTGTCGACATTTCTTTCTCTAACCTGTTCATTTTTGGCACACACCCTGCGACCAACTTACATAAAAAAGTGGCGATACTTTCTGCAGGAACCGCTCCTTATTTTATAGGACAATACTGAAGCATATTTGTCGCAATTGTGACATTTGTTCGATCGATGGGGCTGAAAGTGCTGTACCACCCACCACACTCTCCAAATTTAAGCCACTGTGACTTCAACTCGATTCCTAAACTGAAGGAAACACTTCATGGCTTCGCTTCAGAACTGTTACACAGATTCGTCGGGCAACAGACCGCTCCGCCCGAACTATCAACACAACTGGCGCTGCTAACTGAACCCTAAGAACTCCACATTTCTGGCAGTGAGTTATACACAATGCTGTTGACTACTGTGAAGGACAGTAAACCTTTCAAACATATATCTATTTTATAGAAGTTATAAATAAATAGTTTCCTCTATTAAAGTTGCAAGCCTGACAGAATAAAAAAAATTGATTATTAAATTCAAATATTTTGGAAGGTAGCTCCACCTTGCGAAAGACTGAGCGATCTAGACGGTTTTATTCAAAAAATATACTTAATGATCTCGGACTTGTAACGGAAATTTGTTTCCTTTATTGATGAGCAAAGCTGACTTAAAAATTTATAGGGGTTTAACAATAATCATTACCATATTTAGGTTGCAGTGGGCGTACAAAAAAATGGCTCTGAGCAGTATGGGACTAAACATCTGAGGTCATCAGTCCCCTAGAACTTAGAACTACTTAAACCTAACTAACCTAAGGACATCACACGCATCCATGCCCGAGGCAGGATTCGAACCTGCGACCGTAGCAGTCGCGCGGTTCCGGACTGATGCACCTAGAACCGCTCGGCTACCGCGGCCGGCAGTGGGCGTACAATTAGAATAAAATTCCAAAGAAATAAAGCTGCAGGTGAAGATGGAATCGTAGCGGAAATCCTCAAATCAGCAGGCCCAAATGCTATAAAAGAAATCACCGAAATACAGTAATACAAGACATTTGGCAAACAGGACGAATTCCGGGAGACTGGAAAAATGCATTAATTCATCCTCTACTCAAGAAAGGAGATAGATCGGATGTAAGCAACTATAGGAGATTCTCACTGATATCAGTAGCTTTCAAAGTTCTATCCCAGTGCCTTCTCGACAGAGCACAACAACAACTAGAACAAAAAATTGGAGAATATCAGGCAGGATTCAGACCACGCCGTTGATGTCCAGAGAAAATTCTGAACTTAAAACTAATCTTAAGACATCAGAGAATAAGTGGCAAAGATGTAGTTTGCACATTTGTTGACTTTAAAAAAACCTACGATTCAGTTGATCGTCAATTATTAATCCAAATATTAAAAGAACAAGGTTTAGATCTGAAAACACTTGCAATCATACAACAGACATTTATAGACACAAAATCTAAAGTCAACTTTATGGGGGAAATCTCTGAACCTTTTCTGATCAAAACAAGAGTAAGACAAGGAGATGGACTCTCTTCACTACTGTTCAACTGCGTCCTTGAATAGGTGATACAAGAATGGCGCTAACGGAAATCAGTCCCCAAGATTGACCAACCAATTAATCTCAGCAGAGGAAAATTAACAGTAGATTGCTTAGCATTTGCAGACGATCTAGCCATCTTAACTCTCGATGTTTCAACAGGCAAAAAAACAGATTGGACTCCTGAAAGAAACTGCGGAAAAAGTCGGTCTGCAAGTATCTTTTGAAAAGACGGAATATATGAATTGCAACAGACAAGCACCAAAATTCATGGAGACAAAATACGGCAAAATTAAACGAGTCCCACAATTTAAATATCTCGGCGAAACGATTCAGGAAAATAGAATAGAAAGGAAGGGCAAAGAAGTCAGATGGCAAAAGATGACACTGCTTGTCGCCTCACTCAAAATATCTACAATAAAAAATGTGTCTCCAAGCACACAAAACCACGACATTACAATACCGTCATAAAACCAGAATGCCTATATGGATCAGAGACACTAATTTTAAACAGGAAGACAGACATACAAAACACTAAGAAGTGACGGAAGATCATAAGAAAAATTTTAGGACCAAAGCTTTAGATGAGCAGTATCAGCTCAGAGGCAAACAGGAAATGAAACAATACTCTAATATTCGCAGTGATATTTGAAAATGCAGATTAAGATTCTATGGACACAACAAAAGAATGAACATAGACAGACTTACAAAGCAAATAGTGGAATTCTATGAAAACAGGAGTAAATCTAAAACAAACCCAAAGAAATGGATTAGCGAAATCAAAACAGATCTGAAACGAGCAGGAATTACACAAGAGGATATCCAAAACAGGGAAATTTTCAGATCCAAAATTCGTAAGTGGCAAGTAGACCAAGAGGAGAAACCAAAGAAGAAGACTGGAACAACGTGGTTTTGAAGAAAGAAAAGAAGCCCACAGCAAAAGAATGAAAGAAGTATGAGCACAAAGAAAGGCAAATGCACGCCACTAAGTACTTTGCGTAGTCCTAAGGGGCTCAAAGCCAGGACAGCCAATGATGTATTGAGTAAAGATGCACACCAAGCTCGAAATCCTACAGGAACCGGCGAGCTGTTACGAGTAATGAGGATAATGGACAAGAGGCATTACATCAGTGGATCTGACGAGTGGCCTGCTAGGGTAGTCCATGCAGTTATGTTGATCTCTATTCCCGGCTGGCGTAGTGGTCACCCATTCTCCCTAGTAAGCGGGTACGAATCCCAATGCGGCACAAATATTTAACTTCCATTATTGATATAAATCAGTGCACTCAGGCAAGTACTGTCTTTAATTGTTTCGCAAATCGCAGCAGCACAGTTTCTGAGAAATAATTTTTTGTTCTGAGGGAAAGACTGTAAGCTCCCCCAGTATTTCATTGTGTGCTGCACTTTACTGATGCTCATTGTTCATACACCATACATGATCGATTTCGGAATATTAATTCCATCATCAAATGTATCTGGAAAAAAAGTCTCATCATTCGCAATGTCGTGACCGCCTCTGTTCAGCATGAAGCAATACAATTTATTAACTGTGCAGTCCTAAACCATCGATTGCACACCGACCAGCGCAGGGCCGCGAAACGGCGTCAAGAAGGCGCTGACCGGCGCTCCAATGGAAAGAGCGAACAGCGCCACACTTCCAGGAAGACAGAGTTCAGCGCTCCCTGTCAACGCTGACTTAACCAGCCGCCCATCGCAGGACGAGCCCGGTTCTGTCGCAGACTTTGACAGCACCAGTACTGAGTAATATGAAGATGACACTTAGCCTGCGTTCTGCGTGCGTAATTACATGCAGGGGGCGCAGGAAGCACATCAAACCACATCACAACAAGAAATTAAGCTATGTTTCTTTTCTTTTTTGGAAATGTGTGTGTGAATTCCTACGGCACCAAACTGCTGAGGTCATCGGTCCCTAGACTTACACACTATTGAAACTAACTTATGCTATGAACAACACACACACCCATTCCCTAGGGAGGACTCGAACCTCCTGCAGGAGAGACCGCGCAATCCGTGACATGGCGCCTCTCACCGCGCGGCCACTCCGCGTGGCTTCCTTTTTAGAAATAAAGTGTCCTATTAATTAGAAAGTTTAATATACAGATCATTTTCCTTCCTTGTTTGTGTCGGTGCTGACACCCACATTAGCCGACATAATATCAAGCGTACCAAATACTCACTCTGCTCATTGCGCGAATCGAGACGACTGAAAATACGCAATATTTCGATTCTTTCCGCTTTAATTGCCAAAACCAAACAGTTTAAATACATTGAGGACCACAAAAAACTAGTAGCGTGAAGACAGAAAGCAACGGACGTCAAGTTGGTACGAAGGGTGCTACATGCTTCGATAAACAAATTATTAGTGTTTCATTGCGACTTCGGGAAGTAGGTAGGACTAACACCATCTACAGCGGGTTTCCCATTCAAAAACAGCATTTTTGTTGTGGCGTATCAAGACAGCCACGCCACTCGGAAGTAGCCGAAATGCACGCGTTACACACGCCGGCTGGCGTGATGTCTGAAACAGGATACGTAATGAATGCTATAAAGAAAAGTACGTAGCTTCTTTAATACTTAACTTTAATCCATCATTTGTATACAGCATTCTTGATGATACAAGTGAGACTCTCTCTAGATATGGTTAATGGCGCCTTGCTAGGTCGTAGCCATGGACTTAGCTGAAGGCTATTCTAACTATCTCTCGGCAAATGAGAGAAAGGCTTCGTCAGTGTAGTCGCTAGCAAAGTCGCCGTACAACTGGATCGAGTGCTAGTCCGTCTCTCTAGACCTGCCGTGTGGTGGCGCTCGGTCTGCAATTACTGACAGTGGCGACACGCGGGTCCGACATGTACTAATGGACCGCGGCCGATTTAAAGCTACCACCTAGCAAGTGTGGTGTCTGGCGGTGACACCACAATTTTTATGTTGTTTGTTTGTGAGAACATCGTGTGCTACGCCTTACCGGCACGTGTCGGAATTCGACTTGAGCAGGACCGTGTCCTATCGGAGGTGTGGTCTGTCGTTCAGCGATAGTGTGCCACCGCGGCGACCTCTGCCGTGGCTTCCCTGACGCGGCGGAAGAGACAGATGCGCACACAGTCGTCCACCCAGCGACGAGACGGGACACAGTGTCTCAGATGAGTCCCGGTTCGTCGTCCAACATCACGATGGACGTATCCGCGTGAGGACGGACAGAGAAATACGAATGTTTGCCAAATTGCATTCATCGTCGTCATGCGAGCCTATCACCTTGCCTAATGGTATGAGGAGCTATTGGAAACACAACACGTTCATCTCTTGTGCGCATTGATCCTAACTTGAACCGCAGCCATCACATTTATGACGTATTAATACCGGTGTCTGTGCTATTTCTCCGAGGTCTCAGTGACGTTATTTTTCAACAAAGTGGCGGTTGACCGCATTTTGTCCTTGCTGTCTCGACCTACCTCAACAGAGAAGGTGTTCGACTGTCGCCCGGCCAGTCCGTGTCTTTCAACCACTGAAAACATCTGGTCGTCGGTTGCCGTCACACTTGCACGCCACAGCTTACCAGCCACTATGATTTATGGAATCTGGCGTAGAAATGAGGGAGTACTTGATGACGTACCAGCACCTGTTATCCAAGCCGGGTTTGACTCGATGCCCAGCCACTTTTTGCCGACAGAAATGGCACCTCTGCGTGATATACAATGCTCTGCAGAAACCTAAGACTGAGAAAGTTAAAGTAACGTAACGCATTAACAACTCGATGGTAATGAATGAAAGTGTGGGAGCGTGCTGGAAGAGGCCTCCCATTCGTGAACGTCACATGACGTGAGGTCAGCGTAACTATAGCGCCAAATGGTGCAAGCCCCGCAACGGGAAAAGGCAGTTTTCATTAATCAGGGACCATATACGGTACACTGTGGAGGTGTTTTGCATTAGAGAGTGTCCCGGAGACAACATCTGGATGACTTCACAGAACGAAGAATCAACGGGAAACTGGAGGAGAAACGAAGTATGACGAGTGTAGACCAGGAGTTTCGTATTGGTCACAGCATTGTTTTACGTCCGTGGAAAGGGTTCTGACGAAATGGCTGCAGGAAAAATGTGAAGACATCGAAAAAGATATGATTGTCGGAAGGACAGACTCAGCATACAGGAAAGTCGAAACAACCTTTGGTGACATTAAAAGCAACGGTGGTAACATTAAGAGTGCAACGGGAATTCCACTGTTAAATGCAGAGGAGAGAACAGATAGGTGGAAAGAATACATTGAAAGCCTCTATGAGGGTGAAGATTTGTCTGATGTGATAGAAGAAGAAACAGGAGTCGATTTAGAAGAGATAGGGGATCCAGTATTAGAATCGGAATTTAAAAGAGCTTTGGAGGACTTACGGTCAAATAAGGCAGAAAGGATAGATAACATTCCATCAGAATTTGTAAAATCATTGGGGGACGTGGCAACAAAACGACTATCCACGTTGGTGTGTAGAATATATGAGTCTGGCGATATACTATCTGACTTTCGGAAAAGCATCATCCACACAATTCCGAAGACGGAAAGAGATGACAAGTGCGAGAATTATCGCACAATCAGCTTAACAGCTCATGCATCGAAGCTGCTTACAAGAATAATATACAGAAGAATGGAAAAGAAAATTGAGAATGCGCTAGGTGACGATCAGTTTGGCTTTAGGAAAAGTAAAGGGACGAGAGAGGCAATTCTGACGTTACGGCTAATAATGGAAGCAAGGCTAAAGAAAAATCAAGACACTTTCATAGGATTTGTCGACCTGGAAAAAAGCGTTCGACAATATAAAATGGTGCAAGCTGTTCGAGATTCTGGAAAAAGTAGGGGTAAGCTATAGGGAGAGACGGGTCATATACAATATGTACAACAACCAAGAGGGAATAATAAGAGTGGACGATCAAGAACGCAGTGCTCGTATTAAGAAGGATGTAAGACAAGGCTGCAGCCTTTCGCCCCTACTCTTCAATCTGTACATCGAGGAAGCAATGATGGAAATAAAAGAAAGGTTCAGGAATGGAATTAAAATACAAGGTGAAAGGATATCAGTGATACGATTCGCTGATGACATTGCTATCCTGAGTGAAAGTGAAGAAGAATTAAATGATCTGCTGAACGGAATGAACAGTCTAATGAGTACACAGTATGGTTTGAGAGTAAATTGGAGAAAGACGAAGGTAATGAGAAGTAGTATAAATGAGAACAGCGAGAAACTTAACATCAGGATTGATGGTCACGAAGTCAATGAAGTTAAGGAATTCTGCTACCTAGGCAGTAAGATAACCAATGACGGACGGAGCAAGGAGGACATCAAAAGCAGACTCGCTATGGTAAAGAAGCCATTTCTGGCCAAGAGAAGTCTACTAATATCAAATACCGGACTTAATTTGAGGAAGAAAGTTCTGAGGATGTACGTCTGGAGTACAGCATTGTATGGTAGTGAAACATGGACTGTGGGAAAACCGGAACAGAAGAGAATCGAAGCATTTGAGATGTGGTGCTATAGACGAATGTTGAAAATTAGGTGGACTGATAAGGTAAGGAATGAGGAGGTTCTACGCAGAATCGGAGAGGAAAGGAATGTGTTGAAAACACTGATAAGGAGAAGGGACAGGATGATAGGACATCTGCTAAGACATGAGGGAATGACTTCCATGGTACTAGAGGGAGCTGTAAAAGGCAAAAACTGTAGAGGAAGACAGAGATTGGAATACGTCAAGCAAATAATTGAGGACGTATGGTTGCAAGTGCTACTCTGAGATGAAGAGGTTAGCACAGGAAAGGAATTCGTGGCCGCATCAAACCAGTCAGTAGACTGATGACAAAAAAAAATGAATAACTGCAGCAAATGACCGCTTATTTTGCGAAAGGCAATAAGGCTCCCACGGTAGACAGCAGTTGCACTTGCAACCACATATAACAGGACTGTAAGGTACGCAATTTCGCGCTACACAGTGATACGAAGACTGCATAGGTGTGGTCTCGTTGCCCGACGACGAGAATGCTGTGATCCGTTGACACCTGCACATAGGCGGCACCATTTGTGATAGCGCCAAGAGCATAAAGACAGGACCAATGTGGAGTAGTATCACGTGCCTCTTCTCGGATGACCATAACGATAGGACCAGTGGGATCATGTGCCTCATCTCGGATGAGCATAAAGACAGGACCAATGAGGAGTAGGATCACGTGCCTCTTCTCGGATGACCATAAAGATAGGACCAGTAGGATCATGTGCCTCTTCTCGGATGAGCATAAAGACAGGACCAATGAGGAGTAGTATCACGTGCCTCTTCTCGGATGAGCATAAAGACAGGACCAATGAGGAGTAGTATCACGTGCCTCTTCTCGGATGACCATAAAGATAGGACCAGTGGGATCATGTGCCTCTTCTCGGATGAGCATAAAGACAGGACCAATGAGGAGTAGTATCACGTGCCTCTTCTCGGATGACCATAAAGATAGGACCAATGGGATCATGTGCCTCTTCTCGGATGAGCATAAAGACAGGACCAATGAGGAGTAGGATCACGTGCCTCGTCTCGGGTGAGAGTAGATTCAGACAGAGTAGTGATTCTGGACGTAGTCTCATTAGACGAGAGGTTGGGGTACTGACCTCTACATCTTTGAACACAGTACATTCACCGGTAAACGTTATTGTGACAATATACTCCTTCACCACGTGCGTTTGTCAGGGGTGCATTCGACTCTGGCTTCATTTTTGTGGATGACTGCGTGACCGCATCGAAGAGCCCAGGCGAAGAAGCTACTGTAATGAGAGGATATTCGGCGAAAGGAGTGGCCTGTTCGTACCTCCGACTTAAATCCCATCGAGTACTTATGGAATGCGTCGTGGAAACGTACTTCAGCACGTCTGCATGCACCAAGGACCATACAAAACAGCACTGGGGGAGACATGGAACGCCCTAACAAAAGGACTCTTTACCAAATCTGTGAGCAGTATGTGTTCACGTTCCAGAGCATGCATTCCATCCGTGGCATCAGAACCATGTCCTACCTTTTTTAATGTCCAGGGGACCATCATAAATCGTATGACTTCAGTGTAATTGTTGTCTTTGAATGAAAATGTCATATCTGTTAGTCTCATTGCTTGTTTCTTCAAGTAGACAGTAGAAGCAGGTTTTTACGTATGCTCCAAGTTTCATCGAGCTACGTTACTTGGCATTGACACATCATGCAGAAGTTAATTTCGTCCCTAAGCATTGCATAACAGTGAATTTCGTATCCGCTATACTCCGAAATAAGCCACCGGCCTTGCCGGAGAGGTAACACCTGTTCCCACCAGATCTTCGAAAGCGCTGTCGGGCTTGGCTACCTCTTGGATGGGTCCCTGTACGGATCTGCCGAATGCTATTGGCAAGCGGAGTGCACTCAGCCGTTGTGGGGCCAACTGAGGAGCTACTTGAGTAAGAAATAGCGACACGGGTCACATAAACTGATGACTTGCCCCTCCATATCCGCGTTGGGTGACACCTAAGGGCTGAGGATCACACAGTGGCCAGTCGCTACCGTTGGGCCTTCAACGCCTGTTCGGATGGTGTTTGTTTTGTTTTGTGTACCTCGAAATAGCATACAAGTCTAATCATGTATTCTTCCTGTTATATTGTATAGTCCAAATAAATAAAACGTTGTTTTTTACTAAGCCGTCCGGTGTGGCCGAGCGGTTCTAGGCGCTTCAGTCTGGAACCGCGCAACCGCTACGGTCGCAGGTTCGAATCCTTCCTCGGGCATGGATGTTTGCGATGTCCTTAGGTTAGTTAGGTTTAAGTAGTTCTAAGTTCTAGGGGACTGATGACCTCAGATGTTAAGTCCCATAGTACTCAGAGCCATTTGAACATTTTTTTGTTATTTACTAGCTGTCGTGGTGTATTTAAAATTGCAGGGGCTACGATCCCTCGCTACTTCGTTTTGCTTGTTTATTAACCTCGAACCTCTGACCACTTACGTGCCTTTTCTTTGTCCCTTTATCGATCTTTACTCCCTCTTTTGAACTCGTCGACATCACAGAAACTCTTACGACACGTTTACATGGACGAACAGAACAAATCTGCTACCAAAACTTGCAGAAATATGGCACTGTCGCGTAATAATTGACTCCATAGTCTCACAACAGCAAACAGAGACATATCGTAAGCATCACTACTGCACTGCCTTCTTTCACAGATTCCACGGTTTACCTGCTTTGCTTTCATTGTTTCTTCAAAGTATAGCAATTTCTCATCACTCAAGACTTCAGGCCTAAATGTTTGTTTTCCCTATTTGACATATGAATGTCAGTAGCAGCAACACATCATTGTGCATCGAATGGAGGTAATAAGTCAGTTCCGACTAAAAATTAACTTATCTGCATTTTCCCCTTATTTTTCACAAATTCTGTTCTCATAGGTTTCCGAATAAGTCTGAAACAGCAGAGGATGGGAATAGTGTATGTGATTGTAAATTAACAGATCATATTTTGCTAACTTTTAGTCTGCATTTCCATTTTCACCAGTCGGGTTCAGAAATGCCACGGACCTTTGGATGAAATAGGATAGCTACGTACTATAATTTGAAATTCCATTCAGATATGATCTAGAAAAACTGGATATACACTATTACAGTTTTACTAAAAGTTGCTTCGCCATGACCAAGCTTCAGCAGTACGATGTGCATATACTGGGAGATAAGTGGAGGCTAGACAAGTTGATTCATCTATCACAGTACTTTGTTGATAAACTAGTGAACTAAGGCTATAATGGTGAACGGGAGACACATACGCTCGTGCAACTAATCGATAACCGTGCGTGACTTCGGGACCTCAAGTGACTGTAACGTGTAGCCAACATGAAGAGCAGACCGCAGACAGCACGCAATCTAAAAGCGGACACACGGAGACATGCGATTCGGTTGGCTACGGAGACACAAAAAATGCACAGCAAAACAAAACATTACAGCGTGCTCACAGCTGGCATTTTTTGCCGGCATCAACCGCTATAATGACAGTCATTACTCACTGTGGGCTCCAATCAAACATGACTTGTGTACATGCCCGAGAAATAGTGGTCGATTGCCTTACATTCCTCGCTGTTCCTCCGTAGATGACTATTGAGTGAAAATACACCATGGGCCTATGTAGCAGGACTTCAGTCTCATGACGATGATTCAAGCATTTATCTGCATTTTGTTGCTTTGTACATCTCGAAGTGAATCTTAGCTCTAAACACCGACGACCTCGTAGTTGCAGAGGAGGATAGTCCTCGCTTTGCAGTCACCTAACTTGTCGAGTAACTCCTTTCATACTGTTTGCAGTGATGCTGCCTGCGACCTAAGCTTTTCCGAACACAAAACTCTCCGCTGAATATCTCACGATATTCACTAACTGTTCTGGGTAGTGTATTAATGGTTTTGTGTTTCTGTTCATGGACTGAGCGATGAAAGACGCATTCCTCACCTTGAATTCGATTCCATTACGCGCAAGTTCAAAAATGGTTCAAATGGCTCTAAGCACTATGGTACTTAACATCTGAGGTCATCAGTCCCCTAGAACTTAGAACTACTTAAACCTAACTAACCTAAGGACTTCACACACATCCATGCCCCAGGCAGGATTCGAACCGGCGACCGTAGCAGCAGCGCGGTTCCGGGCTGAAGCGCCTAGAACCGCTCGGCCACAGTGGCAGGCTACGCGCAAGTGATGTAGATTTTCTCATATGTCTTGTAGCCCATTTATGAAACAGATTATTATAAATTTTCGAAATATTTTTTTGTTGTTTTTCGATGTTCCAGTGATAAGTCGCGCATGATAAATGAACTTATTACTATACATAATGCGCTTGCCTATACACTCTCTCTAACTCCATATGATGCGAATTCAATGCGTTGAAGCAGCACTCGACCACTCTTCTGTTTCAAAGTCTCTAACAAGCGATCTTAAACCAGTCATTTCGATTTCCCGAGCCTGAATCGGCGTGATCTTCCCGCTTCATGGCCTCACACGGTGATAATTTGTAGTACACACATCAACAAATGTTTTGCATCACATCGGTTCCCACAACTCCTGAAAATAGATGTTGACTGTGGATATTGTATCACAGACACAGTGTCTTTGACTGTTCAGAGATTTCACTAAACCCGCCCAAAGATGTAAAAAACCATGCATGACCAGCTCCTATTAGACGGAGGGGGTCCGACAGCCGATCAGTTCCAATCACTCCCCGAGGAAGGAGATACACGGCTCGTGTTGTCTGTAGTTCAACCATGCCTAGACGGTCAATACCGCGGTTTGATCTCGTCCGCATTGTTACTTTGTGCCAGGAAGGGCTCTCAACAAGGGAAGTATCCAGGCGTCTTGAAGTGAATCAAAGTGATGTTGTTCGGACACGGAGGAGATACAGAGAGACAGGAACTGTCAGTGACATGCCTCGCTCAACCCGCCCAAGGGCTACTACTGCCGTGAATGACCGCTACCTCCGGAAACGCTGACAGCAACGCCACCATGTTGAATAATGCTTTTCGTTTAGCCACAAGACGTCGTTTTACGACTCAAACTGTGCGCAATATGCATGACGCGCAACTTCGCTCCCGACGCCCATGGCGATGTCCGTCTTTGCAACCATGACACTATGCAGCGCGGTACAGACTGACCCTACAACATGCCGAATCGACAGCTCAGGATTGGCATCACGTTGTCTTCACCGATGAGTCTCGCTTATGCCTTCAACCAGACAATCGTCGAAGACGTGTTTGGAGGCAACCCGGTCAGGCTGAACGCCTTAGACACAGTGTTCAGTGAGTGCAGCAAGGTGGAGGTTCCCTGTTGTTTTGGGGTGGCATTATGTGGGGCCGACGTGCGCCGTTGGTGTGTATGGAAGGTGCCGTAACGGCTGTACGATACATGAATGCCATACTCGTCCGATAGTGCAACCATATCAGCAGCATACTGGCGAGGCATTCGTCTTCATGGACGAAACTTCACGTCCCCATCGTGCACATCTTGTGAATGAGTTCCTTCAAGATAACGAGATCGCTGGACTATTGTGGCCAGCATGTTCTCCAGACATGAACCCTATCGAACATGCCTGGAATAGAGTGAAAAGGGCAGTTTATGGACTATGTCACCCACCAACCACTCCAAGGGATCTACGCCGAATCGCCGTTGGGGAGTGGAACTATCTTTACCAACAGTGCCTTGATGAAATTGTGGATAGTATTCCGCGAAGAATACAGGCATGCATCAATGCAAGAGGACGCGCTACTGGTTATTAGAGGTACCAGTGTGTACACCAATCTGGACCACCATCTCTGAAATTCTCGCTGTATGGTGGTACAACATGCAATGTGTGGTTTTCATGAGCAATGAGAAGGGTGGAAATGAAGCTTATGTTGATCTCTATTCCAGTTTTCTGTACAGGTCCCGGAACTCTCGGAACTGAGGTGAAGCAAAACATTTTTTGATGTGTGGATTTCTATAAGGTGACTTGCTCTCGCTGGAAATCATCATTTATGCAGTCGGTCGTTGCTACAGCTATAGACCAATGAAACCTGTTGACATTTGTTACATTTTTATATGTAAAGTTGACTGAACTTAGTCGACATTTGCCAGAAAATTGCATTTTTTTCACGTAACTCACCAAATGCGATATTTTCAGACTTTCTTATTGCTATATAAGTTCAGACGGAGATAACCATAAACATCCATATTTCTCTCAATAAAAGCGAAAGAATTATCTACTCATTAAAGAGTACGTCAACTGAAAAGGAACTTCCACAAATTTTATAGAATCGGTTTCCACTTCGCCTGATATGATACCGTTTTCCACCTTTTGTATCTTGCTCAAATCTTTTAGTTTGTACGTAGTTACTACATCCATTGACTTTCATATTGCTCCTTTAAGTACCGAGCTAGCCACTCATGGATTCTACGGCAGATGTCTCACTACCCAGCGCCTTCTTCTGGCAATTGTTTTCTGTGGGCGTGTTTCGTCAATGATTCTTCGTTTCGTAGTAAACCAGGCAACTTGATTGTTAGCATCTCTCCATAATACCATATTTCAAATACTTACAGCTTCTTTCTCTACAGACATACTATGGCCCACGTTTGACCTTCTTACCACATTGTATGCCAGACTTACACGATCAAGAATTCTTCCTCAATTAAGTGTCAATTTTTGATACCAGCTTATTAGTTTTATTGAAAAAACTTCTAGTCAGCACGTCCAGCTACTTATGACCTGTTTCTTCCTTCAGCTATCCTGTGTAATCTTGCTTTTAATCAGGAAATGTCCTTTTTTTCTGCTTCCTATAGAATTTTTTTCCACGTTTCATGCTAAACATGCCGTCATATATTTTGTACTGTTCATTAGCATCTGCGTCTTATTTTTGTTTACTGTTGTGGTATCGTCCAGAGACGGCATTGCCACACCGAAGTCGGCAACACATATCGACACCACAGACCTTAGCGAGAGCCCGCTGCAGTCCACAACGACGTATGGGAGGCGCTCCTGAAGACCACGCCCTCTCTCACAGCACGGCAGCGTCCTTGTGCAGAGGTCAATATAGAGCTGAGCATGATAGTTCTCTGCTGCAGTTCGTGACCTCACCCGAAGTAGTCAACATCATCGAGTAGGATTAAAGAGTTATTGGAGTCATAGATGGAAATGTACTTTTGTAAATGTTGAACATTGTACTTCAAGAGCACAGTTTGTTAACTAATGCAACAAGTGATACTTCAATAGTCAATGACAGCTGTAAATTATCAAGCACTCCTGTGGTAAAGGATTTTATGAAGTTAAGTAAATCTTTTTATCATTCATCTAATAAAGTGAACTAATATTTCATCTATTGTAGTCTGATGAGTCCTATCCCAGAGCAATCAAAGAACCCACAGTTGTGGTTGGGCGATTGCTATTTTGACAGGTCATAACAACAATTAACCATTAAACCTGTACTTTTATTAAATTAACTTCTCCTGCCATTTTTTTTCTGTCTGTTGTTGTTGTTGTTGTTGTGGTCTTCAGTCCTGAGACTGGTTTGATGCAGCTCTCCATGCTACTCTATCCTGTGCAAACTTCTTCATCTCCCAGTACCTACTGCAACCTACATCCTTCTGAATCTGCTTAGTGTATTCATCTCTTGGTCTCCCTCTACAATTTTTACCTTTCACGCCGCCCTCCAATACTAAATTGGTGATCCCTTCATGTCTCAGAACATGTCCTACCAACCGACCCTTCTTCTAGTCACGTTGTGGCAAAAACTCCTCCCCAGTTCTATTCAATACCTCCTCATTAGTTATGTGATCTACCCATCTAATCTTCAGCATTCTTCTGTAGCACCACATTTCGAAAGCTTCTATTCTCTTCTTGTCTAAACTGGAGGCTAATCTCAGGAGTCACTGAAGGGCTTGTAATCTCCCTCCTCCTTCCTACTTCCATCTATCGCTCACATTAAACAATGTTCAGTCCAAGTAATTAATAAAGAAAATCTGTTATGGAGATTTTATAGGAGCGAAGATTACAGTAAACTTTCTAGTTTACTTAGCTTGTCGTGTTGAGATGGCTTCAGTTCTTCTTGCCAAGGGGTCTGATTCTTGAAGCTAAAAATCTCACATCAGGTCCTCACTGTTGGTTTGAGCTAAATAAATCTGAACATTATAAAGATAGTAACTGTTCCGAAAGAACATATACCAATAATGACCATGCAGCTTCTCTAGAAAGAAATGATAATTAATCGAAACCTTCATCTGCCAACAGGTGTTGTTGATATACCTCGAATACATACGAATGTAGGTCGTGGACAGTTGTGATTGTGGGTCTCACGGGGAGCGTGCAACGGATAAGTCCCTGCGGTCGCGCTATCCTCTGTGCCCTCGGTGGCTCAGATGGACAGAGCGTCTGCCATGTAAGCAGGAGATCCCGCGTTAGAGTCCCTGTCGGTGCACACATTTTCATTTGTCCCCATTGAAGTATATCAACAACACCTGTTGCCAGCTGAGGGTTACGATTACTTATCAAATCTGAACATTATTGTTGCAGCATTTTTTTACGTAAGTATACTTCTCACATTTTAGTATATCATACAGTATTTTGATTTTTCGCATGAACAGAGCCGAAATTACATTTTTCGTACAAAAATACTTCCGACCACATCAGAGGCATGCTTATGACTCCCACACTTTGCGGAAAAAAACGATATTCCAAAGGGTTTACAGTGTTTCTTAACAAATGAATTTCTACTAGTTTCCGTTATATTATTAATTTCGATTGCTATTTCATAAATGAATCCAGAAATAAATATAATAAACAGTACAGGATTAATAAAGACATTTAAAGTGTGCCAATAATTCGTAATTTATAAATTTCAGATTGAAATATAACATACTGTCTATAAAATTATATGAAGAAAGTTTTCAGTAAAGCAACTGAGATAATACTGAAGTGTCCAAAATGTGAAAAATAATGCTGGTATCGACAGCTACTGCTGGGGAAAAGTAATGCTAGAGGAGGATGTCGCGTTGCAGGCATCTCATACAGTTTTTAGTAATAGACAGAATGATTGACAAGGAAGGTTCGGGTGTATCATTTCTAATTATTTTATATTGTTGTTTTTGTACGTATTGTTACCTGCTCAAAATTTGAAACTTCCTGGCAGATTAATACTGTGTGTCAAGCAGGGACTCGAACCTGAGACCTTGCCTTTCACCGTTAAGTGCTCTACCGACTAAGCTATCCAAGCACAACTTTAGAGAAGTTCTCCAGGAAAACTTTCGCGACTACCACATGTGGAAGAAACGATATTGTGGAGCACGGCTTAGCCACAGTCTGGTGATTGTGTCCAGAATGAAATTCATTTTGCAGTGGAGTGTGTGCTGATGTGAAACAAATTCCCAGGCTGTGGCTAAGCCACGTCTCCACAATATCCTTTCTTTCAGGAGTGCTAGTACTGCAAGTTTTGCTGGAGAACTTCCCTGAAATTCTGAAGGCAGGAGATGACGTACTGGTGGAAGTAGACCCGTGAGGAGGGTTCGCGAGTTGTTCTTGGGTAGCTCAATCGGTAGAGCACTGCCCGGGAAAGGCACAGGTCCTGGGTTCAAATCACTGTCTGGTACACAGTTTCAATCTGTGAGGATGATTCAAATGAGTATGCGTTCCACTACATAGTGAAAATTCAGTCTGTTAAAAATTTAATTGGCTTTTGGAGTGAGATCTTGTAGCAATGATGGAGCGCACAATGTGGTCAGCTAGAAAGGAGACGGTATATGGCAGGTTCTGGGGATGGTCTTCCCTAGTGTCGTATTTGAGTCATCACGTGACAACCAACATCACTGCTCTGGAAAATCATTGGACAGTTGAATGTCAAGACGCCTGTGGAGGGACGCCTGTATACTAGGCTACTGCCTGTGTAATTTGACAGGTAGCTGTTTGTCGTCCGTAAGATCGTAGCGGTGCGCGGCATTTTCATGCAATAAGATATGGATACTGCACGGCAATTCTCTCATAGATTCATCCCTTTTTGTAACTAAATTTCAAAGTGTAACGACTGTCTTTTGTGTTTACAGAATTTCGTCCTGGCTGTACTGTGCTTAGATAACGGCAGATCTAAATAATGTTTCCAGAGCTGTGCAACTGTAAAGTCATATATGGCAAAATACACACGATCTTTCCACCGAGCACTTGAGTTTTTTTTTTTTTCTTCTTCAGATGAAATAATATTGATTCGTGGACGTAAGTTTTCTCTCTTGCATAGCTATAAAAGCCAAGCTGTATTAATCTGAAATGTTTTCTTCTAAAATTAAATTGTCTTCTAAATACAAGAAAAGACGTTGTCTTTTATGAACTATGTTTCATGTCTCCTTTTAATCTCTGGCATTATTTCTTGCAGAAAAGAGAAGCTGCTGAAGTTTTATTTATTCTTCATTCAATACATGCAAAACAAGCACACCATATAATAAATTAGTAACCTTCTGAGACACCATGCTAATACCTTGTAACATTGCCTGTGGCTTCAATAATGGCGACGGAGCGTCTTCTCTCGTTTCTTCAGGTTTGTGATACACACCTGGAGTCACTCATTGTGGGAATGGCTCAGAGATCTTCTGCGGGGATAACATCGGACGATTTAGTGGGCCACCCGTGCTGCGATTGTGTGCCAAAGTGTTCTTCAAACCAGAAATACACTGGACGCTGGACGTACCCTCATTTGGTGAGAGTAGAGAACACGCAATGCGCCCAGGAACATCGTCTAACATGATCGTCTCTCTGGACCAGGTACCATGGTGTGGGGGCGTACTGATCTCCAAATCTTTGAATACGGTACACAAGTGAGTCAACGTTATTGTGCACAGTACTGCTTCCCCATGTGAGTCTTTTGAGGGGTGCTTTCAGCTCTGTCTTCATCTTTATGGATGACAGCAGGTGACCGCATCGAACAGCGCAGTTGGAGTAGCTCCTGGAAGAACATGCTCTCCCTTTCCCCTGACTTAAATCCATCTAGCTCATGTGGGATGCTTTGGGGAGACATATTGCAGCCCGTCCACATGCACCAGCGACCATCCAACAGTTGTCAACGCCGCTGGTGGAAGAGCCGGCCGTTGTGGCCGAGCGCTTCTAGGCGCTTCAGTCTGGAACCGATCGAGCGCTACGGTCGCACGTTCGAATCCTGCCTCGGGCATGGATGTGTGTGATGTCCTTAGGTTAGTTAGGTTTAAGTAGTTCTAAGTTCTAGCGCACTGATGACCTCAGATGTTAAGTCCCATAGTGCTCAGATCCATTTGAACCATTTTGATTTGCTGGTGGAAGAACGGAACGCCTGCTACAAGAACGCCTTACCAACCTTGTGGCCACCATGGGAGCTCGATGCAGAGCATCCACTGATGTCCGTGGTGATCACACACCCTATTAAGAACCATACCCTGTCTTTTGCAATGTCCAGGAGACCATCATAAATCGCAGTGACTTCAGTTTACTATCGTTGAGTAAAAGTGTCATTTCTGTTTGTCTCATTGTGTATTTCTGTCAGTTACCTTCTCAACTATACTATATCAGTTTTTTCTATGTATGTTTGATCGAGCTATGTTATTTGGCAGTGACACAATACGTGGAATTTACTTTTCTCCTGAAGTCTTCCACACCAGTTCATATAAGTCCAGTGCAATGAATACTGGAGTTTTTAATAAAAACACTTCATGTCATTCGTAATTTTCGATTGTTTACAAACAATATTTTATATACATTTGTGTACACTTTCTCACTTCTTATGTTTACAAACGATTTTTGTAAGGAATGTGGATAATTTCTATACATTTTACGTAATCTGTGAATCTACTGTATGGCTTACTGCTCTTTCTGTAGGGTTACCAGAATTGTAACGACAGAACAGGAAAAGCAGGAGACAAAAGCTCGACACTGAAAAAAGTGGAAGACGCGAAAAGAGCACGGCAACTGAGAACACAGGAGCAGCCAGATTTGAGTTATTAGACTGGGCACATCTGGCTTGGATATGAGGCTAAAATCTATACAATTACAAGAAATTAGAACCTGGGATGGATGTTGGTTCCACTGGTAAAGATGTTGAATTTTTAAACAAGATTCCACGGCTCTACTGTATGGAGTAGCATGGTTCAAATGGCTCTGAGCAGTATGGGACTTAACATCTGGGGTCATCAGTGCGCTAGAACTTAGAACTACTTAAACCTAACTAACCTAAGGACACACACATCCATGCCCGAGGCAGGATTCGAACCTGCGACCGTAGCGGTCGCGTGGGTCCAGGCTGAAACGCCTAGAACCGCTCGACCACCCCGGCCGGCGGAGTAGCATGAAAACCTGCATCAGACCTGTCTTTGAAATGAAGACGACTACAACAACCCTGCAATTTGGTATCAGAAAAGGAGCCATGTGTGAGACTTGTAAACATTTAGTCGAAAAGAACGCAACATCGCAACATAGCGCTTCATATCGTCGCCTCCAAGCAGTGTCCTGTTTTCCTTAGTATTGTAAATCATATGGGACAATATTTTTTGTATGTTCTCTTAATAACTCAGTTTAATTTTTTGTCCATACAGATTAATTTTGATCCAAGTCAGGTAACCTGTCATACGTTCCTGGACGACTTAGCATCATGGTTATAATGAAAATATCCCATATTTTGTTAGCAAAGAGTGTCAGAGGTTAGTGTTAGCTTGAAAAACAATTTATCAGTTGAGTCTAGTTAAAAAAGATCCACATTTACCTGTTGTGTAAAGTGGTAATACTTTTTGAACTTCATGAAAAGTTAATCGTTAATCTAAAAGCAACTTAATTCTGGCAGTAATATTCAATGACAATTCATACAAATCATTATATTGTGTTTAGCATTTCACTCTTTCCTAAGTGTGACAAATATATGTTTATTTACATTTATTTATGATTATGAGATATCTGTGTTAAGGAAGTAGGACTGCAGATTAAGTTCCCTGGTTACTTTTCAATTACCAGCCAGATTATTATGACCACCTACCTAATAGCCGGTATGCCCACCTCTGGCTCGGATAACAGAGCGACGCATAATGGCATGAAAGCAATGAGTCCTTGGGAGGTGGCTGGAGGGAGTTGGCGCTACACCATCACACACGAGTCACCTAACGCTCTTAAATTCTGCGGAGAGGGTCGACGAGCTCTGGCGCCACGTTCAGTCACATCCCAGATGTGTTAGACTGGGTTCAGATTGGCGAGACAGGGGGGCCAACACGTCATCTGGAACTCCTGTGATCTTCAAACAACTCCATCACGTTTTTGGTGTTATAACTTGGTGCATTATCTGGCCTGCTATCGGGAAACATGAGCGTCATGAAGGAGTGTACATGGTCTGCAACCAGTATCTAGTAATCCTTTCCCGTCATGGTAACTTGAAAGTGCTCCACTGGACCCTTGGATTCCCACATGAATGTTCGCCATAGCATAATGGAGCCGCCACCAGCTTGCCTCTGTCCTGTAGCACAGTTGCTCCTCTAGAAGACGTCGGATTCGTGATACCATCGGCACGATAGAGAAGTTATTGGGACTCACGGACCACTCTGCCACTGCGCCAACGTCCAGTGCCGAGGTGTCGCCACTACATTGGCACATGCAAGGGTCGCTGGCTGCTGAGGCCCATTGTTAGGAGTCTTCGGTGTACTGTGCGTTCAGATACATTTTTACTCTGCCCAGCATTAAGGTCTGAGGCCATAACCACGACAGTTCGCCGACTGTCCTGTTTTATCAGTCTGTCCAGCTTACGACGTCCGACATGTGGAATGAGAAGTGGCCGTCCAATCCCATGACGTCTGGGCGTGGTTTCTCCTTGATTTCGCCACGTGTTGAAGACACTCACCACAGCACTCCTCGAACGAACGAAAAGTCGCGCAGTTTCCGAAATGCTTTTGCCGGGCCTTCGGGCCGTCACAATCTGCCGTCGGTCAAACACAGACAGATCGTGCGCCTCCCCCATTCTATACAAAGACAGCACACTTACTGAAACTAAATGCACCGCTCGCGTGTCTGACTAACAGTTATTCCTCGATAGGTGTCGCTGCTATCGCTTGGACAGGTTTATATCGACAGCATGTTGGTGCTCATAATGTGCTGGCTGATGTTGATGCTGGTTTACTTTGGCCCATCTGGAACATTTTCGTAGCCGTTAACGTGAAGGACAGATTTTATGGTTAGTTAGTGTTCACCATTGCTTCCCAAACTGGCGTCCACAGCCTGTGGCCAGGCAGGCAGAAGTCGTCGCCACATTCCTTTTGTCAGAAGCTGTTAAAGACGTCGAACTGACATGACAGAAGCCGCCGCCCTGGCACTATAGCGAGTTTGGTTGCCACATATCTAGCTCCGCTTGCCTGCTGCTATGACTGGAACACTGTCAATGCAAGACAGTGCAGGGCCAGGCTGTCGTGGTGGTGGCTTCTACTACACCTTGCAGGGGTCTGGCGCTGCGCTCCTTCTGTGGTCTACATGATCAAAAATTAAGTGCTATCCCAATACAGTCAGGTGGAGCAGCCATAAACACCGCCAATTCCAGCTATGCAATGTCTGTCATCGACCACAGATAGCACTGAGAAGTCCTCTATGCCAGTCGTCACCCATATGCATGTCTTCCAAACTTAACTACTACTAGGCATTACCTATTGCAGCTATGGGGCCGTGGGCTGCACCTAGCACTGATGCTGCCGGGGGTTAAACTGGTTCCTTTCAGCTAGGGGCCAACTAAGGGGTGAAGTCAAGCGCTCCAGGGTCCCTACCATCAGACGTTGGTTCACAGTTTGCGCTCGGGTGACTTCTGCATCAGGCCTGTCCCAGGTTACTGGCTGGTAGCGCAATTTCATTAATCCATGTGACTGGCTCACATTGGAGTTTGCTGCACCGGAGTGCCTACCGGCTCTCCAGGACTGATGCAGCTCTCCATTCCCACTGATGCGATGACTTGGCTCCACAGCTGCCGTCTATCCAATGTAGTGGCTCTGTGTCGTGTCCGCTTCCTCTGCCTTATGCAGATAAAGCAAACATTGCCACCCAGGATTGGCCTATGTTGCTGGGGTGCTGGCTGCATCAAAACGATCCCCTCAGCTATTGTATGAACTTTCATAAATCAACTTTCACAGTCTCTATGACTGACGACTTGGCTCTACATATCTGTAGCCACGTCAACCATCCTGCACCAACAATGTGGCCTGTAATTAGGTCAGCAATGTACAGTGTCAGTAGCACAATGGGGTGCCTGAAGTAACAATCTGTCCTATTTGTCATTCCTGGAAGTGTTATGGCAGGCCAAATGGACTACTGTAGGCAGTTAAAGGTGGAGTTTGTTACAACTACTGAGGACATAGATGATGAATCAGTTCAAGAGACACATGAAAGAAGACTTTGACAGTATGCATCCCAGGAGAGGTCTGGTGCGACATATAGGAGACAGAATAGCAGCAGATAGCACAGCGAGCAGTTGAATAGAGTATCACAGAAGCAGAATGAATCTGTCGAAGGTTTCGTGGATACAATATGGAACATTAATTTTAATACCTATGAATCAACAGACCATGGTGGCTCAAATTGGATCATTCCCCAGGAAGTTGGGCAGAGGACATTAGATGCATTTTTATGGAACTGTCACCCATTGTATAAGAGAAAGGTGTGTGCATAATTTCCTAAGGGCTTGGCTGACGCAATTGGTGTAGCTACAGCCTTGGAGGAAATAGGTGAGGTAACTAGAGGCCATGATAGTGGAAATGTCTCTTCATTGGCTTTAAATGCTACCATTGCGAACGTTTGGATCATACACGATAAGGTTGTCGCCAACCACAGTGTAGAAAATGTGGCAGGTTTGCACATTAAGAGCGAGATTGTAGGGCTGCGCTCCCAGATAATGTTAATGTTGCAAAAATGCAGGCAGAGGCAAAATATTGCTTTATTAGCGTAGTGAATGGTAAGGAACATAGATTTTTATTATTTGCATGTGACAAGTGTGGACATCATGGGGAACAAGCAGTTAAACTCTCCACAGTATATGTCATGGGGAGTTGGAAGTAATGATATGCAGTCACTAAGTTCAGCAATGCTAAATTTTCAGGTAGGTGCAGAGTAATTCTGGACAAATATGGAAGTTTTGCCCTGTGTGGGTGGAAGGTATGGCATGATCCTAGGACTAGATTTCCTGTACAAACATCAAACTAAAATTGACATTGGACAATGCATGGTACAATTCAGGGGAAGATCATCCAATTTGGAGGAAGCTGTTGTCAGTAACATACGGCCACAATGTTTGTCTCTCATAAATGAACCACATGCAACTCAGGTCCAGTTCACATAATATGGTACTGCAAGGTGCAGGGAAACCATTGTGGGTGAACATACAAAGAGAACTACATGTTAATGTATCCTGCGTGGCTGGGTGTCTGGAAAAAACGATGGGTTGGGTACAGCATGGAGTTTTGTGCACAGAAGTAGTATTGGTACATGTGAGAAAAATGGATGGTTAGGAAGTAGTGCCTTTTGGTATCGATAATTTTGGAACTGAACAAATTAGTTTATTTGATTGTTCGCCAATTTAGATTTTCTAGGTAAAGATGATCTAAATAGGACAATTTTGGATGAGAAAGCCACCAGTATAAGCGCATTACATGTGAAGGTGAACTTCGAAGCAATTACAGGAAAGAGAAAGAACAGCAATGGGGAGCTTACTGCTAGAATTTGGGGACCTATTTAATTCCTGTGGGTCATCACCAGCAAACCCAGTGACACAACAAAGGATCCCAAGTGGGAACCGGTCACCTATGTCCAAGAACCATATGGGGTGCTCCATCATCTACAACCAGTAATGGAGGCATAAGGAAAGATGCACCTTTTGATGTATACCCAGTTGTTGTTGTACCTGCTGTCACGCACTGAAGACGCGACCCTGTAAAGTCTGCATATCGTTGATTGGTGTGGTGTAGACAGATTTCTTCAGGAGTCCCCGTAACCAAAAGTGTACGTAATAGAAGACTGGGGAACGAGCAGGATAAGGTATGGGGGCCCCCTGACCAATCCAGCTGTCCTGAAACGTCTGCTTCAGATGTTTACACACGTTGTGACGAAAGTGTGCTGGTGCGCCATCATGCATGAACCACATTTGTATTCGTTGCTGTTCTAGGTGCTTCAGTCAGGAACCGCACTGCTGTTACGGTCGCAGGTTCGAATCCTGGCTCGCGCATGGATGTGTGTGATGTCCTTAGGTTAGTTAGGTTTAAGTAATTCTAAGTCTAGGGGACTGATAACCTCAGATGTTAAGTCCCACACTGCTTAGAGCCATTTGAACCAACACCTGCACATACGTTGATTGACGCCCTTTTTCGTGAACTGCTGGAGGATTTACATCTGCCCGTACATGTTGGTTATGGAAATTCACAACACCATCTCCTGTGAACCCTGCCTCATCGGTAAAAAAAGTCTTGGATGTGAACAGTGCATATGCGACACACTTCTGCAACAGCCATTGACAGAACCGCTGTCTGCCACGATGATCCTGTGGCCCTAGAGCCTGAACAAGCTGTAAATTATATGGGTACAGCAACAGTTTATGAAGTACTGTACTGGCAAAAGCTGTCGCCAGCACACCGTTCGGCAAAGATGTAGCGCGAAGATTGATAGTAGATGCTGGATCAAGCTCGCCTATCACGAGAGAGGCCAGAGACACACCAACAAGCAACATGCTGCCAACGTTCCCTCGGCAGCAAGCACTTAGGCTGCCACCATTGAGCGGAGGACCTCTCTGACTGATTTACTCACTCATTCTACGACAGTACATAGCAACCAGATCACTGTCTATGGCAGGACTAGCAGTTAGACTAAAGTTTGTAATAGTACGATTACCGATATTGACTGCAAGAGGTCTGTTACTGATAAGCGTGTACCACGTAACATTGACTCTATTCCAGCTAAGCACAACTTCCAGTTTCTGTAAATAAAGAACTGTCTTAATCCACGCGTGCATTTGTGTTGTAGAAAGAGGATAACGGCCATCCATAACAACATCCTTTCCCTTGCTTCCTTACGGTACAAGACTCTACAGTGGCGACGAGGATAAAACAGTGGCGACTAAGATAATCAACTTGGCCGAAGATTCTGCTTGCTTCTCTTGTACACTCCTGGAAATGGAAAAAAGAACACATTGATACCGGTGTGTCAGAGCCACCATACTTGCTCCGGACACTGCGAGAGGGCTGTACAAGCAATGATCACACGCACGGCACAGCGGACACACCAGGAACCGCGGTGTTGGCTGTCGAATGGCGCTAGCTGCGCATCATTTCTGCACCGCCGCCGTCAGTGTCAGCCAGTTTGCCGTGGCATACATAGCTCCATCGCAATCTTTAACACTGGAGCATGCCGCGACAGCGTGGACGTGAACCGTATGTGCAGTTGACGGACTTTGAGCGAGGGCGTATAGTGGACATGCGGGAGGCCGGGTGGACGTACCGCCGAATTGTTCAACACGTGGGGCGTGAGGTCTCCACAGTACATCGATGTTGTCGCCAGTGGTCGGCGGTAGCTGCACGTGCCCGTCGACCTGGGACCGGACCGCAGCGATGCACAGATGCACGCCAAGACCGTAGGATCCTACGCAGTGCCGTAGGGGACCGCACGGCCACTTCCCAGCAAATTAGGGACACTGTTGCTCCTGGGGTATCGGCGAGGACCATTCGCAACCGTCTCCATGAAGCTGGGCTACGGTCCCGCACACCATTAGGCCGTCTTCCGCTCACGCCCCAACATCGTGCAGCCCGCCTCCAGTGGTGTCGCGACAGGCGTGAATGGAGGGACGAATGGAGACGTGTCGTCTTCAGCGATGAGAGTCGCTTCTGCCTTGGTGCCAATGATGGTCGTATGCGTGTTTGGCGCCGTGCAGGTGAGCGCCACAATCAGGACTGCATACGACCGAGGCACACAGGGCCAACACCCGGCATCATGGTGTGGGGAGCGATCTCCTACACTGGCCGTACACCACTGGTGATCGTCGAGGGGACACTGAATAGTGCACGGTACATCCAAACCGTCATCGAACCCATCGTTCTACCATTCCTAGACCGGCAAGCGAACTTGCTGTTCCAACAGGACAATGCACGTCCGCATGTATCCCGTGCCACCCAACGTGCTCTAGAAGGTGTAAGTCAACTACCCTGGCCAGCAAGATCTCCGGATCTGTCCCCCATTGAGCATGTTTGGGACTGGATAAAGCGTCGTCTCACGCGGTCTGCACGTCCAGCACGAACGCTGGTCCAACTGAGGCGCCAGGTGGAAATGGCATGGCAAGTCGTTCCACAGGACTACATCCAGCATCTCTACGATCGTCTCCATGGGAGAATAGCAGCCTGCATTGCTGCGAAAGGTGGATATACACTGTACTAGTGCCGACATTGTGCATGCTCTGTTGCCTGTGTCTATGTGCCTGTGGTTCTGTCAGTGTGATCATGTGATGTATCTGACCCCAGGAATGTGTCAATAAAGTTTCCCCTTCCTGGGACAATGAATTCACGGTGTTCTTATTTCAATTTCCAGGAGTGTATTTTAGCCTGCAAGATTGCTCGTGTTCCAGTGCTTCTATTGCTAATTTGTTGTTACGTTCTTGCATTTATTCCAGACGGGTAGCCGCAGAACTAATCAAATTTATCTTTTCAGAGGCTTTCCTTGCTTTTTAATATAACGTATTTGTGTCCACTAACTGCCCCCTCTCAGCCGCAGCCAGCCAATGTGATGGATCTAACACAAGCTTTTCAGTTTCAGAACCAACAAATTGCTACTTTACTGACGACGGTACAAAAACTACGGCTGCACAAACGGCGTCGGCCACACTACCACAACCGACTAACCAACCAGTCCAACAAGTGGCTCCGACTAGTATCCCAACATTCCGGCAAATTAAGAAGAGGAATGGATTGGATACCTTTCTCAGTTCCAAGCACATTGTCAAGTTCATCGTGTTCAAGGTACTGCAAAGTTACAATTCCTCCTTTCAAATGCGGGATCTCCAGTGTTCAGGTTAATACAAAAACTGTTCCCAACCGCGTCTCCCGAGGAACTCGACTGTGAACAAGTAACCGCTGCACTAACTTATTTCTGTAACTAGCAAGTCCAAGTAGCTGCAGCTAGCAGAAAAAGTCAGAACAGACGCACCGTCAGTGACGATTAACTGGCATGACTAGCATGTGTAAATTTAAGTGTAGTTGTGGCAACTTTTACAGTGATTTAATGATCTGTGATGCAATAACATTCAATGTCCCAAGTAGTAGAATACGGGAACAGATCATAAAGTACTCTGATACATCACTACCCCAAGTGTTGCAAATCTTAGAGCAGTATGGTTCAAGTGCTATAGCGGCCGGTTAATTTGAACTGGCCCCATTTGTCGTGTCGAGTAGCTCTTTGTTCGAGACCGCCCCGGAAAGCCACAACAACGAGTGCGTACATAGCCACGCAGACAGCTACGTAGACATATAAACAGGCCCGCGAATTTAGTGAAGTCTTGCCCTAGATGTTTTGCTCGCCATGAAAGACAGGACTGCCCCTCACGTAACATGACGTGTCACACGTGTGGCCAATCAGTTTGTTTGCAACGGCGCAAAAACGCAAATTTTTCCCGCTCCCAGAAAAAACCGTTTCGTGCTCATCCAGTGAACGCTGCGGTTTCAAAACCTACAACAGGTTCTGAGAAAAGTAAGATTAACGTTGTGCCTCCTTCTCGCCCTAGTGCTGTGCAACGACGTTCTAACAAACTACTTGTCTCATTACGAATTGCTGGCCGTCGTGCGATCTTTCAGTTCGACAAAGCTACCTCAGTGACTTTGCTTAATCGTGCCACGTACCGACAGTTGGCAAAATTTGTAAATCTGTGGTAAGGTCTTACGGGACCAAACTGCGGAGGTCATCGGTCCCTAAGCTTGCTCGCTAAGTAATCTAACGCTAAGGACAACAAATACACCCACACCTGTGGGAGGACTCGAACCTCTGGCGGGGAGGGTGGGAGGGGGGGGGGGGAGCCTCGCGGACCGTGACAAGACTCCTCAGACCGCACGGCTACCCCGCGTTAAGCTCACCACGCCTTTGTGAAGGTAGCAAGCATCTCACTGCTTACAACAGACAGGAAATTACAGTGCTTGAACAGTGTAGTTTGGATGCCACTTATAAATCTCACACAGTGAATTTTACTATGTTATAATCAAGAGACAGTGAGAACGTATTCGGTTTAGATGCCTTTGATTTGTTTGGACTTAGCATCCAAGACTATGTACCGTCAGCGTCTGCTTTTAACCCAAAAGACAGTGCAGCTAGTTTGCTTAAAGAATTTCCTGTACTATTGTCAGAAAAAATGGAAAAGCTAATAACTTTGTAGGGCATGTTACATTGAATAGCCTAAGTTTTTCCGTGTCCGCTCCGTTCCAGTTGCTTTAAAAGACAAAGTAGCCAGTGAATTGAAAGAATTACAAGATAATGATGTAATTGCTTCCATTCAAGTTAGTCAGTGATCAACTCCAATGGTTTTGTTGCCTAAGCGTTGCTCTGATCGCATTCGCATTTGTGTTGACTTCAAGTCTACAGTCAACCCGCAGACAATAGTTGACACTTACCCGTTACCTCGCCCTGAGGAACTCGTGGACAGGTTTGGTGCAGGACGTTACTTTTCTAAGATAGATTCGCATGACGTCTACTTGCAGATTCCATTGGACGAAGAATCACAGAAAGTTTTTGTGGTAAATACGCACGTAGGACTGTTCAAGTATTTACGTTTGCCCTTCGGCAGTGCTTCCGCACCCGCCATTTTTCAACGTTACTTGAATTGCAGATACAATACTTAAGTCATGTGATAAACAGTCAGTGTGTGCACCCCCCTTCCCCCCCCCCCCCCTCACATCAAATTTGCTAGCAATCCGTGACCTCCCTGTTCCTCTCAATGTACCGGGTGATCAAAAAGTCAGTATAAATTTAAAAACTGAATAAATCACGGAATAATGTAGGTAGAGAGGTGCAAATTGACACACATGCTTGGAATGACATGGGGTTTTATTAGAACCAAAAAAATACAAAAGTTCAAAAAATGTCCAACAGATGGCTCTTCATCTGATCACAATAGCAATAATTAGCATAACAAAGTAAGACAAAGCAGAGATGATGTTCTTTACAGTAAATGCTCAATATGTCCACCATCGTTCCTCAACAAAAGCTGTAGTCGAGGAATGATGTTGTGAGCTGCACTGCAAAGCATGTCCGGAGTTATGGTAAGACATTGGTGTCGGGTGTTGTCTTTCAACATCCCTAGAGATGTCAGTCGATCACGATACACTTGCGACTTCAGGTAACCCCAAAGCCAATAATCGCACGGACTGAGGTCTGAGGACCTGGGAGGCCAAGCATGACGAAAGTGGCGGCTGAGCACACGATCATCACCAAACGACGCGCGCAAGAGATCTTTCACGCGTCTAGCAATATTGGGTGGAGCGCCATCCTGCATAAACATCGTACGTTCCAGCAGGTGTTTATCAGCCAGGCTGGGGATGATGCGATTCTGTAACATATCGGCGTACCTCTCACTCGTCACGGTAGCAGTTACAAAACCAGAATCACGCATTTCCTCGAAGAAAAAAGGCCCGATAACGGTAGATGTGTTAAATCCAACCCATACCGTGACCTTCCCGTCGTGCAATGGAGTTTCCACGACAGTTCTAGGATTTTCCGTAGCCCAAATTCTGCAGTTGTGGGCGTTGACAGACCCTCTGAGCGTGAAATGAGCTTCGTTGGTCCACAACACGTTACTCAACCAATCGTCATCTTCCACCATCTTTTGAAACGCCCACACCGCAAATGCCCTCCGCTTCACTAAATCGCCAGGTAACAGTTCATGATGCCGATGGATTTTGTACGGATAGCATTGGAGGGTACACCTCAGTGCCAACCAAACAGTAGTGTATGGAATGCCGGTGCGACGTGCGACTGCAAGAGCGCTCACTTCCCCGTGCATAGACGAACCCGCTACAGTCTCTATTTCTTCCTGAACTGTCTCAGCAGCATTACGCCTTGTGCTCGGTCGGCCACTACGGGGTCTATCGTCTAAACAACCCGTGGCTTCGAACTTCGAAATCATTCTCTCCACAGCTGCATTTGTCAACGGACCTTTACCCGTTCGAATCCCCTTCCTATGGCGATAGGATCGTAACGCTTTCCAGAATGAGAAACATCCACCAGGCTGTGGCTAAGCCATGTCTCCGCAATATCCTTTCTTTCAGGAGTGCTAGTTCTGCAAGGTTCGCAGGAGACCTTCTGTAAAGTTTGGAAGGTAGGAGACGAGATACTGGCAGAAGTAAAGCTGTGAGTACCGGGCGTGAGTCGTGCTTCGGTAGCTCAGATGGTAGAGCACTTGCCCGCGAAAGTCAAAGGTCCCGAGTTCGAGTCTCGGTCGGGCACACAGTTTTAATCTGCCAGGAAGTTTCATATCAGCGCACACTCCGCTGCAGAGTGAAAATCTCATTCTGGAGATGACTAGAATGTTTGTGAATGGCTGTACCAATGGTGGTCACTTTCCTGAATATGGAGAACTGGTGTTGGTTGTTGTGTCTGTATATTGTGAGGTCAAGCAAATATAACATTTTGTCGTTTTCTGTTTCTATGCTGAATTTTACATTTGGGTGGACTTTGCAACTGTATTGAAACGTGTATAGCATACTCAACAAAACTGTGTTTTGCTAAAGGCGGACCCCATCCGAAAGGATATGGATTGTTAAAGCAAACACGGACAAAAGAGCTTCAACCTCAAGATGATTATTACGGAAATGCTACGTGAACTCAATTGGGAATCCCTGCAGGGAAAACGACGTTCTTTCCGGGAGGCACTATCGAGAAAATTTAAAGAATCGGTATTTGAAGCGAAAGAGAAGAGAAACTAGGGCTCGTGCCAAGGCATATAGACATGTCGTTTTCCCGTCGCTGCCGAAATGCCTAGTGTACAAGGTACCGTCCGCCATGCACAATGCCGTGGCTTGCGGAATATTCGTAACTGCTCTTTGCAGCCTCCATTTGAACAATACCGCTATAGTTTATTTTGTGATGATAACTGCGATTTCATTACGATTCTTTTTTGTTGTTTTTGTTTTAGTTCGTACCTTGTATCCCAGATCCACTCTAGCTGCAGAGCTATTATACAATACAAGATTCACATGCACAAAATTGTCTTAATCGCAACTGCATCTTTCATACACACTTCAGAATATGCTAAAAATATATGACGCTGTTTCCTCCAATTTGGTTACGTAGTGTGCTATCACCTAACTGGCTACTACCAACGGTAATGAATTGCCAACAGCAGCACGCAACGCAAAAATTCGCCGACACTGTAAGTGCACTGTAACTAGACCGGCATGTTCATTACGTCACAAGACTCACTGCACCACACTCTCCACTTCAACCGTAATTGCTGCACTAAACGTTAAGCGCCATACTTCCCAGAGTGCATAATCATAACAGCTACCATTAAAAGCCCCACTGAGAACGTGTATTTGCCTTGTTCCTCGAGTATTCAGCGAACACTGATTTTCGCCATTATCACCAGCGACAATAAAGTAGTTCTATTTTACAGATACAGACGCGTTGAAGTACTCACATTGCGTAGCTCTCCGCTTCGGTGTCCGCAGCAGGAAAAATGCTGCAGACGTGACCACAGCTGCCGACGACTTCCCCGTTTCCCTGGAAATCGCGGCGGGAGGACAACAATCGCCAGGGAACGTAAACGTCAGCAAAGATGTCACCCTGTCAATTCTATAAATCACGAACTGGTAGATTTCAGGCCCTGAAACATTGACTCGAAAATTGTGGAATACGTAATTCTTCCAGTTAACAGATGGCCGTTGTGGCCGAGCGGTTCTAGGCGCTTCAGTCTGGAACAGCGCGACCGCTACGGTCGCCGGTTCTAAGTTCTAGGGAACTGATGACCTCAGATATTAAGTCCCATAGTTCTCAGAGCCATTTGAACCATTTTAGCCAGTAAACAGAACAACGAAAAATTAATATGTTTATATTTCGGCTGAAGACCGGTTCCCGTGAGATCACCGAAGTTAAGCGCTGTCGGGCGTGGTCGGCACTTGCGTGGGTGACCATCCAGGCTGCCATGCTCTGTTACCATTTTTCGGGTTGCACTCAGCCTCGTGATGCCAGTTGAGGAGCTACTCGACCGAATAGTAGCGGCTACGGTCAAGAACACCATCATAACGACCGGGAAAGCGGTTTGCTGACCCACGCCCCTCCTATCCACATCCTCCTCTGAGGACGATACGGCGGTCGAATGGTCCCGGTCGGCCACTCGTGGCCTGAAGATGGAGTGCTTCTATGTTTCGGCTGAAGAGTTTAATAAATGAAAACCGTATCCTGTCACTAATTGCTTCTTACGTATTTAGACGTCCATCGTGTTTGTACATCTACACCAATAGTTTAGAAACCACTGTGATGTGCACAATAGGGGGTGCTTCACGTTGTACGATGTATAACAATTCAAATGGTTCAAATGGCTCTGAGCACTATGGGACTTAACTTCTGAGGTCATAAGTCCCCTAGAACTTAGAATTACTTAAACCTAACTAACCTAAGGACATCACACACGTCCATGCCCGAGGCAGGATTCGAACCTGCGACCGTAGCGGTCGCGCAGTTCCAGACCGTAGCGCCTAGAACCGCTCGGTCACTCCGGCCGGCGATGTATAACGAACCCTTTCCGTTCAGGTATAGGTAGCGCTAGGAGTAAGCGGCTTAAATTCATCTGTGCAAGTTATAATTCGACTAATATGTTGGAAACATTGTTCAGCTGTCTATGGCTTGAGATAGACAATCTGAAGTAAATTGTTATCCTTAGCGATAAATTTCTTTCATACGTAATGATTTCTGTTGACACATTTTATTCCCACATTCGTTCATCTTTCCGTATACTACATGTTCTTGTACCATACAGTAAATGCATGTTTACAAGTTACCATACGAGTAACCACAATCCACATCGATCATGAGCTGTACGCAGTAAGTAGTAAACGCCTTCGTGGAAGCTTCGCACACTCTTGTGTGGCACCACCAACGCGGATGAGGAGGGGGGGGGGGGCAGTGGTTTCAAAAATGGTTGAAATGGTTCTGAGCACTATGGGACTTACCATCTGAGGTCATCAGTTCCCTAGACTTAGAACTACTTGAACCTAACTAACCTAAGGACATCACACACGTCCATGCCCGAGGCAGGATTCGAACCTGCGACCGTAGCAGCAGCGCGGTCTCGGAATGAAGCGCCTAGAACCGCTCGGCCACAACGGCCGGCAGGCAGTGGTTTGTTCCGAAAGACAGGCAGTGCATAATTACATTATCAGCATACTAACGTGACCATATTTCTGAAAGTCGAAGTTGGGACCAGATTTGTAACCGATCCCTGCTCGGAATGCAACAATGCGTTGTAATTGTTATACATTATTATAGCTCACAGTTAAATGAATACCACGCAGTAAATGATAATACGACAAACATAATCTGAAACATACCGTAGGCACATTCATAGTTACTGAATAATTGTTACAGTATAATACACATAATAGTTAGTAAACAGGACACAGCACTAGCTTAGGTAACTTCACACAGCTTCTAACATTTAGTTGTTCATGTCCCGAATATTTCTATGATGAACGAATGTTTGGTTCCATTTAAATTCAAGAAGCCACAGAATTCCGAACTCTCTTTATTATGAACGGGTACCTGTTCCAAAAGTAAATAAATTATGTAATGTACGAGAGTTTGTTTCCCTAAATTTGTTTTAATTAAAAACAGAGTTATATCACTTAGTTTATGGCATTGGAATATGAATATGTCACTTACCACTCCTGAAATTTCGAACTGAAAATGCAGTGCCGTTTGTGAATAGCGAAGTTGGTTACAGTCTAAACAAACTGAATCAAGAACCTCTTAGCTGTGTTACATGTCCAACAATACTCACGGAACGAAATACACGTGAAAGCTTTATGGTTGCCGCCAAGGAAATGCAGCTCCATATTACTAACTTCAGTGCAAATATTGCTTAAGATCTCGTACGTGAACGCATCATCACGTAGGCCGTGTGAACGCATTTCGTTATACAGCGTGTCATGGTATTTTAGATAATGGATACGATACTGAAATGAAGTATAGAAACTCTTACAATGCTATAAATATAAAAAGTTGTATGTTGAAATCGCAAATGACCGAGAATTTGATCCGATTTCTAAAAACCGGAACATTTAGATGTCCCAACAGTAGGGATGGCAGTTATCGCTGAGACAACCAGTGTTCGGTTATATCGGTTTTTTCAACGCCAGTTTAGGCGGACTATTAAGACCGCTCAAAATAATAGGTTTCTGAAATAAATGATTTTCGGTTTTTTTTGTTCCTGTTATTTGCTGTATTAATCTAACAAAGATCGAAAAATTTGGACACCTTCAGTTTCAAGGTACAGGAAATCAAAATATTAAATTAAATAGGCAAATAACAAAAAACTTTGTTCGTCTACCGTTTGCTGCTTTCATCGAAAAGTGATACGTCGTTGAATACTACAAAAAATCGCCAGTAGTCTTCTAACGATTCTAATTTTTTGAAACTCAGCTCAAAAGTCATGTTGAAATCGGGGATCATACCACTGTTTGAACATTACGAATAGTCATGGCTAAAGAGTGAAAACTGAGGTTGAAGAACTGTACTTTTCATATTAATTTGTTCGTTATCAAGGGCTACAAACAGTACGTAGAGACAGGCAGCTGGTCAGCTGCTTTCTATTTTTATTGTCAACTATAAATTTTGTACTTATGTTATGTCACAAATTCGTTGTGGCTCCTCCCGTTTTTGATCTTTTAAAGCAAATGGAGCATTGTACTTTTCTAACACTGCACTTCATAAAAACTCCTAGACCAGGATGGTGCCTTTCTGTAATACAACTGACGTCCGAAGACGAAAAACTACCAATAGACCAGATGGGCCAAGTCTTGGAAACTGCATGTACACATGTATCATCTAATCTGATGGGACGAAGAGACTGGAGACCCAAAAACGGAAGTGCCACCACGGAATTGGGACATTTGATGACTTTAGCATATTGTCGATCCAATTTGGTGTTGGAACATATCAAGTTGCGCGCCCGCACTGTCAAGTGCTGTTGGGCATTGTCACTGCGTATTGAGCGTCTCTGCTGACAATGCACCAGCAGTCACTGGGTCGCAGTGAGGAATGAGTTGGCTTACACACTGATCAGCCAGAACATTGTGATCACCGAGCTACTATCGATGTGTACCCGTCCAGCGTCACCTGACGCACAGTGATTGCTAGTCAGACTCACGCACGGTGCATGTAGTATCAGTGAGCCTATGTGGAATGGGGAAGGCGCGCGATCTAAGGCGAGGGCAGATAGTGATCGCCAGGAGGCTCGGCATGAGTATTTCGGAAACAGCACCACTTTCGGGTGTTCAAGGAGTGCTGTACAAAGTGTCTTCCACATGTGGCGAAACCGAGGTGAAACCACGTCCAGACGTCGTGGGGTTGGGCGGCCACCCTTCATCACAGGCGTTGGACATCGTAGGCTGGTCAGACTGGTAAAACAGGACAGGCGACGAACTGTGGCGGAACCAACATCAGATCTTAGCGCTGGGCAGAGTGTCTCAACACACAGTCCATCGAACATTTGTAACGATGGGCCTCCACAGCCGATGATCCATGCTTGTGCCAATGTTAACACCATACAACCGGCAATTACGACATAAACGGGCACGTCATCATCGGCACTGGACTTTCGCACAGTGGCAGAGCGGTGCATCGTCTGATCAATTCCGATACCTTCTTCATCACGCCGATGGGAGGGTATGAACTTGTCTTCTTCCAGGGGAGCAGCTCCTTGACACCTGGACTGTGGGAGGAAGACTAGCTGGCGGCGGCTCTGGGGACATTCATGCGGTCATCCATGGGTCCAGTGGAGCTCGTGCAAGGCACCACGGCCACCAAGGAGTATCGTACACTGGTTTCAGACCATGTACAGTCCTCCTTGGCGATCATGTTTCCCAACGACAGTGACATTTTTCAACACGGTAATGAGCCTTGTCTCAAGGCCAGGAGTGTGATGCAATGGTTCGAGGAACGCAGCGGCGAGTTCCCTTTGATGTGCTGGTCTCTGAACTCGCCACATCTGAACCCGATCGAACACATCTAGGACGTGATTGGACGTGGCGTCAGAGCTCATAGCAACCTCCCCGAAACTTACGGGAATTAGGTGACTTGTGTATGCAGGCGTGGTGCCAATTACCTCCAGCGACCTACCAAGCCACTACGTGTCGCCGCTGTTATCCGTGCCAAAGGTGGACGTACCGGCTGTTAGACAGGTGGTCATAATATTCTGGCTGATTAATGATTGCCGTGTGGAAGGACGGCCACGGTTTACAAGCGCAGTGGCGTCGCTGTTAAGTGCCAAGTATAGGTTTGATGTGTTGTTCACAGTACAATCTAGCTCATTCTGTTCGTTCACGAGACACAAAAAGCAGTAGGTAACCACCTCCCAGATTGATGTCGTGTTCCTTGACACCCAGAAGATTTTCAATGTAATTCCACAACAACAACAACAACAACAACAACAACAACAAAATACAGGGTGGTGTAATTAAAAGTAGCCCTCCTCCCTTTTGAACATGAATGCAATATGTCGACTTCTTGAAGAGAGTAAACAGCTACACATTGGACAGTTCTGTGCCGTAATCGAGTGTTAGCACTCTTCTGTCGGCATTTCAGTTTATTTAATCAGTGAAGTTAGACGTTTCTCTTTGCAGTCTGCAAAATGACGTTCTCGACAGAGGAAAGAATCGAAATTGTGGAAGCATATGTAAAAACAGGTTCGATTAAAGGAGCCTGCGAAATTTTCGGGGTCAAGAATTTGAGTAGAGGACTACCAGCATAGAAAGCAATGCAGCATCTGTATAAAAATTGACGCATCTACATATCTGTGGAAAATGTAACCAACAAAACATTACGTCAGTTCGCACACCAGAAGTTATTGCAGACATTCACCGAAGAATTATTCAGGGCCCAAAGAAGTCTACACGTAAAGTGGCCCAACAGCCGCATGTCAGTAGGAGGAGTTGCCAGCGGATTTTGAAAACTCTTAATTCGAAGCCATATCGTGTGACGGTTGTGCAGCACTTATGGGAGCATGACAGTCATAAGCGTGTAGATTACTGCACGTGACTTTTGACATTTCCAATACCTCGTGAGTGATGAAGTATGGTTTCATCTTTATGGTCCTGTGAATTCAAAGAACACGAGGTACTAGGCGACGGAGAACCCCAACACTGTGTGTCAGCGACGACTCAAAGACGAGAAAATTGGCGTTTGGAGCGCTGTAACAGGAACGCGCAACACTGGACCGATATTATTTGACACTACGCTCAACACGGTTGCACGTACAGAAATTTTTGATACTTTTTGTGCTCAACGCAATTAGTGTAAAAGGCAATACTGCGTCTTCCAGCGAGATGGGGAAAAATGCCACACGTCTAAGGTATTCCTGGAATAAGTCCATGATGTCTTTACTGAGGAACGAACTGTCAGCAGCAGGCCGGTGTGGCCGAGCGGTTCTAGGCGCTTCAGTCTGGAACCGCACGACCGCTACGGTCGCAGGTTCGAATCCTGCCTCGGGCATGGATGTGTGTGATGTCCTTAGGTTAGTTAGGTTTAATTATTTCTAAGTTCTAGGCGACTGATGACCTCAGAAGTTAAGTCGCATAGTGCTCAGAGCCATTTGAACCAAGCCATTGTGTCTGAATATGCTTAGAATGATCCAGTGGCTTTATGTTGATGTTGCAGACGATCACTTTCAGAATCTTCTATAAATGTACATTTTGCTGCATTTTTCATTGTGAAGAAATGGTAAGACAATTTCAGGGGTTCATTTCAGTAATTTAACTGAATTTCCTTTATACTTACATGGCATACTTTTATCCGCGCCGTCCTGTACTACCGTATGAAACATTTGATCAGCTGTGGAATGAAGAATTTCTAGCACACACAATACAGTATGTTATTTTCAACGAAGAGAGATCTTCAGACGGAAAACTAACTTTTCGCATGTACCGTAAACGAGTGTTATCGAACCATCCATCACTTTTCATAACATACACTGCTGGGAATTAAAATGTAACACACTCAAGGACAAGGACGTATTATTGACGCGTAAGGTGAAAAGTAATTCATTATTGTGGGTGTATATGATAATAAATTCAGAACAAATGAAACACATTTTTCGTAGTATAGGGTGCCCGAACAGTCGCATCAATACACAGTGTACCCACCTCTGGTGCCAACACAGTCGTGTAATTTTTATACGTATACGAGCGTAATGGTGTGGAATAGCATCTTGCGTAGATTTTCTCAAACATGTTACACCTTTTGTCGCAATTCCGCAACGGATCTCGCAGATCCCAGAGAACGAGTAAGTTCCCACTTCACCATGTCCCATACGTGTTCAGTCGGCGAGACATTTGGTGTCCTTGGTGGCCAGGGCAGTTGTTGTACGAGGTGCATTCAAGTTCTAACACCTCCGATTTTTTTTCTCCGGACTGGAAAGAGATAGGAACATGCGCATTGTTTTAAAATGAGCCCGCGTTCATTGTCAATACGTCCCAGAGATGGCAGCACCGTAAGGCAGATGGAATTTTACCGCCAGTGGCGAGAATGAGAACTGTTTTAAATACTTAAAATGGCGACGTTTTCCTTACTTGAACAGCGTGCAATCATTCGTTTTCTGAATTTGCGTGGTGTGAAACCAATTGAAATTCATCGACAGTTGAAGGAGACATGTGCTGATGGAATTATGGATGTGTCGAAAGTGCGTTTGTGGGTGCGACAGTTTAATGACGGCAGAACATCGTGTGACAACAAACCGAAACAACCTCGGGCTCGCACAAGCCGGTCTGACGACATGATCGAGAAAGTGGAGAGAATTGTTTTGGGGGATCACCAAATGACTGTTGAACAGATCGCCTCCAGAGTTGGCATTTCTGTGGGTTCTGTGCACACAGTCCTGCATGACGACCTGAAAATGCGAAAAGTGTCATCCAGGTGGGTGCCACGAATGCTGACGGGCGACCACATGGCTGCCCGTGTGGCATGTTGCCAAGCAATGTTGACGCGCAACGACAGTATGAATGGGACTTTCTTTTAGTCGGTTGTGACAATGGATGAGACGTGGATGCCATTTTTCAATCCAGAAACAAAGCGCCAGTCAGCTCAATGGAAGCACACAGATTCACCGCCACCAAAAAAATTTCGGGTAACCGCCAGTGCTGAAAAAATGGTGGTGCCCATGTTCTGGGACACCGAGGGCGTAATCCTTACCCATTGCGTTCCAAAGGGCACTACGGTAACAGGTGCATCCTACGAAAATGTTTTGAAGAACAAATTTCTTCCTGCACTGCAACGAAAACGTCCGGGAAGGGCTGCGCGTGTGCTGTTTCACCAAGACAACGCACTCGCACATCGAGCTGACGTTACGTAACAGTTTCTTCGTGATAACAACTTTGAAGTGATTCCTGATGCTCCCTACTCACCTGACCTGGCTCCTAGTGACTTTTGGCTTTTTCCAACAATGAAAGACACTCTCTGTGGCCGCACATTCACCAGCCGTGCTGCTATTGCCTCAGCGATTTTCCAGTGGTCAAAATAACTCCTAAAGAACCCTTTGCCGCTGCCATGGAATCATGGCGTCAGCGTTGTGAAAAATGTGTACGTCTGCAGGGCGATTACGTCGAGAAGTAACGCCAGTTTCATCGATTTCGGGTGAGTAGTTAATTAGAAAAACAATCGGAGGCCTTAGAACTTGAATGCACCTCGTATACCACGAAGAGCACGTTCCGTCGCTGTAGCTGTATGTAGACGTGCATTGGTGCATTCTCCTGCTGCGAAAGCACATAACCCTTCTGGCGAATAAATGGCAGTAGCACGAGGATAACAAGTTCCGTGATGTAGCGACCATTGGTTGCTTTACCCTGCAGAAACGCTAGACGCGACCGCAATTTGTAACCTGTGTGTCGTTGGCGAATGCAGTCTGGAACAGGCAACTCACCAGGTGTGCGCCGTATACGTGTACATCCGTCACTCGCATACAGACAGAATCTAGTCTCATCACTGAACACAACAGAGCTCCATTGCTGTCTCCAGTCAACACTTTCGCGACACGGGAGTAGCAGTGCTCGGTAGTGTCGCGCTGTCAGTGGTGACCTGGCCAGAGGCACACCTGATGTTAGTCTTGCTACAAGCAGACAGTTCCTAGTGGTCCCAGACGACACAGCAGGTACAACAGGTTCCCACATTTAACCCCTGGATGATATTTGGTCGGCCACCGCTGTTCGCACAGTGCGTCGATCTTGACGTTCCTCTGGACTATGAAGACGTCCAGAACCTGGTCTACAGGTGCAGGAATGTTCCACAGACCACTGGTAAAAAAGCAGCAACACACCATCGGTACACTGTGCCCAAGATATGTCGATACGTTCATCCAGTTTGCGAGGGGCCGGGGCAAGAAGTGTATTTGACACTTAATTCTTTTAGAATCTTCATATGGAAATGATGCTCTGAGCCCCCCCCCCCCCTTTTCTGAACTCCGACTTTCGCTGTTGCACATGGATTAAGAAGAAACGCGAACTGACTGTAATCGACTCTGCAAGTGGAATAGAAAAGAGTTTGGCACCTGCAATAATTTAATTTGATAGAAATTAATTTGATAAAGGAAAGTTTCATTAACGTAGTGAGAAATGAAAGGGTTGCTCTACCGACCTACAGAATGAAAGTTCTGTCCAAAATAACAATTTGATTTATGATGACTAAACTCAAAATAATAAACAAAACACATGAAACATTTACAATACGTCAAATTGGATACTCAAATACATGCCGTGAAGGTGAATTTGCCCGTAAACTAGCTTGTGACATTTATGACCAAGTGGTATGTGGAGCCAATTCCTTGCAACTCAAATCTTAAAACAGTAACACCCAGCCAACCCAACATTAATTGCTGCTACAGTAGTGAGAACTCAGACAATGAACACCCAAGACAGAACCACGTTAGAAAAGATGGGAACAGGTGCGCTCTGCTGAGCTCTGATTATCACATAGCAAAATTTCCTAATCTCCCGGTGCTGCAGACATACATTACCAAGCTGTCTTCTTAACTGCAAGGACACGATCTGGCGTACCGGAGCGATGGTTGGTTGCTACGACGTCCCGTTGTGGTGATGATAATGTCGCGGGTATAGCCCGAAACAAATTCTTCTGGTCTGGTTGTTCCAGACTAAAGACTTCCTAGCAATACAAATGCGCCTCTGAGGGAGACGAAGAAGGCCCGCCACACAATCACTGACGGTACAATGATTGATTTTAACAAGTGAAGTCACACAGTAACTTCGATACAATCAACTTTAGCCAAAACTGCTCAAGACGGACAACATATGCCCCTTGTACGCAGAACGCTCAATTGCCAACTGTACTCGGAAAGTCACGTTGAAATCGAAACTTCAGCAACAACATCAAACAGTTACAATTAAATGGAAGTATATTACGCAACCAACGGAAGGAAGGTTGTCCAGAGCAGCGAGAGCTCAGTCTTGTAACCTACTCCGACCGAAAGGCGAGACTCGACACTACCAAGAGCACCTGTACAAGCTGAACACAGAACATTACCGCCCCCACCACAGTGGCCGTCGTTAAAAGTGCCAATCAGCAACTCGAAAACCAATGGAAAATTCCACTCTATTGCCGAAGCACTACTATTCCACAAATGGAGATACGTGGCGCCAATTTCTGCGCCGATTTTGCTACGTCACGGAGCTATCCCCTGATCAAGCCAATCACAGTTATGATTTTGCAGAACACGCTGGAATTTGCCCGCCAAGACTGCCTGGGGACATAAGTCATTCCCACACCTCGCTGGTAGCCCAACAGAAAGCGTTTTCACTAAGTTTCTGCGAAGTAACGGAATCTCTGATCCCAGTCGCTCCTTCAGGCCTCTGTGGGCGTGTCGCCCCCGCTCTTATGACAATGTCGGCGTCTGGACAGCATCCAATCGGCTCCCTCACACCCGTCGGCATAACCCTTTCAAGATCAGCAGAACCCGCCTGTCACCGGACCACCCGGGTGACGAGAGATGCTGCGTGGGAAGTCCGCGTGTGAAGGAATACCAACTTTTCACAACATGCAATTAGAGAGGAAAATATTCATATCTTATGAGTTCTAAATACTAGCCTTGTAATGACCATACTCGGCTATACTCCCAAATCGAATTACTCAGAGTAAGATATAAATATGAGAGGGGGCAAGTCACTGTGTGCATCGTAAAGGCATGCCACCTCTCAAGTTTCCTTCAGGCCCACGATGCGAACCCATTCAGATAGCTGAAACTATTCAACAGAAGTACGTTCTCGCTGGTGGGGCATTAATCCTAGAATTAATGCTGCAAAAGCTTTTCACCTCCAGACAGGGCTTCTGAACGCCATCAGATCTCCGATGACGACAGATCAGCCACTAACATTAAAACCTGAACACAGTCCCTGAGGGCGTTGCATTTTCTTTCTGGCTGTGTGTATACAGGGTGATTCAAAAACATGTTTACAAACTAACATGGCACATCGGGAAAATAACAAGGATTAGTAATGACATAGGAACCGGAGGTCGCAAAGGCCATCCGCGGCTACTAAATAACGTTGCAGCGATTTAGTCACATGCTACAAATGGACCAATCCAGTGGCCGGAAAACGTTGCCTGCAGATGCGCCCTCACTTGTCTGCTGAAATGCGCGGCGGCTCTGTCGTACTGAAATCGAATGCGGCGACGAATAGGCATGGGAACGTGATTCAGCAGCATGTCCATCGCAGCCTCTCGCAGGAATACCAGATACGTGCGACCATCAAGTCGGTCCGAGAGACTGTACGATCCAGTTCAACAGACTCCCACGATTACAGCCCACACGTTAAGGGTAAACTTGCGTTGTAAGGCATGCGTACGTTTGGCATGTAGGTTTACACACGCCCACGTATGTAGGTTATGAATGCCCATCACACCCTCGAGCGAGATCGCAGCCTCGCTGGTGGAGAGGACGCTCGCTGTGTGGAGCTTCGGCCTGCAGCGGATTCCTGCAGAAACCACCGCGCAGATGCGACGCGCTTTTTATAGTACCACGGTTGCTATGCCTGGACGCGTCGGACACGAAACGGATGCAGTTCTTTGTCGTGTACAGTGCTCCAGACGGAGGGTTGGGGTATGTCAGTGGCGCGGGATACACCTCGTGTACCAGTTGACGGCGTACGCTGCACCCTTTCGAGAATGCTTTCTTGCGCCGCAACGGTCCGCGTCGTTCGTCGGCAACCGTGCCGATTTCTCACAGTCGGGCGAATAATGTGAGGCACGGCTACTTTTTATCGGGATATTTCGTACGAGACAGTCACACGGCTTCTCGTCCATTGCAGTTGGCCGCGCCATAAATCAAATGCATCTCAACCATCCCGCGGTACTTCTAGCTAATCATACTGTTACTGGCAACGTTTCCACGGCGTGAATGGTGACTTGTCCGTGCGCTCCACCCGTGTTCGTATAGCAACGCCCTCTAGTGACCGATACGCCCTCCCGCGGCATTTCGTGGCGTTTGCGACTCCCGGTTCCCATGTCCTTAATGAATCTTGTATGCCCGATCTGCCACGTCAATTTGTAAACTTTTTTTTTAATCACTCTGCAAATGAGGCAGTGGATAACGTCGAAAGTTCCACAAGGATTTCGCGGGTGATTCTGATGTATAGAGAGAAGTCAAAAAGCCAGAAAACTGTGGCGAAATACAGCGGAGGATCGACTCTTGCTGCAGGGATTGGTAGTTAGTCTACATAAACGAATGTAGCGTATTGGGCATACTTAGGTAGAAAGACGCATTATTTTATGACTATACGATCGCAGAACGATCACCGGAAGTACTTACATCCATAAAATATTCAGAATTATGCGTACGAAGCGGTTGAAGGTGGAACGACCACATTAAGCTAAGCCAGGTACGAGACAGAGATTCATCGGAAAAATCGCCACGATATGTGGTCCGCTGACAAAGGAGGTTGTTTACAAGACCCTTGTTCGACCAATAGTTGAGTATTGCTCGTCAGTCTGGGTTTCGTACCAGATGCGAACTGATAGTGGAATAAGAGTCCGTCCCCGTTAGCTGAGTGTTCGGCGCGGCGAAATGCCATGCCAAGGGGGCCGGGTTCGATTCCCGGCTGGGGCAGGAGATTTTCTCCGCTCAGGGACTGGGTGTGGTGTTGTCCTCGTCATCATTTCATCCCCATCTTCGACGCACAAGTCTCCCAATGTGGCGTCGAATACAATACAATGGAACAGAAACAGGAAAGGGGGAATTCATACTGATATGCAACGTCCCCATCTCCGACGCGCAAGTCGCCCAGTGTGGTGTCGAATGCAATAAGTACTTGGCCTCGGCGGCCGCCGGCCGGAGTGGCCGAGCGGTTCTAGGCGCTACAGTCTCGAACCGCGCGACCGATACGGTAGCAGGTCCGAATCTTGCCTCGGGCATGGATGTGTGTGATGTCCTTAGGTTAGTTAGGTTTAAGCAGTTCTAAGTTCTAGGGGACTGATGACCTCAGCTGTTAAGTGCCATAGTCCTCAGAGCCATTTGAAACATTTTGAACCCCGGCGGCCGAACTTCCCCGTATGGGGCACTCCCTACCCACAATGCCGTACGCTCATTTCCATTTCCAGTGGAATAAGAAAAGATTGAAGGAAGAGCAGCACGTTTCGTTACAGAATCATTTCGTAAGCGCGAAAGAGTCACAGTAGCACTCAGCCAAATTCAGTGGCAGACGTTACAAGAAAACCAACTGCGTCACGGTATGATCCGAGATCATACGCGCCTGGAAGATACAACCAATATACTGCTTCCTATACTAAGTATATCTCGCGGAAAGACCATGAAGGTAAAGTTAGAGAGATTTGAGCTGACACGGAGGTTTTCCAGCAATCGTTCTTCCTATGGACCAGGAAGAAAAAAGGGGAAGTCACACTGATATGCAGCGTACCGTCCGCAACACTCCGTTAAATTATGGATTACGGATGCAGAGGTTGATGTAAACACTTGTGACTTATTTTAGCAAACTGCATTTTAGCAGGATCAGGCGAATAAAAAGTGATTGATTACAGGATAAATACTAGTGCTATGTGTCCACACGTTCGAAACTGCCAGATCAGCAGTAGCCCGAATTTTGAAACATTTTCGCCTTATGATCAGACAGGGAAATAAATATGTATATTGAACCACATCGGAACTCGAGTAAGACAGTACGATTTCGGTAAGAGAAACTGGAACTTCGTGTATCTACAGCGGAACTTCATTAATAGGTCTAGCAATTGTTTGCCCTGCGCACTAGTTAATTAACGTACATAGATCAGTTTGAAATGTATCTGACTGATTTGGATGAAACACTTTCAGAACATGAACGAGTGTGTTCATAACTAGTGAAACGCTATCTAACACGTTTTGCACCCGTGCAGCGTTGTAAAATTATAGCTGCTGTACGGAAGCGGCGTAGCTCTTCGAAGGACTGTGTTTCAGCGACGTTCTCTACGCCTCGAAACTGTGTAAGGCTCTTTATGTGTATTGCGCCACGCGCGATTTTTAGAGTCACGAGGCATCGGCCAATGGAAAGTTTACTGTTACAGGGCTACGAAATCTTAACCCGTGCGTCTAGCATTAAGGGCGCATACAACATTCCTGCTCATTCGTCTCAAAATATCACAGTTATGTCGCTAAAGCTTCGGAGCTACCCAAGGTACTGAAAACGTGCGAGAGTGGAATTCACAGTGTGGCATACTTCGACGCAGAGCTAACTTCTCATCGGCTCACGGCGCTGCTTGCACAAATCACCTCGTCCCACGCCACACAGCAATCACGTCAGCACGCCATGCTAGAGTGCTGCAGGGCTTCTAATTGCTTCCGTTCAATCACTCCCACTCGCCACATACTGCGCTGGAGAACTTACTGGCCCCTTCACGACAGGCGCATTCCATGACGTCGCAGGAGCGTTCTCTGAACACGTCAGCGTCGCAGCGTGGCGATAGACGAAATGCGTGCCAGCAAGGTCGCGCTGAATGTAACACACTACCCGAAGAAAGTGCAATATCATCAAGGATAGTGTTCAGTGGCACCAGGGCACAATAAGCGCATACCTACGAGCTGTAGTTATTCATTTGTCACAGTCACTGGTGATCTCAGGAGGTCTGCCTCTGCACAGTGTTTTGATTCCGCTGGGAGTAACGGTACTGAGTTTAGAAGTGAACAGCGTTTGAAATATTCATTCTAGGGTACAATGATGCCCCGCCAACGAGTACGTGCTCCTACTAAACAGCTTCAGTCAGTCGAACGAGTTCGCATTGTGGGACTGTGGGAAGCTGGATGAGTATATCGACAGATTACTGCAGGTGTTGGGTACACTGTGTTGGTGGTGCTCCGTAGCTTTCGATAGTGGCCTGTGCAACATCCTCACACCAGTACACCAGGTTCTGGATGTCCAAATAGTACTGACGCATGCCAAGATCGACGCATTGTGCGAGTGATGGTGACCGAACTACATCCATGGAAGAAATTCTGCTCTCTAGCCAGGCAGCCACCGATATCTCCACATTACCAAGAACGGCTATTCTGGTGACGCGAAAGAGTCGGCTGGAGTGTGTGATGGCGCTCTGTCGCCTTCAGTGAGAGAGTAGGTTCTGTATGTACGCAGGCGATGGACGTACAGGTGTAGCTCTGGTTGGTGGCCTGTTCCGTAGTGCGACAGACAGGTTCCACGCCTCGTGTTGAGGTAAGTGCAAGATCCCCTCGCTTCTAAACTGATACTGTTATTACTCAGCTTAGCCGCGAGTCCGTAGAGGGTGGTATATGTGACGTACAGTATGACTGGTGAGAATTTCCACCCGGAATTTGCGAGTGTAATTCGGACCTTCCTTGATCCGCCTTGGTGGGTCGTGTCGTCTGATTTCCTCCTACCTGTGCGCGGTGCAGCTCTCGTAAATGTCGTCCCGTGCAGATTCTTCATTAGCGCATTGGATGTCTCTGTCGGTGGAAGCTAATTATCTGAAATTGCTGTCGATCAACTTTTGGGTATCTATTTACTCGAAAGTAACATTCAGAATGCCGTAATAACACTTTTATTCCTATTAGATCAATAATGAAACACTTATGTCACAAACTACTCCTAACCGTGAGCATGGCTACCATCGAACAAGACAGGAAGAGCTCTTAACGCCGACTGCCGACTTTGGCTCGCAGTCCGTATCTCTTACTAGTTTCGTCACAGTTCGTGGATTTCCGATCAAGTTCGTACTTACTAAGATATGCATTTGTTAATGAACGGGTGTGAATTTTAACGAGACAAAATTATGATAAATAGTTTTAAACATCCAGAGGCTCCTCCAAGTACTCATATTGTCATAAATGACTTTAATTATTAAATATAAATAAACAAAATCGGTGACATTGGTGCCAAGATGGCGGTACCTCCCGTCATGTATATTTCCCAGACTGACGCTTATTGCTACGGTCCAACGCCGAGCCCCACCCCACCACGCGCGACATATGGTCGCTTCGTCACTTAGCCAGCCAGCGTCGGAAATGCTCTCCGACTCATGGCCGGGTACGGACTATAGCACTTCCCAACTATCGTGAATACATCAATAAGAGTCAATAATTTATTAAAACTGGTAAAAACGTCTTCCTCACGTAAGAGGCAGCTTACTGAAGCCATCAGTTACTACTCGCGCTCACATCTGGTATTTCTGCAGCATAAAGTAACCAGCGCCCGCTTTTTTGCAGAATTTGTGATTTCCGTGCTACTGTCATTTCTTCGACAGAAAGGCGGCGTGCTTTTCCAGAAGGAAAATTCACGTCATCCATAGAGATGTTGCGACAGAACGTGCTCTACGTGCTATGCAACTGTCTCGGTCAGCAAGGACACTCGATCTGTCGCCGTCTGAACACGTACGGGATATGATGTAGCAGAAACTTACTCGTTCTCCAGGGTCTGCTAGAACCGTTGTCGAATTGCAGCAAAGAGTGACAATAGGCTTGGGACAGTCTACGTCAGAATGTCATTCGACGACTTTATGATCGTTTGCATGCAAGAATAAACCCCTGCGTTGCCGCCAGAGGTGGGGCGCACTGTGCACTGATAAGACACATTCGTCACCTTTTACTATCACCCGTGTGTTTCAGTTGGTCAGCCGGCCGGTGTGGCCGTGCGGTTAAAGGCGCTTCAGTCTGGAACCGCGTGACCGCTACGGTCGCAGGTTCGAATCCTGCCTCGGGCATGGATGTGTGTGATGTCCTTAGGTTAGCTAGGTTTAATTGGTTCTAAGTTCTAGGCGACTGATGACCTCAGAAGTTAAGTCGCATAGTGCTCAGAGCCATTTTTTCAGTTGGTCTGACTTTGTTATCATACATTCCTACAATGACACTCGTTAATATAACGACTTTGTCCGTGCGGATGTTGCATCTTTCTCCAGCAGTCTACCACGTGTATAAAAAAGTAATGAGTTTTTTTTTGTACCAAAGTTTTTTTTTTTTTTTTCAAACATAATATCGTCCCTTTCCTAGTAGTTCCCTTTGGCGGAGGAGTCGTTGTTCTCAGTCTTGGTAGCAGCGCTGAAAGGTTTCGACTGGTAGAGACTTTAACATGTCGGTCACATTCTTTTGAATCCTCTCCGGTGTCTCAAAATAACGTACTTTTAAGATATTTTTGAATTTCGAGACAAGAAAAAACTCGCAAGGATTAGAGCGGGTGAATAGGAAGGCTGTGGAACAACACGAATGCATTTTCAGGACAAAAAGTCCGTGATGGAAGTAGCTGACTGACATGGAACGTTGTCATGGTGCAGCCTTCACTTCCCTGTAATGTGCGATCTCACTCGAATCACCTCCTTTCTGAGCCTTTCTAGGACATATTCCATACTCACGGTACCCCCACTGTCAAAAAACCAAATCAGCGTTGTTTTGATCTTGGATTTGCTCATTGCAGCTTTTCTTTGGTCGAGGAGATGTCTCAGAGTGCCACTCGTCACTTTGCCACTTTTTTTCCGAATAGTTCTTAAAAATCCAGGATTTATCACCTGTGATCACTGGACTGAACCATCTCCGGTCATTGGCAGTCCTCTCAAGAAGATCAACAGACATGTTTCTTCGATTGTTCTTATGCACAGTTGCGAGGTTTTACGGTACCATTTAACAGGTCAACCCATCATCCTTGTTGTTAGACGTCGGTCTGATCTCATAAGAGCTCGCACATGTTCGAAGTTTTCATCGGTTTTTGAAGCTGAAGGCTTTCGTGAGCGAGGTTCACCTTCAACGTGTTTTCGGCACTCCAAATATCATTCGTGCCACCGGAAAACTTGTGCTCTTGATAAGGAATGTTCTCCGTAGGTCTGTTTCAAATTTTCCAAGGTCACGGGAGCAAGCTTTTGATGACAGTGGTTTAAACAGATGCGTGGCATTACTGAGAGACCTTGCTATCAGTACTATGGAATCGTATAAAGGCGTTGAAGATTATGTGAACAAAAGAATGTCAAATGTCCGTAAATTAAAAAATATTAAATTTCATATCAGTGAAAATCTTGGAACGCTAGTGTTCGCCGGTTTATCTGAAAAACACAAACCGATCACAACGGGCAGTGAAAGGTCAGGAAGAAATATCAGTGCTTATAAAAACGAAGCTTTTACAAGAAGTCAAAGAGCTTGAGTGCTCACCATTTGTCACAGGAAAAACGCATATTCAAGGAAGACAGGCGCTAAGACAAAACACTGCGAAATGCGCTAAGGGGTGACAGTGCTTCCAGTTCGGCCACATTGACACATAATATTCTATAACAAAGAATGTGAAGAAAATAAAACTTTCGATCCAGATTTTCAGTGAATAGGAGTCAAGAGCGCCCTTAGTCCAGAGGCCACAGGACCTCTCCCACCCCTAGTTCTATCGGAAAGGAAAACAATATACTGTAGTTAGGTGTTTTCCTATCAAGAAAATGATTTAAAAGTCGGTATTATTCAGGTTTTGAACAATGTCGGATCTGGAACTTTCCCATGGCTACTTACTACACGCCATTCGTCTTCCAAAATATAAACTATTAAAGATAAAAGTGCTCCATACGGTGAGATCAAGCCTGGCCACCCCCTCCCCTCTCCCTCCGTACAAACTATCGTACTGGTGCCTCTTGATCCGGACATGCGGTACGCCGACTCAAATCAATATGATTCAGTGTATGATGCGCATGGCAGTTTGATACTGCATCGTGATGCGATGGCTCTTCCACTATAATCAAGTCCATCCACATGAGGTGGCAAATATGAGGTAGCCAAGGAGGTAGAAACGTGGCTTCTACTATGCCAAGACTGCTTGGTAGCTACAACAGGAAAACACAATTAATTAGCAGGAGTACAAAATAAAAAGTATTTATTACTGAACTTTGCTGTAGTCCATTAGCAGTTGGTTGACAATTATAGAAGACACGACTAGACTAAGCGTCTTGAGAATGACATAATTTACAAGTCACAAATCTTGCAGTGACGAATTAATCTCTCGTAATCTTGAATGACGAATCCGGTGAGCCGGCCGCGGTGGTCTAGCGGTTCTGGCGCTGCAGTCCGGAACCGCGGGACTGCTACGGTCGCAGGTTCGAATCCTGCCTCGGGCATGGGTGTGTGTGATGTCCTTAGGTTAGTTAGGTTTAAGTAGTTCTAGGGGACTTATGACGTAAGATGTTGCGTCCCATAGTGCTCAGAGCAATTTGAACCATTTGAATCCGGTGAATTTGAAGACTAACTTGGAACGAAGCTACAAAGACTTCTAACATTCTGCGTGGTGTCTGTTCTTAGTCGTGTCTCCCTACCACTTTCGCGTTCATTACCTTGTCGGTGTTTAGGCACCGTCAGGGGCGACGGGCGAAGCAGCTCCTCACATCTCGCCGTCTCGGAAGCAACTCTCTCCTAACTTCTCCTTACTACAATTTACCGAAGTTGATTTAAAAAAAGCTATCTGGTTGTGTTTTCAACTGACCAATCAGGGTCTCAAATTAACCTTAAGCTCCGCCTACAAAATTCTGTCTATCCAATGAGAAACGTTATACTTTTCGTGGTGGGGCAATGTTTTTAACGTTTGCAACGTAACAGAGACGCGAAAAACTCTCACGCTAAAACTTGCAACTGGTGTGGCCCTTTTAGTGTTATCGTAAGATCTATACTGTTCTTCGGGAGGGCTCTATCTTTTAACATGGGCTGGGGGGGGGGGTGGGGGGGTTTGGCGGTTGGCTGACGACGTGGGTGTCCGTCCTTTATCGTAGGGCCTCCTAGCCTACACGATTCTGCCCTCGGCTTCTGTTCTCGTTTCTCCCCTCGGAACTGCGTCTGTTTCACGGTGGGAAGGTATGACATGCATTTAGGCGTTCTTGTGTTAGTCTATGGTATTCCATTTGCTTACTCGTTGATCGTATTACTTTGGTTAATTTAATGTCAGGATTTATTCGGAGCTATGTGACATACTGCCGGATTTGCTTATCATGTCAGGGTTTTCATGGAAGGTGTTGGATTTGCCTGACACCTTTCAGACTTGATGGCAGCAATGACTGAACTGCAGACGATGACTTAACATTGGCGCTGGCTGACCAATGAGCGCGGCTAGGAGCTGTAGACTTGTAAACTGTCACTACTGCACTATTCTCCTGCTGCACATGAAGTGACCTAGCGGCGAGCATAAGTACTGCGCCTGGCTGTGTACTCTTTGGCTAGCACAGACGTTATTCTGTTCCGTTTATCGAGAGAATCGCATCCGGCGGATCGATCTCTCAGGCGGCGGAGTGGTCGTATGACTGACGACATCACATGACGGACACAAAAAAGCCAGGTAATGTACAATCTATGTACCAACACGTGACGCTCTTTTTTGTCTGCTACTGCTATAGTCAAAAACGGACGTCAAGTGAATTTTAGGCATGATGGGTGCGATAAATACGCAATAGGGTGGGAACGTTTGTGTGTTCAGCGTCAGTGATTAATAATTTGAATTACAGAGGAGCGAGAGCTAATTTTTCGTGCCCTCATCATTGCAATTCCGTTATCCTGTAGCGACGAGACACTGGACATTTGAATTTTAACGACGTTATGACATTACTGTCACATACAACTATGAGATATTGATTCATTTTTGCCTTCATTTAGTGGTAATTTTGTTTAGAGTGTACTGGGCACGTTTGCTACGAGGAAAGTTTCTGTTTTCCTCACTGGGAAGGTGTTCTCCTGGTGTTGTTACCGGACCGTATTTGCCGGCAGGAGGCGGTTGGTGAATCTCATTAGGATGGCTGAAGGTCCAGTGGGACGCTTCGCGCTTTCGTCGGCAGAACCACCGCCTCTCCTAGCCCTGAGCGCGAGGAGCTGGGCCACCACTGCCATACCCAGACAGTAAACGAGCACTACGTTACATCAAAGGACGAGACACCGAGACGTTGTCCAACCAGCATGCTTTCGTTCTAAAATTTGGGGTACCCAACAGAATCGGCCGGCCGTTGTGGCCGAGCGGTTCTAGGCGCTACAGTGTGGAACCACGTGACCGCTACGGTCGCAGGTTCGAATCCTGCTTCGGGCATGGATGTGTGTGACGTCCTTAGGTTAGTTAGGTTTAAGTAGTTCTAAGTTCTAGGGGACTGATGACCTCAGCAGTTAAGTCTCATAGTGCTCAGAGCCATCTGAACCATCCAACCGAATGGATTTGCTCCGGCACCATGCTTGGCGCGAAGAAGCCGACTAACCGATGGGATACTGTTTTATCCTAATACCAAAAGTGTGTTTTGTACGCCAAGAGTGGGAAGTTACTTCAGTGTTTCATGAAACAGTGATATTCTCGTCTGTTACATTGGGAATAGCGTTGAGTTGTCCTCTCCATATCTAGTCTTTCTTTTATTTTTATTTTTAAATGGAAAGTTGTGGAGGGACATTATGTTTTGTGGTCATTCTCTAGCCACTCACCGTAAGGGTCACCCGTCTATCTGCTGCAGTTTGATGCCGCTGGGTGTACGGTTTGCTAACTTTGGGGAAATGTAGTGTGATCCATATACTGAGCAGCTTGTTACTTGCTTATTTTGCCACGTAAGTTGTGTTGCTTAGTTTGGTTATAATTAGTGACATCTTCTTGCATTGCTAACTTTGATTTTGTGAGCTGCCCAGATAAGCAGATCTTGCTGCGCTCTCTTCACACTTTTTGGTAACCCCCCTCCCCTTCCCCCACAATGTTAGCGTCATTTTGTAAACTGATTTGAGATACAGATAACTTTGTTCTCTGTTAATTCTTATTGTGATTTTTTGCAGTTAGTCTCGGTATTGACTTAGATTCAAAGGTCCTTTACATTGTCCAACAACTTCCTCATGTTTATGTGATCGACTAATAATAAATGGAACTTGGTCCACACCTATGCTCGTTGTTTGGGCTGTGGCGGCGTTATCGTTGTGTGCAGTGACCAGTCTCAACGATCCGTTATATCAAGCATCCAGAGATCTTGTACGATGAAAGACGGATTTTAAGACGCATCTTAATTTTTCAGCAGTTTTTTAAAAAAATAACATTTCTACCATTTTTATTATTAGAATGTAAAGCCAGACTAAAAAATTTCTTAGTTTATAAAACCGAACTGACCTTTAAAATCCCTGAGAATCATCATCTTCTAGTTTTGGCCATTTTGCATTCAGTCTTCTATTTGCAGAGTTAGTCTTCTTTACCAACTCGAAAAACGTGAATGGCTTTTTCTGTTGGCGAAAGGTCCAAATGCCGCTCGGTTGCTCTATTCTCATGTTCTTCTCCGTATGTTTTTTTTTCTTTATTGTAATTTTTATCACCTTACACAAGGCGGGCTGTCAGCAGCTGAGTACGCCGCTCTTCAGCCTTGAGATTTACAATAAGTAAGAAATACAGGGGACACAGAGAATACAATCAAAAATGGTGGGCAAAACAATGTAGACACCAAAAAACAAAAAAACACGGAGCCGTTCACGCCTGACGAGAAAACAGCACTGACACTAGTGGACACGGCGCACAAAACAGGGATGATGGCGATGGTACACGTGAACAGTGGCGGCGTTTCGGCGAACAAACACTAAACACAAACGAAGGCACACACACGAGACACTAATGGCGATGACCTCCGGCGCGCGAATGTTCACTGAATGTGTGCGAGTCCAGGGACCTGCCAAGAGAGGAGGAGGAGGAAGGGGAGTGGGAGAGGGAGAGGGGAGAGCAGAATGCCATGGGCAGGGGAGAGTGGGGGAGGGAGGAAGGGGGAGGGGAAGCCCGGGGGAAGAGGGGTGGAGGACGGGGGACGGGGGAAAAAGGAAAGAGAAGGGAGGGAGGGTGCCTAAAGGAAAGGAAACAGGGAGTGGGGGGAGCATCAAAGTTGATAGGAGGGGTAAATGGAAGGGAGGAGGACATCATCAGGGAGGGGGAGCTGGCGGAAGCCACCTCGGGAGAGGATAAGGAGGGTGGAGAGATGGAGACCGGGTGGGACGTGGGAATACAGGCGCGGCAGCGGGCAGGGGTGGGAGAGGAGCGGGGAGACGAGCAGGTGAGGAGGATCGAGTTTGCGGGAGGTGTACAGGATCCGTATCCTTTCAAGGAAGAGGAGAAGGTGGGGGAAGGGGATGAGATCGTAGAGGATCCGCATGGGGGAGGGGAGACGGATGCAATAGGCGAGACGGAGAGCATGGTGTTCAAGGATTTGGAGGGATTTATAAAAGGTAGGGGGGGCAGAGATCCAAACCGGATGGGCATAACAAAGGATAGGGCGGATGAGGGATTTATAAGTGTGGAGGATGGTGGAGGGGTCTTGACCCCACGTACGGCCGGAGAGGAGCTTGAGGAGACTGAGTCGGGAGCGTGCCTTGGCTTGGATTGTCCGGAGATGGGGAGTCCAGGAGAGGCGACGGTCGAGGGTGACGCCAAGGTACTTAAGGGTGGGAGTGAGGGCGATAGGACGGCCATAGATGGTGAGATAGAAATCAAGGAGGCGGAAGGAAGGGGTGGTGTTGCCTACAATGATCGCCTGGGTTTTGGAGGGATTGACCTTGAGCAACCACTGGTTGCACCAAGCGGTGAACCGGTCAAGATGGGATTGGAGAAGGTGTTGGGAGCGCTGCAGGGTGGGGGCAAGGGCAAGGAAGGCGGTGTCATCGGCAAACTGGGGAAGGTGGACGGGGGGTGACGGCTGCGGCATGTCCGCCGTGTACAAAAGGTACAGAAGGGGGGAGAGGACGGAGCCTTGGGGCACACCGGCAGAGGGGAAAAAGGTGTAGGAATCTGTGTTATGGACGGTGACATAGGAAGGACGGCGGGAGAGAAAGGAGCCGATCAGACGGACGTAGTTAATGGGAAGGGCGAAGGTTTGGAGCTTGAAGAGGAGGCCGGAATGCCACACGCGGTCATAGGCACGTTCGAGGTCCAGGGAGAGGAAGATGGCAGAGCGACGGGAATTAAGCTGTTCGGAAAGGAGATGAGTGAGGTGAAGGAGAAGGTCGTCGGAAGAGAAGGACGGCCGAAAGCCACACTGGGTAACGGGAAGGAGGCGGTGCTGGCGGAGATGCTGGTGGATGCGTCGGGTCAGGATAGATTCCAGGACCTTGCTGAATTCTCCGTATGCTATTACTTTCAATTTATAGCCTGCATCATACGAATACCTTTTTTTCCGTTACTAAACTAGCTACTAACAAAAATATTCTACTATTATCGATAACACAAATCACTTTCAATGCAAGTTCACTGACACCGTAGGTTGCAACGACGGATCATAGTCTAGACAGTGTTCTGGGTATGTGATGTCGGGTCGGGATAGAGACAGTGTTAGCAAGCTTGTGAGACCCCGCATTTCATGCACGCCACATCGGTGCACTGCTGCTGCCAGTTGAATCCGGTATCGCCAGATGGAGGTAGGTTTCCTGCGACATCGAATACGTGGCCATTTTTAAGAATGGTAGGAATTCTATATCAAACACTGGACATTTTATATTAATTTCGAGTATAAGACGAACCTGAATTTTCGAGCCAATTTTTCGAAGAAAAAGGTGCGTCTTATACTCTGTAAAATACGGTACCTAGTAATAACCTCACTGACAGATCAAAAACTGTTTTTTAAATTTTCTGAATATATCGCACGGAAAAGAAAACTGAAAAATTTCTTGTCAATAAACAAACTATTTACGCTCAGTAACAAAACAGATTCACAAATTAGTAATATTATCATTATTTACACATGATTGCTCCGCACGGGCGATAATCAGCAAACCGAGGACACCGAGAGTGTAGACATTACAGTGGATACAAAATAGAGTGGTATTTTGGAACCTATCAACATCTCCACTAATCAGGACGACTACGTTACTCGAAGAAGTCAACATACAATTATAGTAAACTGTAATCAAGAGAATAACGGCTGTACTGAAAAGTTGACTCACTACGAGATATCATGAACAGCTCCCAAACGTTCGGAAGGGCCGGCCGTTGTGGCCAAGCGGTTCTAGGCGCTTCAGTCTGGAACCGCGCGACTGCTACGGTCGCAGGTTCGAGTCCTGCCTCGGGCATGGATGTGTGTGATGTCCTTAGGTTAGTTAGGTTTAAGTAGTTCTTAGTTCTAGGGGACTGACGATCTCAGATGTTAAGTCCCATAGTGCTCAGAGCCATTTGAACCATTCGGAAGAACGACACCCCAAAGGCTGGCACAGGTACACAGAACCGCTAACCGTAGTGAAAGACACTGAACGAGGCAGTGATTAAGGATCAGTAATGGGACACCAGAAATTTTCGCCAGTGACAAACACAGTAAGCATCCCAAGGATCATACTTTCATCGTTGAAAGCCGGCAAGGAACTCAAAATTCCACAGGCTGTACCTCCAAAGTGCAACACATCTACATCTACAGGATTTTTCAGCTTTTCACAATTAAGTGCATGGCGGAAGGTTCATTGAAACACCTTCAAGCTGTTTCTCTACTGTTCCACTCTCCAGTAGCTCGCGGGAAATGCTAACTCGTAAGTTTTTCCGTGCGAGCACTGATTTCTCTGACTTTTGGTGGGGAGGCTTGCGTGCCTCAGTGATACAGATAGCCGTACCGTAGGTGCAACCACAACGGAGGGGTATCTGTTGAGAAGCCAGACAAACGTGTGGTTCCTGAAGAGGGGCAGCAGCCTGTAACCTCCCCCTCCCTTATTGACCTTAATGACAGTGAAAAATTAAACCGCGTGTACCTAATGGAAATTTGGGAATAGCAATTGTTACCGAAGTTAATCTTTCGGTAAAGAGGGAGGAAGGGTTACATCTAAATGAAAGAAAAAATGCAAATGAAACGTCGAAATTAATTTTGAAAAAGGGTAAAGTTAATATAGAAAGTAAATGTACGGTCGTTACGTTAACAATTAACTGGCATTAATTAGATGTTAGAGATTTGGGGAAAATTACGGTCGCCAGTCCTATGGACAGCTACTATAATAACTAAAAAAGGAAAGGTTATTGCACATATAATTAGTACTAAAAGCGTGGCCACGGAAGGTTGACACGTGATGTGTGAAAACAGAATGTTTATCAAAAGTAATAAATTTCGCTACACTCTGACTTAATTTAGCAAAAGAATAAATAAAACCGGAAAATTGAAAGTTTATTTAGTGACTGAAATTAATAGTGAACTTTGTTTCTGAAGCACTACGAAATTCAATAAAATAAGGTTAGTCTTGGGCTACCTCAACAATCATTTCAAAAGCTACTTGAATCTACGCAATTTAGAAATAAGAGATTTAACTCTGAACTTGAACTAAATGATTCTGAACAATTAACAATAGTAAAATTTAGTACGTACCAAGCTTAGCTGCAGTCACAGGTAAGCTAAAATATGGTAACAAAACTCGCACTCTTAATTTGTGCTTGTGTAATCCAAATATTGTAGCCAGCTATGAATACCTTAACCGAACTTTGAAATTAAAGCAGTGAAATCGAATGATATTACTTTAATGCTGACTTTTGAATTTCAATGACACTCGAGTTCATTTCGGAAAAGGAAGGCACCCGGCTTGGTAATGCAGTTAGGACAATGAGCAACAAAGGTTCATGCTAAGTTGCTGTATTTTAGTGATACTAAAGGAATAGTTTCAAAAGATGAGGTCTGCCATACAGTTATAAAACTTTACGTGCTTCCAGTCTTCCTTGTTGGTTGATTGAAGGTTTGAAGTCGTCGATCGAGGAGGTGGCGACAATCACTCATTGTCGGCCGTAGCTGTTGCAGAAGCTGGATGTTGGCGCGCCTTCTTCTCGACACGGTCACCAGGCGAAACGTGGTCTTGATGTGTGCCTGATAATGTGTCTTGTCCGCGACACCGTGCCAGGAACTATCATAGCAAGTCGAGCGCAATTACATGCTGCCGAACCCCGGAAGCGCGGCAACTCGCGTGAGCGTCACTCAACACACCTGCTCCACCGCCCTACTCCAGCCAGACTCTACATCTAAATCCATACTCCGCAAGCCACCTGACGGTGTGTGGCGAAGGGTACCTTGAGTACCTCTAACGGTTCTCCCTTCTATTTCAGTCTCGTATTGTTCGTGGAAAGAAGGACTGTCGGTATGCCTCTGTGTGGGCTCTAATCTCTCTGATTTTATCAAATGGCTCTGAGCACTATGGGACTTAACCCATGCCCGAAGCAGGATTCGAACCTGCAACCGTAGCAGTCCCGCGGTTCCGGACTGCGAGCCAGGAACCACTAGACCACCGCGGCAGGCTCTCTGATTTTATCCTCATGGCCTCTTCGCAAGATATACGTAGGAGGGAGCAATATACTGCTTGACTCCTCGGTGAAGGTATGTTCTCGAAACTTCAATAAAAGCCCGTACCAAGCTAATGTGCGTCTCTTCTGCAGGGTCTTCCACTGGAGTTTATCTATCATTTGCGCAACGCTTTCGCGATTACTAAATGATCCTGTAACGAAGCACGCTGCTCTCCGTTGGATCTTCTCTATCTCTCCTACCAACCCTATCTGGTACGGATCCCACACTGCTGAGCAGTATTCAAGCAGTGGGCGAACATGCGCACTGTAACCTACTTCCTTTGTTTTCGGATTGCATTTCCTTAGGATTCTTCCAATGAATCTCAGTCTGGCATCTGCTTTACCGACGATCAACTTTATATGATCATTCCATTTTAAATCACTCTTAATGCGTACTCCCAGATAATTTATAGAATTAACTGCTTCCAGTTGCTTACGTGCTATAATGTAGCAAAATGATAAGGGGTCTTTCTTTCTATGTTTTCGCAGCACATTACACTTGTCTACATTGAGATTCAATTGCCATTCACTGCACCATGCGTCAATTCGCTGCAGATCCTCCTGCATTTCAGTACAATTTTCCATTGTTACAACATCTCGATGTACCACAGCATCATCCGCAAAAAGCCTCAGCGAACTTCCGATGTCATTCACAAGGTCATTTATGTATATTGTGAATAGCAACGGTCTCACGACACTCCCCTGTGACACACCTGAAATCACTCTTACTTCGGAAGACTTCTCTCCATTGAGAATGACATGCTGCGTTCTGTTATCTAGTAACTCTTCAATCCAATCACACAATTTGTCTGATGGTCCATATGCTCTTACTTTGTTCATTAAAAGACTGTGGGGAACTGTATCGAACGCCTTGCGGAAGTCCGCTCTGCCCGAGCTCCACGTGGCAGAGTTACCACTACCAAAGAACCTAAACTCTTTGGTTTTCCACACGACCTATCGATGTTATCGTTCGATAGCATAGTTTTCCTAGGCAAGACCCAGCGTAAAAATACAAATAGTATTCACAAAACAAACCAATTATACATTGACATATATATATATATATATATATATATATATATATATATATATATATATATATATATACACACTCCTGGAAATTGAAATAAGAACACCGTGAATTCATTTTCCCAGGAAGGGGAAACTTTATTGACACATTCCTGGGGTCAGATACATCACATGATCACACTGACAGAACCACAGGCACATAGACACAGGCAACAGAGCATGCACAATGTCGGCACTAGTACAGTGTATATCCACCTTTCGCAGCAATGCAGGCTGCTATTCTCCCATGGAGACGATCGTAGAGATTCTGGATGTAGTCCTGTGGAACGGCTTGCCATGCCATTTCCACCTGGCGCCTCAGTTGGACCAGCGTTCGTGCTGGACGTGCAGACCGCGTGAGACGACGCTTCATCCAGTCCCAAACATGCTCAATGGGGGACAGATCCGGAGATCTTGCTGGCCAGGGTAGTTGACTTACACCTTCTAGAGCACGTTGGGTGGCACGGGATACATGCGGACGTGCATTGTCCTGTTGGAACAGCAAGTTCCCTTGCCGGTCTAGGAATGGTAGAACGATGGGTTCGATGACGGTTTGGATGTACCGTGCACTATTCAGTGTCCCCTCGACGATCACCAGTGGTGTACGGCCAGTGTAGGAGATCGCTCCCCACACCATGATGCCGGGTGTTGGCCCTGTGTGCCTCGGTCGTATGCAGTCCTGATTGTGGCGCTCACCTGCACGGCGCCAAACACGCATACGACCATCATTGGCACCAAGGCAGAAGCGACTCTCATCGCTGAAGACGACACGTCTCCATTCGTCCCTCCATTCACGCCTGTCGCGACACCACTGGAGGCGGGCTGCACGATGTTGGGGCGTGAGCGGAAGACGGCCTAACGGTGTGCGGGACCGTAGCCGAGCTTCATGGAGACGGTTGCGAATGGTCCTCGCCGATACCCCAGGAGCAACAGTGTCCCTAATTTGCTGGGAAGTGGCGGTGCGGTCCCCTACGGCACTGCGTAGGATCCTACGGTCTTGGCGTGCATCCGTGCGTCGCTGCGGTCCGGTCCCAGGTCGACGGGCACGTGCACCTTCCGCCGACCACTGGCGACAACATCGATGTACTGTGGAGACCTCACGCCCCACGTGTTGAGCAATTCGGCGGTACGTCCACCCGGCCTCCCGCATGCCCACTATACGCCCTCGCTCAAAGTCCGTCAACTGCACATACGGTTCACGTCCACGCTGTCGCGGCATGCTACCAGTGTTAAAGACTGCGATGGAGCTCCGTATGCCACGGCAAACTGGCTGACACTGACGGCGGCGGTGCACAAATGCTACGCAGCTAGCGCCATTCGACGGCCAACACCGCGGTTCCTGGTGTGTCCGCTGTGCCGTGCGTGTGATCATTGCTTGTACAGCCCTCTCGCAGTGTCCGGAGTAAGTATGGTGGGTCTGACACACCGGTGTCAATGTGTTCTTTTTTCCAATTCCAGGAGTATATATATATATATATATATATATATATATATATATATATATATATATATATACTGATCTGGCCTTGTAACACTAACCAAAACAGCCTTGCTGTGCTAATACTGCGAACGGCTGAAAACAAGGGGAAACTACTGCCGCAATTTTTCCTGAGGGCATGCAGCTTTACTCTATGGCTGAATGATGATGGCGTCCTCCTGGGAAAAATATTCCGGAGGTAAAATAGTCCCCCATTTGGATCTCCGGGCGGGGACTATTCAAGAGGACGCCGTTATTAGGAGAAAGAAAACTGGCGTTCTACGGATCGGAGCGTGGAATGTCAGATCCCTTAATCAGGCAGGTAGGTTAGAAAATTTAAAAAGGGAAATGGATAAGTTAAAGTTAGATATAGTGGGAATTAGCGAAGTTCGGTGGCAGGAGGAACAAGACTTTTGGTCAGGTGAATACAGGGTTATAAATACAAAATCAAATAGAGGTAATGCAGGAGTAGGTTTAATACTGAATAAAAAATAGGAGTGTGCGTAATCTACTACAGACAGCACAGTGAACGCATTATTGTGGCCAAGATAGACACGAAGCCCACGCCTACTACAGTAGTACAAGTTTATATGCCAACTAGCTCTGCATATGACGAAGAAATTGAAGAAATGTATGATGAGATAAAAGAAATTATTCAGATAGTGAAGGGAGACGAAAATTTAATAGTCATTGGGGACTGGAACGCGTAGGTGAATATGCATTGGGGCTAAGAAATGAAAGAGGAAGCCGCCTGGTAGAATTTTGCTCAGAGCATAACTTAATCATAGCTAAGACTTGGTTCAAGAATCATAAAAGAAGATTGTATACATGGAAGAAGCCTGGAGATACTGACAGGTTTCAGATAGATTATATAATGATAAGACAGAGATCTAGGAACCAGGCTTTAAATTGTAAGACATTTCCAGAGGCAGATGTCGACTCTGACCACAATCTATTGGTTATGAACTGTAGATTAAAACTGAAGAAACTGCAAAAAGGTGGGAATTTAAGGAGATGGGATCTGAAACTGAAAGAACCAGATTTTGTACAGAGTTTCAGGGAGAACATTAGACAACATTAAGGAATAATTGACAACAATGGGGGAAAGAAATACAGTAGAAGAAGAATGGGTAGCTTTGAGGGATGAAGTAGTGAAGGCAGCAGAGGATCAAGTAGGTAAAAAGACGGGGGCTAGTAGGAATCCTTGGGTAACAGAAGAAATATTGAGTTAAATTGATGAAAGGAGAAAATATAAAAATGCAGTAAATGAAGCAGGCAAAAAGGAATACAAACGCCTCAAAAATGAGATCGACAGGAAGTGCAAAATGGCTAAGCAGGGATAGCTAGAGGACAAATGTAAGGATGTAGAGGCTTATCTCACTAGGGGTAAGGTAGATACTGCATACAGGAAAATTTAAGAGACCTTTGGAGAAAAGAGAACCACTTGTATGAATATCAAGAGCTCAGATGGATACCCAGTTCTAAGCAAAGAAGGGAAAGCAGAAAAGTGGAGAGAGTATATAGAGTGTCTGTACAAGGGCAATGTACTTCAGGGCAATATTATGGAAATGGAAGAGTATGTAGATGAAGATGGAATGGGAGATATGATATTGCGTGAAGAGTTTGACAGAGCACTGAAAGACCTAAGTCGAAACAAGTCCCCAGGAATAGACAACATTCCATTAGAACTACTGACAGCCTTGGGAGAGCCAGTCCTGACAAAACTCTACCATCTGGTAAGAAAAATGTATGAGACAGGCGAAATACCTTCAGACTTCAAGAAGAATATAATACTTCCAATGCCAATGAAAGCAGATGTTGTGAGATGTGAAAATTACCGAATTATCAGTTTAATAAGTCACGGTTGCAAAATAATAACGTGAATTCTTTCCAGACGAATGGAAAAACTGGTAGAAGCCGACCTCGGGGAAGATCAGTTTGGATTCCGTAGAAATGTTGGAACACCTAAGGCAATACTGACCCTACGACTTATCTTAGAAGCTAGATTAAGAAAAGGCAAACCTACGTTTATAGCATTTATAGACTTAGAGAGCGCTTTTGACAATGTTGACTGGAATACTCTCTTTCAAATTCTGAAGGTGGCAGGGGTCAAATACAGGGAGCGAAAGGCTATTTACAATTTGTACAGAAACCAGATGACAGTTATAAGAGTCGAGGGGCACGAAAGAGAAGCAATGGTTGGGAAGAGAGTGAGACAGGTTTGTAGCCTCTCCCCAATGTTATTCAATCTGTATATTGAGAAAGCAGTAAAAGAAACGAAAGGAAAATTCGGAGTAGGTATTAAAATCCATGGAGAAGAAATAAATACTTTGAGGTTCGTCGATGACATTGTAATTCTGTAGGGTGGAATGTAGTCGAATTAAATCGGGTGATGCTGAGGGAATTAGATTAGAAAATGAGACACTTAAAGTAGTAAAGGAGTTTTGCTATTTCGGGAGCAAAATAACTGATGATGGTCGAAGTAAAGGGGATATAAAATCCCGACTGGCAATGGCAAGGTTAGCGTTTCCGAAGAAAAGAAATTTGTTAACATCGAGTACAGATTTAAGTGTCAGGAAGTCGTTTCTGAAAGTATTTGTATGGAGTGTAGCCATGTATGGAAGTGAAACATGGACAATAAATAGTTTGGACAAGAAGAGTATAGAAGCTTTCGAAATGTGGTGCTACAGAAGAATGCTCAAGATTAGATGGTTCAAATGGCTGTGAGCACTATGCGACTTAACTTCTGAGGTCATCAGTCGCCTAGAACGTAAAACTAATTAAATCTAAGTAACCTAAGGACATCACACACATCCATGCCCGAGGCAGGATTTGAACCTTCGACCGTAGCGGCAGCCCGGCTCCAGACTGAAGCGCCTAGAACCGCACGGCCACTCCGGCCGGCTCTGAAGATTAGATGGATAGATCACATAACTAATGAGGAGGTACTGAATAGAATTCGGAGGAAGAGGAATTTGTGGCACAACTTGACTAGAAGAAGGGCTCGGTTGGTAGGACATGTTCTGAGGCATCAAGGGATCACCAATTTAGTATTGGAGGGCAGCGTGGAGGGTAAAAACCATAGAGGGAGAGCTAGAGATGAATACACTAAGCAGATTCAGTAGGATGTAGGTTGCAGTACGTACTGGGAGATGAAGCAGCTTGCACAGGGTAGAGTAGCATGGAGAGCTGCATCAGACCAATCTCAGGACTGAAGACCACAACAACAACAACATTTTTGAGGTAAGCTCCTATGGGATCAAATTGCTGAGGACATCGTCTCTAGGCGTACACCTTACTCAATCTAACTTAAACTAACTTGGGCTAAGGACATCTCAGTACCCATACCCGAGGAAGGCCTCGAACCGACGGGGGGGGGGGGGGGGGAGCCGCGCGAACCGTGGCAAGGGGCAAGGCGCTCTAAACCGCATGGCTACTTTATTACGATGATCATTCCTCGCTATGGAGGTGGGCGCCAACAAAATATTTTCACACTCTGGGGACAAGGTTGGTCATTGAAATTCCCCGAGAATCCAGCCATAACGAAAATCGCTTTTGTTTTATGCCTGCCACCCCAATTCGCGTGTCATATTATTTGCACTCTCTCCCCTACTCCACGACAATACAAAACGAACTGCCCTTCTCTGAACTATGTCGATGTCCTCCGTCAGTCCCATATGAGACAAGTCCCACACCGAACAGAAATACTCCAGAAAATGGCGGAAAAGTGTAGTGAAAGCAGTCTTATTAGTAGACCTGCTGCATTTTCCAAGTGTTATGCAAATAAATCACAGTCTTTGATTAGGTATATCCACCACATTATCTAAGTGATCATTCAAATTTAAGTTATTCGTAACTGTATCCCTAAATATTTAACTGAATTTACAGCCTTTAGATTCGTGTGATTTATCCTTAACCGAAATTTTAGTTCATTCCTTTAAGTGCTCATATGGATGACTTCACATTTTTCATTATTTAGAGTCAATTTCGTACCATCGAGATGTCTTGTCTAAATCATTTTGCAAATTGTTTGGATGATCTAATGACTTTACAAGACGGTAAATGGCGGCATCATCTGCAAATAATCTAAGAGGGCTGGTCATCCACATCTACATGATTACTCTGCTATTCACATTTAAGTGCTTGGCAGAGGGTTCATCGAACCACAATCATACTATTTCCCTACCATTCCACTGCCGAACAGCGCGCGTGAAAACGAACATCTAAACCTTTCTGTTCGAGCTCTGATTTCTCTTATTTTATTTTGGTGATCATTCCTACCTATGTAGGTTGGGCTCAACAAAATATTTTCGCATTCGGAAGAGAAAGTTTGTGACTGAAATTTCGTAAATAGATCTCGGCGCGACGAAAAGCGTCTTTGCTTTAATGACTTCCATCACAACTCGCGTATCATATCTCCCACACTCTCTCCCCTATTACGTGATAATACAAAACGAGCTGCCCTTTTTTGCACCCTTTCGATGTCCTCCGTCAATCCCACCTAGTAAGGATCCCACACCGCGCACCAATATTCTAACAGAGGACGAACGAGTGTAGTGTAAGCTGTCTCTTTAGTGCACTTGTTGCATCATCTAAGTGTCCTGCCAATGAAACGCAACCTTTGGCTCGCCTTCCGCACATTATTATCTATGTGGTCTTTCCAACTGAAGTTGTTCGTAATTTTAACATCCAGGTACTTAGTTGAACTGACAGCCTTGAGAATTGTACTATTAATCGAGTAATCCAATTCCAACGGATTTCTTTTGGAACTCATGTGGATCACCTCACACTTTTCGTTATTTAGCGTCAACTGCCACCTGCCACACCACACAGCAATCTTTTCTAAATCGCTTTGCAACTGATACTGGTCTTCGGATGACCTTACTAGACGGTAAATTACAGCATCATCTGCGCACAACCTAAGAGAACTGCTCGGATTGTCACCCAGGCCATTTATATAGATCAGGAACAGCAGAGGTCCCAGGACGCTTCCCTGGGAAACACCTGATATCACTTCAGTTTTACTCGATGATTTTCCGTCTATTACTACGAACTGCGACCTTCCTGACAGGAAATCACGAATCCAGTCGCACAACTGAGACGATACCCCGTAGGCCCGCAGCTTGATTAGAAGTCGCTTGTGAGGAACGGTGTCAAAAGCTTTCCGGAAATCTAGAAATACGGAATCAACTTGAGATCCCCTGTCGATAGCGGCCATTACCTCGTGCGAATAAAGAGCTAGCTGCGTTGCACAAGAACGATGTTTTCTGAAACCATGGTGATTATTATCAATAGATCGTTCCCTTCGAGGTGATTTATAATGTTTGAATACAGTATATGCTCCAAAACCCTACTGCAAACCGACGTCAATAATATAGGTCTGTAGTTCGATGGATTACTCCTACTACCCTTCTTAAATACTGGTGCGACCTGCGCAATTTTCCAATCTGTAGGTACAGATCTATCGGGGAGGGAGCGGTTGTATGTGATTGCTAAGTAGGGAGCTATTGTATCAGCGTAATCTGAAAGGAACCTAATCGGTATACAATCTGGACCTGAAGACTTGCCTGTATCAAGCGATTTGAGTTGCTTCGCAATCCCTAAGGTATCTACTTCTAAGAAACTCATGCTAGCAGCTATTCATGTTTCAAATTCTGGAATATTCCATTCGTCTTCCCTGGTGAAGGAATTTCGGAAAACTGCGTTCAATAACTCCGCTTTAGCGGCACAGTCATCGGTAGCAGTACCATCGGCACTGCGCAGCGAAGGTATTGACTGCGTCTTGCCGCTTGTGTACATACGACCAGAATTTCTTCGGATTTTCTACCAAATTTCGAGACAATGTTTCGTTGTGGAACCTATTAAAGGCATCACGCATTGAAGTCCGTGCCAAATTTCGCGCGTCTGTCTCTTAATCGTTTACGTATGTCGTGAGCAACAGAGGTCCTACAACACTTCTTTGGCGAAGCCAGAAACTCGATGACTTTCTATCAGTTACTACGAACTGCGACCTTTTTGAGAGTAAATCACGAATACAGTCGTACAACAGACACGATGCTCCATAGGCGCGCAAATCGTTTAATAGTCGCTTGTGAGGAACAGTGCTAAAGCCTTCTGGAAATTTGGAAATATGGAATCAGTTAGAGATTCTCTGTCAATAGCATTCATTACTTCGTGAGAATGAAGGGCTACTTGTGTTTCACAAGAGCGATATTTTCTAGAACGATGTTGGCTATCTGTCAATAAGTCGTTCTCTTCAAGGTAGCTCTTATTGTTCGTACACAGAATATGTTTCAAAAGCCCACTGCAAATCGACGTTGGCGATACGGCTCTATAATTCAGCGGATTACTTCTACTTTTTTTCTTCGCTATACGTGTGACCTGTGCAACTTTCCAGTGTTTAAGTACGGATCTTCCGACAAGCGAGCGCTTGTAAATGATTGCTAAATAGGAGGCTATTTTATCACCATACTCTGAAAGGTACCTGACTGGTGTACGATATGGACTGGAAGCCTTGCCTTCATTAAGTGATTTAAGCTGCTTCGCCACACCGAGGATATCTACTTCTAAGTAACTCATGTTGGCAGTTGTTCTTGTTTCGAATTCAGGAATGTTTACTTCATCTTCTTTGGTGAAGGAGTTTCGAAAAACTGTGTTTAGTAACTCCGCTTTACTGGCACTGTCGTCCGTAACATCACAATTGTTATCGTGCAGTGAGTGTATTTATTGTGTCTTTCCGCTGGTGTACTTTGCTTACGACCAGAACCTCTTCGTATTTTCTGCCAGTTTTCGAGACAATTTCGTTGTGGAAATTATTAAAAGCGTCTCGCACTGTAGTTCGCCTTAAGTTTCGAACTTCTGTAAAACTTTGCCAGCTTTGGGTGTTTGCGTTCTTAGAAATTTGGCATGCTTTTTTCGTCCCTTCTGCAACAGTCTCCTGACCGGTTTTTTGTGTCATGGGGTATCAGTACTATCTGTTCTTGGTTTATGCGGTGTTTACATCTCTCAACAGCCATCGATAATATTTCTTTCACTGTAAGCCACATCTGGTCTGTACTAACATAGTCAGACTGTAGATTATCTCCTAGAAAGAATATAAAATAAAGAAACAATCAGACAACAATCCAATCATAGCAGTAATTCTGTGTCACTGCATTAAAGCGCGGAGAAAGAGAAAGAGAGAGAGAGAGAGAGAGAGAGACAAATCAGAGAGGTCAGTTGATCAGCAAACATATGACGGCGACAGGACTACGTAGACTTTCACAGGACAGACGCCTATTATCCCGCGAAAGGCCACTTACAAAGGTTCGAGTAGCAGTATTGAGTGATGAGTCTACGAATATCTACATTCTACATTTATACTCCGCAAGCCACCCAACGGTGTGTGGCGGAAGGCACTTTACGTGCCACTGTCATTACCTCCCTTTCCTGTTCCAGTCGCGTATGGTTGCGGGAAGAACGACTGCCGGAAAGCCTCCGTGCGCGCTCGAATCTCTCTAATTTTACATTCGTGGTCTCCTCGTGAGGTATAAGTAGGGGGAAGCAATATATTCGATACCTCATCCAGAAACGCACCCTCTCGAAACCTGGACAGCAAGCTACACCGCGATGCAGAGCGCCTCTCTTGCAGAGTGTGCCACTTGAGTTTGCTAAACATCTCCGTAACGCTATCACGCTTACCAATTAACCCTGTGACGAAACGCGCCACTCTTCTTTGGATCTAAAGGGCGTGAAAGTAAAACTGGCTCGGAAAATATTTTGTGATCTTTACTGTAGCTAACCCAACTTACATCAACTGCTCCCAGGGCGTATGATGTAAACTGGATTGTCTACGGTAAAGACCAGAAAATATTTTCTGGGCCAGCTTCATTTTGCTCACACTGTACTACAATACCCGTACATTCGTTTCCGTAGAGATCGCGAAGGCAAGCTCAGACTAATCAGAGCGCACACAGATGCTTTTAAGCAGTCATTCTTCCCGCGTTCTACACACGCTTGGATTGGGGACATGCCTTAATACGTGGGACAATGAAAACTATCCATTTCCATACACTGGTCAGTGGTTGGCAGAGTATGTATGTAGATGCAGCCGTCCGCGGTGGCCGAGCGGTTCTAGGCGCTGCAGTCGGGAACCACGCGGCTGCTACGGTCGCAGGTTCGAATCCTGCCTCGAGCATGGATGTGTGTGATGTCCTTAGGTTAGTTAGGGTTACGTAGTTCTAAGTCTAGGGGACTGATGACTTCAGATGTTAAGCCCCATAGTGCTCAGAGCTATTTGAACCATTCGTAGCTGCAGTGGATGCCAGGTATGCGGCGCCCATTCAGCAGCGGCAGCAGGCGGCGGTCAGAGTGCGGCTGCCGTGGGACTTGGCCAAGTGCGGTGACGCGCTCGCAAGACGCCAGACGCCGGTGGACGATGCCCCCGTCCACCGCCTATTCCTAGCGCGCCGGCGGCCAAAGGCTGCGCCGCAAGGTCGCGTTACGTCAGTCGGCTGCAGCATCTTCCTGGACTGGCGCCAGGCGCTCAGCTGGCTCCAGCAGCCGCCCGCTGCAAATCTACACAACACCGGGGTTCCAGCTACTGCTATTTGTCAAACTCTTTCTTGAAAGTAAAGATCTGCCGAACAAAAGCTCGGAGTTTTAATGCTATGTAAATACTGAGGCCACAGAACTGATGGGAAACCTGCTAATATCGTGTCGCAGTTATTGCAACGTGGAGTTTACGTGCAAACCGGTTACAAGTGAAAAAATAGCAAGTACAGAGGACTTGCAGAATACAACTAATTTATTACTGATCAACAGTTTAACCCAAAGGGTACAGTATTTACCAAAAATTTTCTACCAGTGTCTCGTATTCACAAGTCATAAAAATACATTACACAAAACCTTTCTGATTGAATTACTTGCAAAGAAGAACTTCTTGTAACTTCTATACTAACTGTAAGTACTTCAATAATAAGCCGGCCGGTGTGGCCGTGCGGTTCTAGGCGCTTCAGTCTGGAAGTGACCGCTACGGTCGCAGGTTCGAATCCTGCCTCGGGCATGGATGTGTGTGATGTCCTTCGGTTAGTTAGGTTTAATTAGTTCTAAGTTCTACGCGACTGATGACCTCAGAAATTAAGTGGCATAGTGCTCAGAGCCATTTGAACCATTTTGAACTTCAATAATAAAAGGTAAAATCAGTTTCATTTAACAAAGGGCACCTGAATAATAAAGGTGAAATAAGTTTCTTTTAAATAGGTCACCTGGACAAGCGCAATAGGACAATGCACATAATTTTCTATTTCCGCTACCCATCAAGTATTTCTCTTTAACATGTACATAATTTCAACTCCCGCTGCACGTAAGGTATAATTCAGAACACTAGTCCTTTATGGTTTTGAAAGTAAATATATAAGCAGTATAGCAAACGGAACAGACACCTTGGCGTCCCAATGCAGAGGAAACCTAATTTAATGCAAGATCCCCACTGACTGCGACTCGAAGAACTCAGTGGCCGCCGTATCGGTTGCCATTTTGCCCGCGGCCAAAAGAACCTCCCATTCCCTGTGGTACTGGTCGGCCAAAGCGTCGTACTCCGTACATCGATTTAGACATGGAGTAGGTGCTTCAAAAATGGTTCAAATGGCTCTGAGCACTATGGGACCTTACATCTGTGGTCATCAGTCCCCTAGAACTTAGAACTACTTAAACCTAACTAACCTAAGCACATCACACACATCCATGCCCGAGGCAGGATTCGAACCTGCGACCATAGTGGTCACGCGGTTCCAGACTGAATCGCCTAGAACCGCACGGCCACACCGGCCAGCGGACTAGGTGCCCGCTGCAGTGCTCCAATAGAAAAGCACAAACACACAGCCACAACCAAAAGAAACAATGTTAAGAGCCCCAGAGTATAGTCAGATAAAATTCTGGAAAGGTAGATCACATCAAAACAAAGGCAAATTAAAAATGGTTAAAAGAATTAACTGTAGACCTCAAATTTCAAAATATGTAAAATTGCCCCAGCACAAACAGACTAGTTTTAAAAGGGCAACGATAAGAAAAAAGCATAATATTATTACACCAGTACGTCGCAGTTCCAATACAGTATTGTGACTCATAAGAAAAGGTAGAAGCTAGTGATAACACGTGTAGGCCCGAGTGCAAAACTCGAAAGCTTGGATGTCTACTTCTTGAATAGACAGCTGCGTGGTACATAGTTCAAATCCACTAGCCAAAATGAATAACACATTGCTCAGCGTTCTGTGTAGAAGACCATGGTCCAGTCACGCCTCAAGAACTTGCAATAACAGGCCAGCTTCCGCACTCCGAGCCACATACACCGGTCAAATCCAGCTAACTCCACGCAAACCCAAGTTTCACCCTCTGAGCAGCGACACGTACCGGCCGTTCCGAAACCAAAACCCAGTCAGCCCGCCAGCCCACCAGCACCACCACCGACTAACGAGGCGAAGAGACGCCAGAGGGAAACAATCGATCAGGGTGAATCTAACGGAGAAAGCGACTGGCGCCAGCGCCTCCCCACGTATCAGCTATTTTTGTCTGGCGTAATGCAGCAACGCGACGTGGCATGGACTCAACAAGTCGGAAGTCCCCTACAGAAATACTGACCCATGCTGTTCCTATAGGCATCCACAGAGAAAGTGTTGCCTGTACATAAATGTTAGATGGGGTTCATGTCGGGAGATAATGGTGGCCAAATCATTCGTTCGCATAGTCCAGAATGTTCTTCAAGCAAGTCGTGGACAGTTGTGGCCCAGTGACACGATATGGTTGTTCAGGAACATGAAATCCATGGACATAAGCAATTCCAGTCCATTCAAGGTAGACACAGCCCACATCATTTTGGAGCCACCACCGTCTTGCACAGTGCCTTGTTAACAACTTGGATCCATGTCTTCGTGGGTCTCCGCCACACCCGAACCTTATCATCAGCTCTTACCAACTCATATTGGGACTCATCTGACCAGACGACGGTTTTCCAGCCGTCTGCGGTCCACCCAGTGCTGTCACGAGCCCAGAAGAGGCGCTGCAAGTGATGTGCTGTTAGCAAAGGCACTCGCGTCGGTCGTCTGTTGCCACAGCCCACTAACACCAAATTTCGCCACTCTGTCCTGACAGATACGATCGTCGTACGTTCCACATTGATGTCTGCGGTTACCTCACACATTGTTGCTTGTCTGTTAGGACTGACGACTCTCGCTGCTCTCGATCGTTAAGTGAAAGCCATCGGCCACTGTGTTGTCTGCGGTGATAGGTAATGACTGAAATCTGATATCTCTTCACACTCTTGACACTACGGATCTCGGAATATTGAACTCCCGAACGATTTCCTAATTGGAATATCCCATGTGTCTAGCTCTAACTACCATTCCGCGTTCAAAGCCTGTTAAATCACCTCGTGCAGTTACAATCGTCGGGAACCTTTTCATATGAATCGCCTGAGTTTACCTGACAGTTCCGCCAATGCACTGCCCTTTTATACCTTGTGTACGCGATTCTACTACCATATGTGCATATTGCTATCCCATGACTTCTGTCAGTTCAGTGTATTTATTACATTAACTACTGTTCCGTCGTTCCTTGGTAGAGTATTTTATGGGATCCCCTCTCAGTGTAGCCCTAGCTGAATTCTTCATGGACGATTTTGGGAAGCAGTTTTAGGAATATAACCCCCTCTCTTCCAAGGTTGGTATTGGTTTAGATATGTTGATGATGTGTTCCGCATAGGGACAGGTTTCAAAAATTCCTCAAGCAATGAAATACTAAACTCAACAGTATAAAATTCACCGTAGAGTTTGGAGGTAACTGCATATATTATTTAGATGTAACCATAGATATCAGTGACAGCATTCCTACTTTAGAAATTTATAGGAAATCTACCACCGCAGATATTGTAATACCTGCCAATTCTTAACAGCCAGCGACCCATAAACATGCTGCCTTTCATTCAATCACTGATCGCCTAATGTCCATCCCTATGGGTGAAGACAACTTCTAAATGGAATTAAATACACCAAAACATAGATCATCAAACAATAGCTCCCCTCCTGCCTTGGTGGATTCCATAACGCACAAAAGGCAGAAATAACAGGCCCATCCTGTTCTTTACCCCGTTCTCGACCCACCACTTCAAGAACACAGTAAATGTTGCGCCGTTCCTTACGTAGGAAAAGTCTCGGTGGATTTAGACAGAAAGGTTAAATCCAGGAGCGTAAAAACATCGTTTTATGTACATAAAACTGTTTGACGCTTTTTGGCCAATTGTAAAGACAGCACTCCGGCTTAGTGGGACATATAAAATCATTTGTAATTGTGGAAGATTCGATATAAGTGAGTCTGGCAGGGAAATATACACCCGCCTGAAGGAACTCTACAAATGTTTGAAACTTAGAAAATAATATTCTGTATTTGCAGGTCACCTCCTTAAGGCCATAATTACAAAATGAAACATGAAATATAACATCACATCCATAAAGGAAGAAAGATTAACTGTCTTGAAATAATGAAGATTAATGAACATATGTCCATCTGCCCAAGCTTAGTACTGAATGACCAGACGCAGTTTCCTTCCTCGCTACTTCTAACTGCAGATACTACTGATAATGCCATCAGCGCCATGCTGTAAATTATCCCTCTTACTCACAGGCCCATTTTTTCAGTTACTATAATTTCTCTAGTTGTGTTAAAAAAATTTACCTTGTATAATCACAGCAGCTTCATTTACCTGCTTGATATTCTAGTGAGATTAAGCAGGTTCGTAATTTAGGACCTATTAAAGACAAGATTAGTTTGTTCAGTCACACCTTTGGAACATGTCAGCAAACTTTATTCTTCAGTTTGTTTCCTTCTATGAACACCTGTTGTAATTTGTATATCGTTCACTAGCTGATGTATCACATATTTTACCATAGCTAAATAACCTTACATCGCGTTTACAGAGAAGTAACCCCTCTTCTTTTATTCTCAAACCATATGTTAACAATTTTCATCTCCAGAACAGGAGATGTTCTGTAGATACACTGGTTTTAAAATCTTTGCACAACAAAATTTCACAGCACCACATACTTACCCTTGTACCTGATGATGGCGTAACAGCTCTTCCCTTTCTTCAGCAGGAGATTTGGAGTAGCTGATGCAGAACACATTCCACTTTTATTTCACAGATCGGATAGGTAGTTGGCACAAGAGGAGCATGCTCCTTCATAGAACCCGAAAGTTTCTGCACTGTTAAGTCCCCACTGTAATGAGGAGACCATACACATGGTGACGACTAAAAGATAAAGATATCCCGTCATCATCTAATAATGTTATTGTCCGCTTTTTAACATTCACTCCTAGATAAAGGTATCCTCTGGTCTTGCACACGGTCAAGCATTTCCGCTGCACGCATCCACGTACCTCTTGTGAGTTTGCTAAAATCATCTACACCCACCTTCCAGTGGGTCGTCGTTTATGGCTTTTTTTCCTGAAATCGTGTAAAAAACTTCATTAATCAGTAACGAAATCTGCTCGAGTTATCAGTCGAGCGGTGGGGTCCCGTTGTCACAACCGTTTGGGACGAAGCGTCCAGTTCATTTTTTTATTGCCGCCAGACTACAGATTCCCCTGCCGAGGGCACAACAGGTGGGCTAATCGCAGGTCAATGGAGTCTGCAGCGCAGTGGCTATAAAAAATAAAGATGAACTGTATATGAATCTGACCCTCCGTCTCAAGGTGACAAGTAGGTAGTCGTCGACACGTTGTGACAACGGGACGCCACGACTTATCTGATGACACTAGCAGATTTTATTATTCCCTTCGTTGACCAACTTCCATCGATTTGCTTAATAGCATATCTTGCTGAATACTCTGTACGGTCGTATCTCGGTTGCCAACCTACCACGTGGTGCAGTGACGAACGTCTTTCGAAAATCAGTAGAGACTAAATGTACATCTTCAGCTGCATCTATTGATCACAAGACGTCTCGTATCAATAAAGATAGCTGTATTTCAAAGGAGTGGTTTTTCCTGAATCCATGCTGACTGTTTAAAAGAAGCTGGTTTTCGACGATATTGGTATGAAACTCAGTGCATAGATCTTTTAACCTCTTTTGTAAACACGAGTGATCTGCACTCTTTTCCGTCTACATGAGACTATTCGCAGGCAAGGGATACGAAACTTAATTCTGCGGCGCAATCAATGTAAACATATCTAATTGGCGTTCTGCCACAGCCAGGTGCCTTGTTCGATGTAAGTGATCTTACTTTTTTCTTAATGCTGTGGATATTAATATTGATATGGCGCACTTTTTAGCCTACGCGACGTTCAAATATTGGAACGGGACGTACCTCTTGCATGAACAGAGTTTTAAATGTGGACTTTGATATTTACGCTTTCTGCCTCCAGCCTTCGGCTACAAAACCACATGGAAAGGAAATGTCGTACACGATACCCTCCGTCATGCACCACATGGTGGCATGCGGAATGTATATTGAATGTACAACACGTTGTTCTTAAATGCAAAGTAAATATCGGAAGTACACTACGGCAGTGTTATAGGGCTGTTATGCATAACAAACATACACTCTAGCACAAAAAAAACGACTCGCCACGAACAAGTTGTGCGAATGTGACGGGAAAAGGTAGATGTTATGTGTATGTACAGACAACAAACTATTACAATTTCATAAAAAATTGACGATTTTATCAAGAAGTAGAGCTTCATGAACTGAGCAATTCATAATGCGTCGATCCATTTCTGGTCCTGATGCAAACATTACTCGGCTTGACATTGGTTGGTTGAGTTGATGGATGTCATCCTGGAGGATATCGTGCAAAATTGTGTCCAATTCGTTGTTTCATTGTCAAATCCCCGAATTGGTTGGATTTCCCTGCCCATAATACCTCAAACGTTCTCATTTGGGGAGAGATTCAGTGACTTTTGTAGCCAAGGTAGAGTTTTGCAACCTTGAAGACAAGCAGCAGAAACTCTCGACATGTGTGAGCGGGGACTATCTTGCCCAGAATGGCTTGCCATGCAAAACGGTGCGTACAGGATCGTCGACGTACCTCTGTGCTGTAAAGGTGCGGCAAGTGCAAATCAAAGAGGTCCTACTATGAAAAGAGATGGTACCCCAGATCATCATTTCTGGTTATCAGGCAGTATGGTGAGGACAGTCAGGTCTGTATCCGATCGCTGTCCGGGGCGTCTCCAGACACGTCTTCGGCCTGGAATCTCATTGACTCGAGTAGAACTGTCTTCACTGATTTGTCCAGCTCCGAACTGAGCCTCGATGACCAGTGAAGACGTGTCTGGAGAAACCCCGGAGAGTAGTGGGATACCAGTGTAACGGCCCGACAAGCAAGGGCGATGGCCTAGGGTGTCATTTCATTTCATAGCATGACCACTTTGGTTGTCATCCGCGACCCCCTTATAGCACAGTGGTACGTTGACTATATTCTACGCCATGTTTTGTTGACCTTCTCGACAAGCCATCCTCGGCTTACGTTTCAGAAAGATAATTCGCTCCCACACATGGCTACAGTTTCTACTGCGTGCCAAACCCTATATTGGCCAGCAAGGTCGCCTCCAAAAAACTTTTTAAGCATTTGGGCATGACCCTCTAAGCGTCTCAGTTTTTTGACGCTCTTTTGCACTAATTGGTGCTATATTCTCAGGAGGACATCGAAAAACTCTGTCAATCAGTTCCAAGCGGAATAACTGTTTGCATTTGGGCCAGAAGTGGAGCAAAGTGCTATTGACTCGCCCAATTTGTGAAGCTCTTTCTCTTGTTTAAACCATCCAGTTTTTGTGAAACTGCAATCACATGTTTCTCTGGACATGTACAGCACATCGAACGATTTCCGTCCCATTAGGATAATTCCATCGTGGTCTTTTTTTTTTTGTCCTGGAGAGTATGCAAATGTATAAACGATGTAGCGCACGTGTGGACAAACAGCAGCCTGCGGGCCAAATGTGACCCGCTTATGGTTTTTGTGTGGCCCGACAAGACAGTCAGAAAAAATTAGCGTTGAGCCGAGATTTCCTTTTCGTGCGCGACCGAAGATTTTCACTAGGACGCCCGCGACAATACACTCCTGGAAATTGAAATAAGAACACCGTGAATTCATTGTCCCAGGAAGGGGAAACTTTATTGACACATTCCTGGGGTCAGATACATCACATGATCACACTGACAGAACCACAGGCACATAGACACAGGCAACAGAGCATGCACAATGTCGGCACTAGTACAGTGTATATCCACCTTTCGCAGCAATGCAGGCTGCTATTCTCCCATGGAGACGATCGTAGAGATGCTGGATGTAGTCCTGTGGAACGGCTTGCCATGCCATTTCCACCTGGCGCCTCAGTTGGACCAGCGTTCGTGCTGGACGTGCAGACCGCGTGAGACGACGCTTCATCCAGTCCCAAACATGCTCAATGGGGGACAGATCCGGAGATCTTGCTGGCCAGGGTAGTTGACTTACACCTTCTAGAGCACGTTGGGTGGCACGGGATACATGCGGACGTGCATTGTCCTGTTGGAACAGCAAGTTCCCTTGCCGGTCTAGGAATGGTAGAACGATGGGTTCGATGACGGTTTGGATGTACCGTGCACTATTCAGTGTCCCCTCGACGATCACCAGTGGTGTACGGCCAGTGTAGGAGATCGCTCCCCACACCATGATGCCGGGTGTTGGCCCTGTGTGCCTCGGTCGTATGCAGTCCTGATTGTGGCGCTCACCTGCACGGCGCCAAACACGCATACGACCATCATTGGCACCAAGGCAGAAGCGACTCTCATCGCTGAAGACGACACGTCTCCATTCGTCCCTCCATTCACGCCTGTCGCGACACCACTGGAGGCGGGCTGCACGATGTTGGGGCGTGAGCGGAAGACGGCCTAACGGTGTGCGGGACCGTAGCCCAGCTTCATGGAGACGGTTGCGAATGGTCCTCGCCGATACCCCAGGAGCAACAGTGTCCCTAATTTGCTGGGAAGTGGCGGTGCGGTCCCCTACGGCACTGCGTAGGATCCTACGGTCTTGGCGTGCATCCTTGCGTCGCTGCGGTCCGGTCCCAGGTCGACGGGCACGTGCACCTTCCGCCGACCACTGTCGACAACATCGATGTACTGTGGAGACCTCACGCCCAACGTGTTGAGCAATTCGGCGGTACGTCCACCCGGCCTCCCGCATGCCCACTATACGCCCTCGCTCAAAGTCCGTCAACTGCACATACGGTTCACGTCCACGCTGTCGCGGCATGCTACCAGTGTTAAAGACTGCAATGGAGCTCCGTATGCCACGGCAAACTGGCTGACACTGACGGCGGTGGTGCACAAATGCTGCGCAGCTAGCGCCATTCGACGGCCAACACCGCGGTTCCTGGTGTGTCCGCCGTGCCGTGCGTGTGATCATTGCTTGTACAGCCCTCTCGCAGTGTCCGGAGCAAGTATGGTGGGTCTGACACACCGGTGTCAATGTGTTCTTTTTTCCATTTCCAGGAGTGTACATATGCACAGTGTAGATACTATTCGCGGAAACCAAGTTGACACTCGGTGCAATGATTGATGGGAGCGCTCCTATCAGCCGCCCTGACGAATGCCAATCTGGTTTGCGCTACTAGTAAGAGGCACAGTGATTTCCGGGGAGCTATGGTTTATGTCCGTTTTGTCTGTGCAACAGTACATACACGCAAGCAAATGTTCATCTTTAGTGGAGCCATGAAATCACTGAAGTGACGTAACTTCGGAGACAAATGTCGCGTTTTTAATAAAAATAAACAAACACAAATTTCTTTGTTGATACAGGGAATAACGTACTGTGTTCATTGTGTCATGAAACGATAGCCGTACATGACACAATCTTAAACATTACTAAGCAAAACACAGCGAATTTGTTTGCAAGATTTCCAACCAACATTATTCACAAAGCAATTACGACTTCAAGCTAGCGCTGCAGAAGAATGTTTGAGGGTAACCTGTAACCTTGCTTTTTTCAGATGGCGGGTTTTTAAAGAGTGATACAAGCATGTTGTGTCCTGATGTTAGAAGCAAATATGAAAGCATTTTCATTATCAAGAAGGACTACAGTGACTACAGTGGCTTAATCAGTGACGAACTCAGAGAACAACTGAACACTGCGAGTAAAGATTTGTTTTGTTTTCCTTGGCAGTGGAAGAGAGCACAGATAACGAAGACACTGCGCAATTACTCATTTTTATCCATAGAATTAAGGAAAACTTCGTCATTACAGAGGAATTACTTGGCCTAAAATCAAGTAAAGATAGAACCACTAGTCAGGAGTTGCTTGAGCGTGCTTCGACTTGTGTGGAGGAAGTTGACTTGTTCTGGAACAAAATGGTAAGCATTACAATAGATGGGCCAAGTGCTTTCAGGGGGAAAGTGTAAGTATCATTATGCTTCTGAAACACAGATTACAAGCACAGCACACAGACAATGATATCTTGTTTTTTGACGAGAACCTTTGTATAGGTGCATTGTGCTTAAACCATGTGTGCTGTGAACACAGCCAGAGCAAGGGTACTCCACCATCGACAGTTCAGATCTCTTCCTGATGATGCGAAGGCAGAGTATGAAGACGTAATTTACGACACAGTGTGACGTGGTTGAACCGGGGCAAAATGTTAAAAAGAATCTCGACATTGCGGAATGAAATCCTCTTATTTCTGGACACGAAAGAGATATCTGATGATTTTGTACAAAAATAGAATGTGAGGAGCGGACACATGAGATGAGGTTTGCAACTGATATATTTGAGAAACAGAATCACCTGAATGTCGCATTGATGGGAAAGGAGTTCTTTGCACATGAAATGTGTATGCACGTAAAATGATTCAAAGCAGAACTAGCTCTATTTGCAAGATGAGCAGGTGAAGACAGTTTTTTGTCATTTCCCTCTGTTGGGAAGCCAGAAAGTGCTTGTAAGTGTATCTACTAAGATTTGGATCATCAGCAGAGTTTGAAGGACGAGTTCACAAGAAGATTTCACGACATTAAGTAAGATGAGCCTCATTTCAATTTGCTATTTTATTCCATGGTTGTTGATACTGAGGAGCTGCAGCGCGAACTTACTGACATGCAGTCAGAGCACACTGTGAAAAAAATGTTTAATGCTGTGACTTTAGCTGACTTTTACGAATATTTTCCAGCTGAAAAATTTGCAGGTGTGAAGAATTTTGCCGGGATATATGGGTCTACACATATTTGCGAGTAAAGTTTTTATTGTTTGAAAATCAACAAGAGTAAATGTCGATACTCTTCGACAGATATTAATATGCAGGCTGACATGAGAATCTCAACAACCAATCTCACTCCTCATTCCAAAAAGCTGTGCGAAAGTGTGATAGGATACATTTCTCACATTAAACTGGTTCTATAATTAAATGTGCTTTGAAATGCAGATGATATGCAATAAGCAATATAAATAAATTGACTAAAACCACGACTAATTCTTCCTTTCTCGGAGGCCTTATCTCGCTCCAACGCGGAGTCGGCTTTGTTATTTCGGATTTGGCAGCGTTAATTGCAGAGGGTGGCCGGATGCCCTTCCTGCCTCCACCCCGAACCCCCCGGGACGGAAGTAGTGTACCCCAGCTGTCTGCGTCTAGTGTGCGTCATAAAACAGTGTGAACATTTTCAAATGTCTGTGAGTCGTATAACTGAGGTGGAACTTGGGGATCAGCCCGGTGTTCACCTAGCGGGATATGGAAAACCATGTAAAAACCACATCCAGGCTGGCCGGCATACCGGCCCTCGTCGTTAATTCGTCGGGCTGATTCGATCCGGGGCCGGCGCGCCTACCCGAGTCCAGAAAGCAGCGCATTAGCGATCTCGGCTACCCTGGCGGGACACTAAAACGACGACTAATTATTTACATTTATTGACTTTTATGGCAAAGTTTATACCTTTTCTGAAACGCAAATTTAACTAATAAATACAATTATTTTAAAATGCGGCCGTCCACTAGCCTTCGCTTCCACAATGTGCCCCCCAAGCTAAAACAATTGCTCACCCCTGATCCAGTGGATAACATCGGAAGCTCGATGAGGCAGTTCGCAGCCAACGTTGTTGTCTGTAGTCAGGCTGCAACGGCAGAAGACCTGCAGAGTGTCAACGGTCGTTGAGCGCTTAGCAATTGAACATAAATGAACGCAAAGTACTGCGAATGAATAAGCTAAGACGGAGATTACAGTTCGATTACACTGCACCCTAACAACCGCAAAATAGCAAGAGGGAATCCTCTAACGACAACTAAAGTAGAGTGACCACACCCAGCTACTTATAAAGAAAGCAGATGTCACACTCAGATTCTTTGCTAGACGTTTAAGAAAGTGTAGTTCTCACACGAAAGAAGAGGCTTCAAAACATTCGTTCGACCGATTCTCGAGTACTGCCTTTCAGTCTCGTACCCTGATCAGAATGGATTAATAGAAGAGATACAGATGATCCGACGAGAAGGGCGACTGAAGGATCGTTTAGTAAGTTGGCGATGCTCAACAGAGTCCAGTGGTAGACGCTACAAGAGAGGCGCTGTGCATAACAATGAGGCTGAAAGTTGATTGCTACTTTGCTATTTTCATTGTAACAGAAGATGGAAGCAGTGGAAGAATGACCCACGACACAGTTTACGAAACATAGTCTGGTTTACTAACGGGTCTAAAACGGATGAAGGCGCTGGGGCTGGAATACACAGGATACAACCTACACTAGAGAGAGCTCTCTAGGGAAGCTGGCCATAGGCGGAAATATTCGCTATCAGAATACGTATGCAGGAAAAATTGCGTAGGTGCCACGTGAATCGTAGCATCTACATTTATTCAGACAGTCAGTGAAAAACGAAATCGAAGATCGTTGGAGAATGTCCCGAAGCCCTTGGGGGGACTAGGGAAAAGCAAGAAGGTAAGGGTGCTGTGAGTCCTGGTAACTCAGGAATCAGTAGAGATGAACAAGCCGATAGGCTAGCCAGGATAGGCGCCACGACTCACTTTATTGAAACTACGTAGGTGGATCAGGAAGCGTCGCATATAGTGTTGGACTACAGTCCAAAAACAAAAATATGAGAAGCTAATGATGCCGGAGCCATGTTTCAAGAGAAGTTCTGTAATCCTGAATTTGAACAGGAAACAGATTAAACAAATAGTAGGACTCATGACTGACCATCAGAATTTCAACGAACACTTACACACGATAGGTATAGAGGAAGAAGGCCCAGAGTGTAGACTATGTGTTGTGGAAGATGAAATTACGCCACATCTAATCTCCCAAAGCGAAGTTCTGGAGGAAAAAAAACACAAAATATTCGGGTCTGTGGAGCCCTAAGAATTTGAGTCTAATAAGGAACTAGTAAAGGGTCTTTTACTATTTCATAACGGCACTGGTTGGCTTTACTAGAATCACAGGCAGCGAAACCGCACAATAAACTCAGTTTCGCTGAGCGCAATAGTGTTGTTTTTGTCTCCCTACATTAATCAAATCAAGTGCGACAGCGTTACGGAGATGGTTAACAAAATTCAGTGATAGGCGATAGAAGGGAGGCATTGGGAGAAACAGAGAGGTTGAAAGCTGATTGTTGGATGTGAGGTCCGCCCATTATGCAAAACACCGTTTTTCTCAGTACCCAAACATGTTTCGGCACCATTGTGCCATCATCAGTGGGTTTTCGTTTTTATTTATTCTGCAATATGAACATTTTTGTTAAATGATTATAAAATTATGTGCATCTTTAGTTCAAACAACAGATCGTTTCTTTTTGTAAATACCTTTACATTTGGCGTGCATGAATTTTCCCTGTATCACTTGTGTGTTAATTACTACAGGTAGCTTGTCATCTGCAACCAAACGAATTTGATGAGAAAGTTTTTTGCTGGGAATTAACCTATCTTCTAGAATGTAATTTAGTTTGTCGCGATGTTTTCGCGCCTATATTCGATTTCCTTAGGTTTTCGTGTGGCAAGCACTTCCATTCTCCGCATCATGCTGAGGTGTTGTGATGCACACATAACTATACAAGTATTTTCACTTCACCGGAATACAGTGTGAGTGTGGTTTGTTATGTATCCCAAATCAGTCAGTGTTCATTTGTTCACCAGAGAGTTCGGCGCCAATTTGAATTTTGTTTGCATTTTATTTTGGGTGTATGTGTGTGTGTGTGTGTGTGTGTGTGTGTGTGTGTGTGTGTGTGTAGACTTTGTTTGAGCTACACACACACACACACAAAATAAAATGCAAACAAAATTCAAATTGGCGCCGAACTCTCTGATGAACAAATGAACACTGACTGATCTGGGACACATAACAAACACGCACACTGTGTTCTGGTGAAGTGAAGAGTGTTTTACTACGTTATTTGTGAAAATACTTGTTATAGTTACGAGCGCATAACAGCACCTCAGCATTATGCGGAGAATGGAAGAGCTTGCCACACGAAAACGTAAGTAAAAACGAATATAGGCGCGAAAACATCGCGACAAACTAAATTACATTCTATAAGATAGGTTAATTCCCAGCAAAAACTTTCTCATCAAATTCGTTTGGTTGCAGATGACAAGCTACCTGTAGTAATTAACACACAAGTGATCCAGGGAAAATTCATGCACACCAAATGTAAAGGTATTTACAAAATCAACGTTCTGTTGTTTGAACTAAAGATGCACATAATTTTATATTCATTTAACAAAAATGTTCACATTGCAGAATAAATAAAAACGAAAACCCACTGATGATGGGTGTGGCCGAGCGGTTCTAGGCGCTTCAATCTGGAACCGCGCGACCACTTCCGTCGCAGGTTCGAATCCTGCCTCGGGCATGGATGTATGTGATGTCCTTAGGTTAGTTAGGTTTAAGTAGTTCTAAGTTCTAGGGGACTAATGACCTCTGATGTTGAGTCCCATAGTGCTCAAAGCCATTTTTTTGAACCACTGATGATGGCACAGTGGTGCCGAAACATGTTTGGGTACTGAGAAAAACGGTGTTTTGCTTGACTGGCGGACCTCACATCCAACGATTTTAACTGCAAAGACGGCCAATACAACGAGCTGCAAATCAAAATGATGAAAGCTGATTGTTGAAAGATGCTACTCGAAACATCCCAGATCAGTATTACATCGTTTGTTATTAACCGAAATAGTAGAATAGCTTTAATTTTGATCTGACAGATAAGTCCTAATCGTATGTAGATGCTCTGGGAGTCGCTCTAAAAGAGATGCGGCTGCTCAACAATGTCCAACACAGTGGTAAAGGGTTCTGCCATAACCAACGACAATATGTTTTACACTGCTTGATGAATATTTTCTGGTTAGACACGATACGAGGCAGACACTACTTTCGTCTCACACTTATAATTACGGCTAATCTCATAACAGATGAGAATGTTTAGTATTACGACACATGCTGTAACAATGATCACCACACGCAGTCCTTACTGCAATTCAAGATTTGGGTGGCACAGCTGACGTGAACGCGATAATACGGCACACTGAAATCCGTTATAAAGCACTTGTCAGGAACATGATACGTGACGAATCGGTAGTGTTTTGCTCAGGGTCAACACACGGAGGTGGGGACTCGCCCAGAGGTACGCCGCTACTCGTAGCTCACGCCTCCGCCTGGACTCCAAAATCGACTAACTGACATTTCATTCACTTGGCGCTAGCGGCGCTTGATAATCGATTGTGCCTGACATCGACCTCTGTGAGCCAAAAATGTGTTTATCGTTGGGAAAGGGATCGTGGACCCCTTACAAAATTCTATATTTTGATCTACTATTACTATATTTCGTGTACTAGTTGTTGCGGACTCAATGGAAAGATGCTACTCTCAACCTAGAATCGGTGACGAACCGCTGGGTTAGGTTTGGGTAACCTTTGAAGCTTACGAGCGACCGTGCCAATCTGATCGCCAGCCGTCGCGCTAGGAAAGCTGGGGCTTGAATTTTAACAGGACAACTGTCCTCCGTGTTACAGATAAAGGACGTGGTGGAGAAATAATTCCGCAGGTTCCTGGTCCCTGGTCAGTGATGAGGTAAGATGTTGCTGAGGTGCGTGCAGGGAATGCATGTTTCTGCTGTACGATTTTTTAAAGTTTCGTTACAAATTTGTGTTTCTTGGTTAAATAATTTCTTCGTTCACAAGGCGAAGTTGGTGTTAACTTTCATATGCTGGACACGCATGCTACACGTGGACATAGATTCCATCGGTTCCTACTGCCATATCCTGGCTCGGTACGGAATGTGCTTGTTATCAATCTTGACCGTAGTGCAGTGAATCTAGTGGCTCTCCGTAAATGCCTCACAAATTGTACTGAACCTTGTTTAGTTGAACTATTCACATATTGGACCTCAGCGTGCCATATGGTTCTTGTCCACTATCAGTACATGTTTTACTTTGTTTTACTTGCATTCTGAACTCATTTCAGTTTATATTCAGATGTTCTTGCTATTCAGTTGTCCTTCCCACACATTGTTTTTCTATTTTAAAGAATGAGTGTGTTCTGAACTCCGCACTTCATATACGATAACACCTTGCGTTTAGCAGTTGATAACATTTGTACTAGTACCTTACTGCAGCCCACATCAAAGCTAAGATTACTTCTCTTAAATCTTATACATACCGCTCTTTTCAGCAGATAAGGTAGGTCCTGACACTGGTGCAGGTTGCAGATACGCCGTTATTTGTTCTTCAGAAACGTGTTTATGTTCGATGCAGTGCATCTCAATGTTACTGTAACAGCTTGGGGCTCGCAACCTGACTGCCGTACAACTGAGTATAAGCCACTTTGTACTTGTAGAAGTAACTCAAAAGACAACTTATAGTCACTTAAAATCAATCTCCTTTTCGTGCACTATAAACCGTTGTGCTCCTAATATAAATATTTTTTGTAGGAGTAAATTTCTACAACTTCTGTCCAGACAGATTGCTTTACTAAACTGGATTCAGTGGTCAAAATATTGTATGTGAGAAGGAATAAGGGCATACTCGGATTTACTTCCGCAAGTAATCTCCCTTCTAAACGTGACAGGAAGTTCACAATGTGTACCATTTAAATTTCTAGAGTGTACGACAGAAAAAGGGTCGACTGATACATCCCTTGCTCCCATATAAGTCTCGTGAAATGACCACGACAACAAAATCAGAGGAAAATTAGAGCTTATACAGAGCGTTACAAACAGCAACATACGCGACAGAGATCAGATATAGGTGAGTGCTGGTGAAGGCGACCACACAGTGGCACCAGAGGTACCCTCTGCCATACACCATAAGGTGGCTTGCGGAGAAGAGAAGCAAGTTTCGATGCAGAGGCCAGCAGCAGAAATGAGCTTCCTAGCTGCTCCAAAAAAGATATGATGTACAAATGAATACCTCGGAAAAAAATCAGCATCTGTAATGGGAAAACCCGCCAGAGTGACCTGAAGTGATTACAAATTACCACATCAAATTAGTTTCAGGAACAGAACTTAGTTGATGTAGACATATACTGAGGATGATGGGTTTCAAGTGCTACCTGAGATGAAGAGATCGCTACAGAAGAATAATTCGTAGCCGGTCACCTGAAAGCCGTCCGTCCCGATAGCTGAGTGGATGCCGGCACGGTAGCTCAGCGTGGTCGGTCAGAGGGATAGCTGCCCCCTGTAATAAAAAAACTGAGTGAATGGATCAACGGACGTCGGGGGACGTCCGGCACGAACAATTGCAACGAACTATAACGAACAAAATGAGATTACAAAAAAAAAAAAAGTGGTCAGCGTGACGGATTGCCGTCCTACGGGCCCGGATTCGATTCCCGGCTAGGTCGGGGATTTTTTTCCACTCAGGGATTGAGTGTTGTGTTGTCTTCATCATCATTTCATCCCCATCCGGCGCGCAGGGCGCCCAATGTGGCGTCGAATGTTATAATAAGACCTGCATCAAAGCGGCCGGACCTGCCCTGTAAGGGGCCTCCCGACCAATGACGCCAAACGCTCATTTCCATTTCACCTCAAAGCCTATTCATACATGTTCTGAGAACGGAACTAAAATTAAGCTTACTCTGTACGCCCTCAGGACGACACAGTGTAAAACGTCACAGAAATAGTTCGACTGATAAAAGGGGAGCGGATCACATAGCCGATCCCGTGAAAACGACAATGATGATTCTTGTTCGATCTTGCGGTCCGTCTTCCGAGACCTTGTTGTCAACCGTTTGAAGACAAACCTTACAGAGCGGTCTTTTTAAGGACTACTCTCCATTTTGGAATTATATTTAAGGATTCACTATACTCACGACGTCGTCTTTTCTTGTACTTTTACACTGACATTCTCTGGAGTAAACGTATGGTGAATATAGTCCGATAGAAATTACTTGACACTTAACGTCCGTCACTTGTTGCTACAATGTTGCCACATCCGCTGCCGGCTACCGCTCGGTTATAGGTGTGTGTGTGTATGTGTGTGTGTGTGTGTGTGTGTGTGTGTGTGTGTGCGTGTGTGAATTCCTAAGGGACCAAACTGCTGAAGTCATCGGTCGCTAGACTTATGCACTACTTAAACTAACGCTAAGAACAACGCAGACACCCATGCCCGAGAGAGGACTCGAACCTCCGGCGGGAGGGGCCGCGCAATCCGTGTCATTGCACCTCGAACCACGCGGCCACTCCACGCGCCTCTCGGCTATAGTCGATACAAATACGGCGGGTCACTTCACAAATGTTGTTAATGTGTAATGCGGACCAATGTTGGAAGCGGTCGCCGCGAGATTTGTTGGAAATGCGAGACACGCTTTGTAGTCCTCACTTTAAACTCGTGTCCTATCCTAACCACAGTCTCGTAATGTTCAATGCATCCGAGAAAACGATGGTCAATAGTCTGCGGCAGAATTAAAATCACGATGGTTTTGTTTACGGAATTTGAGTCTAGCCTCTACAAGCGAACCCAAGACAGAGAAATTTCAGTTTCACCGGTAAAAGCAAACTAATCTCTAGCTGTCGTTGATTACCTGAAACTGTCTCACACTGGCTACACGGGCTGCCACGTTACCAACAGATGAGCAATCCTGGCTGGAACTTGGCAGCAGATTGTAGGCAACACAAGCAGGTCCCTGAAGAAAAAACATGAGAAAAAGAAAAATAAGAGAAAATAGAAAAGTCAATACGTTGATGAAAATGATGCGGCAAAGTATGGAAATAAAAGAATTACATTCAAATCGGTTAACTGAATAAAAAACATTCAGCGTCTTTTGATTAGATTTACAAAAATAAAAAAATTCACTGTATTTGACGAGATTCGAACCTACGACCTTCAGCGTGTCAGAATTATATGCTAACTATTGTATTACGCCCATATACTGCAGAGCGTAGTTGTATTTATAACTCTGGTGACCAAGTCGCAATGATTAATTTCAGCCTTCAAAAAATCGGCTTTACACAATTTCCTGGGCAGGCCTGGGGTGGCCGAGCTCTTCTAGGCGCTACAGTCTGGAACCGCGTGACCGCTACGGTCGCAGTTTCGAATACTGCCTCGGGCATGGATGTGTGTGATGTCCTTAGGTTAGTTAGGTTTAAGTAGTTCTAAGTTCTAGCGGACTGATGACCTCAGAAGTTGTTCCATAGTGCTCAGAGCCATTTGAACAATTTCCTGTACTGAAGGCTCCAGCTGTGTTTGGTTATTGCTCTGCATAGGAAGAGCGTATTTCGTTAGCATCGTTTTGTGTGTGTGTGTGTGTGTGTGTGTGTGTGTGTGTGTGTGTCTGTGTGCCTTTGTGTTTTGGTGTGGCTATCATGTGTGACAAAATACAAAACAAAACAGGATTTGCCGGCCGCTATGGTCGAGCGGTTCTTGGCATTTCAGTCCGGAACCGCGCTCCTGCTACAGTCGCAGGTTCGAATGCTGCCTCGGGCATGGTTGTGTGTGATGTCCATAGGTTAGTTAGGCTTAATTAGTCCTTAGTCTAGGGGACTGATGACCTCAGATGTTAAGTCCCATAGTGCTTAGAACCATTTTTAAACTCAGGATTTGGGATGCAGACACATCAAGAAAGAAAGCCGGACAAGGAATTGGAAGTGAATTGACTTTGTTGTAGCCATTTGACAACAGAGAACGGTTCCGGCGTAACGTCGAGCGCTCTGATTGGCGGAAACCAGCTATAATGCGTGAAGTGTCAGCTATCAAGTAATTGTAATTTAAATAGAAAGGGTTGTAATTAGCGCTCCAACTTTTCTTCTTCTGTCCTTGTGCACTCGAGTAATTCCATGTCTTTCCTTCTGAGACACAAAATGTCGCTCTGCTTTCCATCGTGCCTGTGTCGGGCTACCTCTGAACAGATAATCACGTCCACTATTTTTATCTGACAGCGTCGCCGTTACTTTGTGCATGTAGCTAATGGCAGCCTACTGCTCCCGGTAGATTTCACTTAATAACCTGGATCACGAAGCCGTCAACAAGTGTAACGGCGTTATTTACGAGCCCGCTGCGGCTTATCTGTTGACTTGGCCAGCCTCTGTAGCCACAGCGCTGAGCAAACACAGTGACGCTGTGATTGATCGCCGTCCACTTTGACAGGCGTTTATCAGCGATTAAAGCCACTGAAAAGCGTAACAGTGCACTACCGCAGCGTCACGTTGCTCGTAGGGGGCAGGCAGGCGGATCAGGTACTGCACTTCCAGCCAACTACTCGTTAGATTTGCGTGACTATGTCCATGGTATGACGAGAGTAACTTGGAACTGCAGTTATGCTACCAGTGACTGAACGTCCTCGCAACGCGAGCAAAACTTACGGGTCAGTATAAAAATTCAATGGTCCGTCTCTTTTCTATCCGTCTCCAAGCTCAACAGGTTATCACCTACGTTGTTGCAGTAAGCAGATCTTCTGCCGAATGGGACGTGACGACTAATGCTTAATCATATATTTAAATGGAGATGGTGTCTGTTCTTTCGGACACGTCCAAAAGAACAGACACCATTGATGACCTGCAGCCGTATAGAATGAAATTAGAATTACATTAATACCTTCAGCTGCTGACGGGCGTTGATATATATCAACGGGGACAGGTGAAAATGTGTGCCTCGACCGGACTCGAAGCCGGGATCTCCTCCTTACACGGCAGACGCTCTATCCATCTGAGTCACCGAGGACACAGAGGATTGTGCGACTGCAGGGACTATCTCGCGCTCGCCTCCCGCGAGACCCACATTCTCACTTTGCATGTCCAAACACTACATTCGTACTGTCCCACCCCAAAACACTCATTACTCGTGGAAGACATTCTTATCAAGTCTCGTTAGAGTTCGGGGAGTATGTGTGCATCCGCACAGAAGAAGAAGGTCATGGCCAGTATTGCCAGAACTATATATTTATGTGGATATGGAGTCTTTTCTTTCGGTCATGTCCGAATATATTTAAATATATATTTAAATATATCCATATAAATATATAGTTCCGGCAATACCGGCTGAGGTGTCAGGTCAGAGGGGTGTACTGAATACAATAGGCTGTAGAGTGGAAGGGGTAGGTTAGCAATAGAACAGACCATCACCATTGACTAGACACTCATTTATTGAACACGTAAGTCAGGTATTACCCAAAAGGAACAATCAGTACAAATTACAAAATAATATTCTTTTCCTTTAAGTCACTCAAACATGTAAACAGGCAAATAGCAATCATTTAACTGAAAGCCTCTTAAGGAAGCAAGACTAGAAATTTTGAATGACAAGTTTAAATTATATTTAAATAGGCTCTGACCGAGCACATATTTTAAAACGAAATACTTCCTTTAAGGAACCAGCGATCAAAATTAATTACATAATCCTCAACAACCATATTACATCCAAGATATTTAAGATGAAACAGTAATATATATCATCAGAGAGCTGCAGTCCCAAGTTTGAAGCAGCACGTTTCAGATGGACTGCACTGCAACAGTACAATACAAGTCCCTCAGAGGATCTCCCCACACAGGAAGTTATTGCCGCAATCGACAAAATATCAACATCATTCCATGTACAGACCTAAAACAAACTAAAAGCTATCTTAAGTTTGGTGCAGTTAATTCCCTTTCAACATAACATACATCACAAGTCTAGCCCTAGGACGGCACCGACACCCCGCAATTTAGCACGCGAGAAACTACAGCGATGCACTCATTACGTATCCTTACAGAATCCAAGAACAGAGAGCCGGCTCCCCAATAGCGGAACATACAATCACGCGCAGCGTGCGGGTTTGCGGGATGCTGATCTCGCCCTTAACCTCAACATCAGTTCAAATACTAGTCAGCCTACAATCTTGAACCACCGTACACATTCCTTCAGTTACTGCATAGAAAGCCAATGTGATAGGCAAAGAGACCAGCATATGATAAAAGCTTAAGCAATTTCCTTACTAGACAACCCTTATGAATAGTAGCCGTAATTTTTTTATTTTATTTATTTATTTTTTTTTATTTTTTTTTTTTTTAGCGTGAGCACACCCACAATCAAAAGACAAAGAAAGCCAATCATAAGGACAGTAGCACGTAAGCAAGTAGCAATGGTAACTTCTGCTTAGATTGGCTACAAATCAGCGCGTGATTTAACACACCAAAGAACAGTCTTTACAACATAACGATCAATACAATAGCAAATTACTCACACGTGTACTCCCCCACGATTTCGATTCGCGAAGTCATAGACAAAACGTGGAGAACGTATCACTTAGACGAACATAACCCCAAATAACTGACTCCCTTAGTTGCACAGCAAAGAACCAGACCTAATGAAACCACCACAGTTTTCGCGTCTAAATTGTCACAGTACAAGTGAGACTCAATCACAAATGTAATTTTACGTCACCAGTTCCCGTATAGTCAATACAAGCGCCTGATTTTCATCCGTTTATAACGGCAGGCAGCAACATCGTACGGAAAAGAACGTAGGCACAAGCTCTTACCAATTCTCTCGGGAACCACTGGGACATCCAATGCAAAATCGTTACTCCTTCACACAAATTACAGGACGCCCGCTTCCCGCTGCTTGCTACGGCGCCTTCCGTTCAGAGCCAACTTCTATATCTCCATGCGATAGGACCGGTCCCACACTCGCTGCGTCAAGCCGACAACCGTCTTCCATCACGTCCCGAAGCACACCCCACACAGGACCTCGCCTCGTTATTCCTCGCGTAGGCCCCAGAGGGCGCTGCTTACCGCCCTGACCGTGGCAGGAAAGATAAACCACCAGAGTGGCACTATCGATATGAACCGCCACGACTCACCGGCCATGAGCTTCTTCTTCTGTCTGGATGCACACATATTCTCCGAACTCTAACGAGACTTCGTAAGAACGTCTTCCACTAGTAATGAGTGTGTTGGATTCCCGACACTACGAATGTAGTGTGTGGACATACAAGGTGAGAATGTGGGTCTCGCGGGAAGCGAGCGCGAGATAGTCCCTGGAGTCGCACTATCCTCTGTGACCTCGGTGACTCAAATGGATAGAGCGTCTGCCGTGTAAGCAGGAGATCCCAGCTTCGAGTCCCGGTCGAGGCACACATTTTCACCTGTCCCCGTTGATATATATCAACGCCCGTCAGCAGCTGAAGGTATTAATATAATTCTAATGCTTAATCATGTCCTAAGATCGGATCCCGCAAGAAAAAACGCTAGCCAATCATAAAAGTTTCAGCTAATCGAACAGTTTTCACGAAATCTGTACAAGGAATTTACTAAAATAAAACAAAGTATAGGAGCAAGAAAAAACATTTTCCAATGTAGAGTGATGTAGGATGTTTGAAATCCTCATATAATTAAGCATGGACTAAACAAAAAGGTGGGTAATATACAGGCTGTCTCTAATTAAAGCCGGCCTGGGTGGCCGAGCGGTTCTAGGCGCTACAGTCTGGAACCGCGCTACCGCTACGGTCGCAGGTTCGAATCCTGCCTCGGGCATGGATGTGTGTGATGTCCTTAGGTTACTTAGGTTTAAGTAGTTCTAAGTTCTAGGGGACTGATGACCTAAGAAGTTAAGTCCCATAGTGCTCAGAGCCATTTGAACCATTTTCTCTAATTAAAGTTCCAGTTTCAAAACTCTATAGAAAAGAACCACAACTCATAATTTTTGACGTCAAATTTAGACAGAATATTATTGGCGCAGGGAGAAACGTCATGGAACAAAAGAAATCAATGAAAATTTGGTCAGTACATGGCGCTGTAAGAGTGAGAATATGCACACCACTAGACGTTCGGCACACGGCTGTTCCTCAATTTGCGTCCCACAGGCCCAACACGTCTGTCTCCGTGAAGGGATGCACGCTGCTCGTAAACCTATTTTACAAGAACAGAAGAATGGGGACTGTACGCCAGTAGCCATGCAGAAGTTCCAGAGATTCAAGGGTATTGAGCCGTGCGTGGCTCGTGTTCCCGCCATCATGTATTTTACACCCTGTTTTAACGTACTTCCACCTCACTACGTTAATTTAAATTAGTACTGTCACTGAGTTGCTGCTCTGCTTGGTCGTGAGTGGCACTAGCAGCGCGTATCGATATATTCCCTCTCGTAGTATCTTTGCTGGACTGATATTACGTCCCGCTCGTTGTCTGTTGTAAGTGAGTTGGTCGCGGTTCGGATCGCGAGTTTGGGTCTTGAGTTCGAGCAGTCAGTCAGTTGGAACGTGTCTGGAGTGCAGTCCGGACCTGCCAGTCGGGGAGTTGCAATGCGGCACTAATGCAGTCGGGTTGGAGCAGCAGTGAGCTCTGCGTCGACATGGCTCGCCCGACCATTGCCGCCACGCACCACTTGAGACGGGCCACGGTCTTGGTGGATCGTCGGTCGGTCATCCTACCGGACGACGCGTTTTGACTCGCCGATCGTTCATGAGTCGGCTGTGTGTGTGTGTGTGTGTGTGTGTGTGTGTGTGTGTGTGAGAGAGAGAGAGAGAGAGAGAGAGACAGAGAGAGAGAGAGTGAGTGTGCGCGTGCATCGACTCCTGATTTGTCTTCGTGCGTGTTTAGTTACTGTTGGGTATCGTTCAGGTCTTCGTGCAAGAGTTTGTCATATTGTGTGTGTAGTTGGTGTGATTTCCTTTTACAAGTTATTTTAAATATTGTCGGCATACTGGCTCTGAGAGGGCTCTGAGAGGTCGGTCGTCTCACCGAGAGACGTGTAACTGATTCTCTGAGCGCTTCTGGGCCCGTTCAATTACCATCTTGTGGAACTTGGGTCGGTCCTTTCCTGGTGCAGGGATGTCGTTTAGCCAGTGGGCGTGTTTCTTCTGCGTGGTTGGGTCCGAGCCAGTATTTCCGCCGTCGTGTGTCTGGAAGTGAGTGGGAGACGCACCAGCAGTGCAGTCGCGACGGAGCAGCAGTCGCGACGGACCAGCGGACAGTCGGTCGGTCGCTGCGGACCAGGGAAGAGATCTCCGTGCGGTGCAGTCGCTGGGTCCGCTGCCGGTTCCTGCGCAGTGTCGGAACGTGTGTGGAGCTGTCCGATCGTTAACGAGCTTCGTGGTTCACCGACCCAGGACGTCAAGGTTGAGTAGTGGTTTCAACTACCCAAGCTACGTGCATTCATGTTGTGTGGTTCGTTTCGGTGGTTCGCTGTTGGTGAGGCTTTCCCGTGAGCAACACCGAGTGTTTGCATTGCTGAAATTTTGTGTTTGAGTTCTCATGTACTGATTGATGGGAAGAAAGTCGTTGTGTCGGTCGGTCCGTAGCTGTCCCCTGGTTGGGTTCCGACGGATCAAGTATAGTTGGGCGCACCACCTGTCTCACCTAAGTGAACGAGGGCAGACCGACCCCCTTGGAGGCTTATGAGTGCCACCGGTGTTTAATTATCTGTTATCAGCTACCTTAAATTTAAGGCTTATGGTTGTTTGCTTTAATTTCCTTAACAATTTTGTAAAATTAATTTTTAAATTTAGCTTTCAAGCTTAAATATTGCAGCCTTCTGCCTTTAAAAGATTATGGTAATATATTTTAAAATTTTGAAACTTAATTGTGGCCTTCAGCCATTGGTACTGCACATTGATTCAAATGTGTGTGTGAAATCTTATGGGACATAAACTGCTAAGATCATCAGTCCCTAAGCTTACACACTACTTAATCTAAATTATCCTAAGGTCAAACACGCACACCCACGCCCGAGGGAGGACTCGAACCTCCGCCGGGACCAGCCGCACAGTCCATGACTGCAGCGCTCTAGACCGCTCGGCTAATCCCGCGCGGCATTGCACCTTGGACATGTATGTTGTATCTGCTTAGCCTTAAGGCTTTCCACGTAGCCGTGATACCTTTTTTATTTTATTTGATTTGCCTCTTTAGTTGCATTTTAATTTGGTTGATTTTTAAGATTTCTTCTTGTTAAACATTCTGCCCTTCCGCCCTTGAAAGTCTATGGTAATATATTCTAAAACTTTGAAATTTTATTGTGACCCTCAGCCATTTGCATTGCACTTTGTAAATGTTTGTAATTTTTTCAATTATTTTATTGCTATCTTAATTGGATTTTTATCTTGTTGATTTGTTAAGATTTCTTGTTTGGAGACCTTCAGCAGTGAAAGAGTTGCATTCGGTAAAGGTCGGCTATGTGCCGCTTTGGTTGTAAAGGTTGTTAAATTACAATAAATGACAATTAGAAGGAAGAACTGACCTCAACCTTTGGCCCCTTTCCACAATCCTATTACCTGTTCTGCCCAGCGGGTTTGGCGGGCGTATCAGGTGTGAAAAAAGGTATCGATCCGATGTCTGCCACATACCTGCAGAAAAGATCACAAAATTCGAAAAGAGAGGTTCTCTATGGCATAGAAGGAAGGCAGTTAATCCGAAGTCTGTCGAAGATGTGGCCGCAGCATTGCGGAAGGGTTCGAGCAGTGGTTTGCAAACACGCAGTGCACGGGGAATTGCCCAAACATTGCAAATTTAAGCGAGCACGGCATGTAAAATCCTACCAAACCGCGGCTACCCCCGTCGGAGGTTCGAGTCCTCCCTCGGGCACGGGTGTGTGTGTTGTCCTTAGCGTAAGTTAGTTTAAGTTAGATTAAGTAGTGCGTAAACCTAGGGATCGAAGACCTCAGCAGTTTCGTCCCATAGTAACATACCACAAATTTCCTACGAAACATTCTGTATTGCTATCCATACAAGGTCACTCATGTTTAGGAGTTGCTTCCTGCTGACCTGCCAGAAAAACAGACGTTTCCTCTGGACATTATTGCTCGCTTGGAAGTGAACAATGAATGGCCATGGGCCGGCCGTTATGGCCGAGTGCTTATACGGTCGCAGGTTCGAATCCTGTTTCAGGCATGGATGTGTGTGATGTCCTTAGGTTAGTTAGGTTTAAGTAGTTCTAAGTCCAGGGGACTGATGACCTCAGATGTTAAGTCCCATAGTGCTCAGAGCCATTTGAACCATTTTTTGAACTACTGAAGGCACTAACTACTGATAGGCATAGTTAGCAAATGAAAGATTTCTTTAATAGAGAACAAACAATGTATTTACCTTAATAATATTCAAAAGTCATCATATATATATATATATATATATATATATATATATACACACTCCTGGAAATGGAAAAAAGAACACATTGACACATGATCACACGCACGGCACAGCGGACACACCAGGAACCGCGGTGTTGGCCGTCGAATGGCGCTAGCTGCGCAGCATTTGTGCACCGCCGCCGTCAGTGTCAGCCAGTTTGCCGTGGCATACGGAGCTCCATCGCAGTCTTTAACACTGGTAGCATGCCGCGACAGCGTGGACGTGAACCGTATGTGCAGTTGACGGACTTTGAGCGAGGGCGTATAGTGGGCTTGCGGGAGGCCGTGTGGACGTACCGCCGAATTGCTCAACACGTGGGGCGTGAGGTCTCCACAGTACATCGATGTTGTCGCCAGTGGTCGGCGGAAGGTGCACGTGCCCGTCGACCTGGGACCGGACCGCAGCGACGCACGGATGCACGCCAAGACCGTAGGATCCTACGCAGTGCCGTAGGGGACCGCACCGCCACTTCCCAGCAAATTAGAGACACTGTTGCTCCTGGGGTATCGGCAAGGACCATTCGCAACCGTCTCCATGAAGCTGGGCTACGGTCCCGCACACCGTTAGGCCGTCTTCCGCTCACGCCCCAACATCGTGCAGCCCGCCTCCAGTGGTGTCGCGACAGGCGTGAATGGAGGGACGAATGGAGACGTGTCGTCTTCAGCGATGAGAGTCGCTTCTGCCTTGGTGCCAATGACGGTCGTATGCGTGTTTGGCGCCGTGCAGGTGAGCGCCACAATCAGGACTGCATACGACCGAGGCACACAGGGCCAACACCCGGCATCATGGTGTGGGGAGCGATCTCCTACACTGGCCGTACACCACTGGTGATCGTCGAGGGGACACTGAATAGTGCACGGTACATCCAAACCGTCATCGAACCCATCGTTCTACCATTCCTAGACCGGCAAGGGAACTTCCTGTTCCAACAGGACAATGCACGTCCGCATGTATCCCGTGCCACCCAACGTGCTCTAGAAGGTGTAAGTCAACTACCCTGGCCAGCAAGATCTCCGGATCTGTCCCCCATTGAGCATGTTTGGGACTGGATGAAGCGTCGTCTCACGTGGTCTGCACGTCCAGCACGAATGCTAGTCCAACTGAGGCGCCAGGTGGAAATGGCATGGCAAGCCGTTCCACAGGACTACATCCAGCATCTCTACGATCGTCTCCATGGGAGAATAGCAGCCTGCATTGCTGCGAAAGGTGGATATACACTGTACTAGTGCCGACATTGTGCATGCTCTGTTGCCTGTGTCTATGTGCCTGTGGTTCTGTCAGTGTGATCATGTGATGTATCTGACCCCAGGAATGTGTCAATAAAGTTTCCCCTTCCTGGGACAATGAATTCACGGTGTTCTTATTTCAATTTCCAGGAGTGTGTATATATATATATATATATATATATATATATATATCAGTTCATGATATCCAGTATTATAAATTTACTCTTTCTGATGGACACACGTCCAGATCGTCCGCTCTCAAAATTCTGCCATCTCTATCCCAACATCCACAACTGTTGGCGGCTCACCGCCAACTGAGAAATGCTATGCGCTGTTCACATCCAACTGCCCAACACTACAATAGCAAATATTCCAACAATGCAAACCAGCCACAGACTGCTCACAGCACAGTCAGTGATTTTCATACAGAGCGCTACGTGGCGTTACCAACATATAAACATAAACAGCCTACTTACAACCTGAGTCGTTTGATAGACTGGATTACAACATATTGCTGCAGAAGTTGGACCACTATGGAATAAAAAGAGTAGCACAGCACACAACTGGTTCCTCTCATACTTTAAGAACATACAGCAAAAGATCATTCTCCACAGTAATGAGAACGGCTATAAGGTGTAAGGTGATGTCTGATTGGGACAATGTTCAGTTGGGTGAAGGGGGGAGGGGGGGGGGGGAAGGGAGGAGTGCCTCAGAGTTCGCTGCTGGGACCGCTGCTGTTTCTTGTATACCGGGTGTCTCTCCTAACAGTTGTCGGGCGCATTTTTTCTGCCGTTTTGGCAGATATACAACTTCGTTTTTGCACTGTGTAGCCGGAGTCATCACAAAAAATTGCTGCTCGTCACGTCTTTCATTCAACGTACAGCATAAACAGAAAGCGTCGGTTTGTTATGTTCCAGTGCAAGTTTCTCATCATCTTGGAGCAGCGAAAACTTTATAATGCACATTTTTGTGCATATATATGCACATAATGCAAAGCACCACGCTCACACTAAGAAATTTCATCACATGGAGGTATGTATACAAAGATGGCGACATTACAACCATAACAATGCCAAAGACTTCCACCCTCAGAGGTATTTCATCATGTACATGTATGTGGCAGTAGAAATTTACAAATTGCTAATGTTACGTTATTTACTATTTACATTGACAGAGAACTGATTAAAATTAAGATGAACAAATAAAGCAGTCAGTTACAAAGTGTTACTGCAGTGATATTACGTAATTATTATGGTATATATGCTACACAAGAGACAGTAGAAAAAAAGCAGAAAAAATATACCACTACCTTTCTTAGGGAGCATATTCTATAAAATAAGCAAACTATTTATAAACACAAACATTAAAATAAGCTTCCACGCAAACTCCAGACGTTAGCAGTTTACAACTTAATGAATAACAACTCCTCATACAAAAAACCTCGCATATACAAACTCAGCTGTCAAAGTTGCTCCTCTTATTATATAGGACAAACTGGAAGAAGCATTGAGGCACGGTTCAAAGATCATACAGATGCCATACCTTTGAACACCATTTCAAAATCCACTTTTTCCATACACACAACTACTAACTGCCATGGAACAAACAGCATTGAAGACTATGTACAAGTGGTGCACCATGCTTAGAAAGGTAGCCTTATGAATTTGCTTGTGGAGATGGAAATGTATGTACATGAAAGCACATCACCACAAAATCTTTTTAATGAAGAAACCGAGTTAGCCAATGCAGCCTTCCTTCAAAATTTCATTCACCTGCTTTCCAATTTAAAGTAAAAAAAATACCAGCGTTGTAATATTTATATATGCACATCCATCCCAACCCATTTACTGCGCTTTCAATGTATGCCCTAATATGTCCCTTTCAATGTATGCCATAATATGTCCATAGTTGTAATATTTATTTATGTACATTTACTTTTGTTGCAATGTAGACCATAATAATTACATAGTATCACTGCAGTAACACTTTATAACTGACTGCTTTATTTGTTAATCTTAATTTTAATCAGTTTTCCGTCAGTGTAAATAGTAAATAACGTAACATTAGCAATTTTTAAATTACAATTGTCACATACATGTACGTAATGAAATATCTCTGAGAGTGGAGGTCTTTGACATTGTTATGGTTGTAATGTCGCCATCTTTGTATACATACCTCCATGTGATGAAATTTCTTAGTGTGTGAGTGGTGCTTTACATTATGTGCAAATATATACACAAAAATGTGCATTATAAAGTTTTCGATGCTCCACGATGATGAGAAACCTGCACTGGAACCTAACAGCGTGGATTCCTCATCGTAAGTAACCGAAACATCTTCCCTTTAATAATCATAATTTGTTTACATCACTTAAAATAGTTGTGAGGCACAGTTACAGTTAAAAAGACGATGTCTCACATCATGGTTTTGTTGTAGGGTACCAGCACCCCAAGCAAGTTTCGTCGGGTGAGGAAACAAAAGGCGAAATCTAACATAAAATGTGAACTAGCGGTCTGAAGATGAACCTGTCGGTTCGAAACCGGTAACGGCGCTGTATAAATAAATAAACAGCATTATAAAAAGTGGCTGGTTGTTGTAATCCTCTGTGTAAGATTCAATCTATATAATCCATATCTTTGTCACTAAAGTTCTACGACAGCAATTTTTGTAGATGTCCGATTCTTTATAGTTGAGTTGTAGAGAGTCTTCCTGCCATTTCATTAAATATGTGATCGAGAAAAGGTAGGAAAACTGACAGACGTAATGCTCTTCTGTAGATTACGAAAATTAGGTCTATTGATCTGTTAAAAGGATACATGTTCATTCATACGTAAACAGAGTACCACCAGTAAGTATTTCCGAAAGTTCTCCATCGTTTAGTAATAGTATCCGTTTATTTATACAGTCAGTTAGCCTTTACCCGCAGCTTTGTTCGCTTATCAGTAGTATTGCTATGATGAGTGCGTATCTGTGAAGCACAGCAAGCGATGTTCGCCGTCCTCTCCCCTCCCCCCCTTCCCCCTCACACCTCTACACCCCACCCCACTGTCCCATCGTACGAAGTTAGGCTTTATAAGTTCAACGTCTTTGGATGACTGTGGCATCACACTTGCGATTTCAATGAAGATTTTTGATTTATCTGGAGGCTAGTTTAATGAGAACTTTCGTGACATGTCTGATGAAACATCTTTCAGCCGTTTAAAGATAATATGCTATTTAAAGTAAAGAGCTTACCCGCAGCAACACTCTACCTGATCAATATGTGGTACACAATTTGATGTCACTAAAATATAGATCTCAAAATACCTACGGAAAATTCAGCGAGAGTTTATGTTTATCGTATATGGTTCACTCATTATCACCATTTTTGTGATGTCTTTCGGATTTACTGCCCAAGGTACAATCAAGACAAAAATGGTGATTATGGCTGAACCAGAAAAGATAAGCATATGCTATTGTGGACTTTCATGTAGATAATTTTTTACTTCCACAGTTTCGTAGTTTTCAGTTTGACGTAGCTCTTATCACCTGCGCAAGATATTGTAAAACGAGTGCATTGCCAACAGCCGTTTTGCTCCCTTTATTAACTATCATCGTCAATTAACACCTCTGCCGTTTAATTTATTTTTTTAACTAGCCTACGTCCTTCCTCAGAGTTCAAACTATGTCAAAACTCCAACAAATTTGATTCAGTGGTTCAGCTTTCAAAAAGTGACGGGAGACAGTTACTTTCACACTTACAATATTGGTACCTAACGATTTACTCAGTGTGCCTAACAACAAGAAGTACTACATCATGACGCAAATAATTCCTAATAAAAACGTCAACCGGGCACAAGGTACTATTTGTGTACAAGAGAATTATGGCGAAATGTCTAGCCGCGTAGAACAAGTGAACTGACTGTAAGAAACCTGTAGATGATGGATAATCGAAAATTGGAGCTTCAAATAAAGCTGTTCATTGTAACTGGTGCCAATACTGTTTCCTACTAATTAGGAGAAGAACCTACAGAGATCAAATATTTACCGCAAATATCTGAATGTGTGAGCCGGAACGCAGCGCTAGAAATTTACAAGTTTTCCACAAAGTAGAAGATTTAGCGTTACTTGCATAGTGACTAAAATCTACACAAGAGCTCATTTATCTGCTACGCAATCACGAAACGATAAACTTATTACCGTACTCTTGTCCGCCCCCGGTAGCTGAATGGTCAGCGTGACGGACTGTCAATCCTCTGAGCCCGGGTTCGATTCCGGGGCTGGGTCGGGGAAGTTTCTCCGCCCAGGGAGTGGGTGTTGTGCTGTCCTCATTATTATCCTATCATCCTCATCAACTGCAGATAGCCGAAGTGGCGTCAGATTGAAAGACCGGCACCCGGCGAACGGCCTGTCCGACGGGGGGCCCTAGCCATACGATTAAATGAAACTGTACTCTTATCGTAAATTCTGACAAAAAAGAAACAAGAAACAGTGAAATGAAGGCATAACACAACAAGTCACGCTTACGTTCCGTTAATTCCACGCTTTTTCATTTCTTCAAGATTACATGCTACCAGTAACTAAGAATTGTGATTATGCCGAGATTATCTCTCTCTCTCTCTCTCTCAGACTGTGTGGTGAGGGAAAAGGCACGTGCCCCCACCCCTCCCCCCCTCTCCTCCCTGAATCTGCCATTGGTCACCATATACGAGTACATACAGTTACCGTACAACTCAGAATCAACCTAGCAGATCAATATCACAATACACAGACACTCTCCATATGTCTCAGAATCAGACTTCAGTATGATTCTGACTTGTATAGTGAGCATATATATATTGTGACATTTAGAGTACTGTCATTGTGTGATGCAGGTACTGGCAATTTTAGATTGCTGGTTAACATAAGGCACTTTCAGTGCTCCTTCAGTAGGTTCGTTGATTGGTCGGTTGATTTGGGGCAGGGGACCAAACAGCGAGGTCATCGTTCCCATCGGATTACGGAAGGATTGGGAAGAACGTCGGCCGTGCCCTTTGAAAGGAACCATCCCGGTATTTGCCATAACCGATTTAGGGAAATCACGGAATACCTAAATCAAGATGACCAGACGCGGGTTTGAACCGTCGTCCTCTCAAATGCGAGTCCAGTGTGCTAACCACTGCGCCACCACGCTCGGCCGTCAGTAGGTCAGGTTTGAGAATGAACCACTAGGTTCGAAACTAGTCGCCAGAATGAACGTACTCAAACTGTGGCACACGTGTAGTAAACACTTCGTGGAAGTTCCTCTAAAATCTCCGAAGTTTATAAAATGTCATTCTGCTCCACCCTGGACAGGATACACGGAGGTATTCAGTATGTCAATGTGTCTGGGGGAGGGGGGGGGGGAAGGTGTAACGCAGTTAGACGAATCAAATCTTCCTTACAATAGTACGTGTTGAACCATCCCCTTAGAAAAATTATGAATGGCTGTGCTGGTAAACTTCTTACGTTATTTGATTTTCAAACAGCTGAGCAAAACTGAACGTACTGAGACATTTCTCTCTTTACTTATTCTGATGAACACTAAACTGACACACATTTTTTTCAGCGCAACGGAATCTGACTTTCAATAATCCCTACGAAAGAATGGCCCTCACTAACAATATCCTATACCTTTCATGAATCACTTACCTCACAAAAATCTTCGTTACTCGAACTACTGCAATACAGCGAGCGCCAATACTGCCATCTAAATAAAAGATTCTAGCTACTGGAGGCACTAATTACTGATAGGCATAGTTAGACTTTGATGGAGAGCAAACAATGTATTTACGTTAATAGCGTCCAAAAGTCATTTTATATATATATATATATATATATATATATATATATATATATATATATATATATATCAGCTCATGACATCCGGTCTTACAAAATTTCCTTTTTCTGACGGACACACGACCAGATCGTCCGCACTCATAATTCTGCCATCTCTCTCCCCACATCCACCACTGCTGGCGACTCACCTCCAACTGCGCAACGCTACGCGCTGTTCACATCCAACCGCCCAACACAACAGCGAATATTCCAACAAAGCCAACTAGCCACAGATTGCACACGGGACAGTCAGTGATTTTCAAACAGAGCGCTACGTGGCGATACCAACATAAAAACCTAAACAGCCTACTTACAGTGTTTACACATGGAGAACATGAGGCGAAACGTAAAATCTCCTCCAGTTGTAAAGCTCGACGGACGTAGGGCAGTGATTAGCATTGAGGATGACCATTGGAAGACCAAGGTTTTACAGGTCTTCCTCCTCTTCACCGCGATACGAAAACTTATTTTGTTGATGAAGTCCTCGTATCATTTGTGGGAAATCCTGTTTTGGTATCTCGAACCGTAATGGAATGTTACGGGTGCCCGCGGTACATCAACAGTCGGCAAGTAAAACGATGCGCTGCCGAACTGTGTTCCACTGAGAAAAGAGCGCAGCTAAAAGGCAGGCCGGGCACTGTGCCAGGATTCCATTATTGTGAGTGAGCTGTGGGCAGCAAATGCAGAGCACCGCAGTGGCGCGCTGCCGACATGCGGCCCACATGCGGCTAAAACATCATGGCGTCCAGTAACAGGCGTGCACTTTTCAGCGGCCGATAATAGTAACGGCAACTCGTCAACATCGTACGACGCGAGCACTGCCGGTCAACAGAGGCAGAGCTGCAAAGCAAATACGAGGCATATTTTTATAAGTAAGTACAGTTTTGAAATTAAAAAAGGACGTGCTAATATATCTCAATAATTTTATTTTACATGAAAGCCTGTACCGTAATCTACGCACTGACGCCATTACAGTCTGATTCTTCCTTGTTTACGTTGTGTACCGACTGTTTAAGATGCCTCCGATAGTTGTGAGTCCCGCCGACTGTGAAGTAAGGGCTGTTATAAGATTTCTTAGTGCTAAAGGCCTAAAAGCGATCGATATTCATCGAGAGATCTGTGCAGTTTACGGAGAAAACATTATGAGTGATGGAATGGTAAGAAACTGGGTGAGAGCATTTAAAGATGGCCGCACAAATGTGCATAATGAACAACGGAGTGGGCGTCCTTCGGTCGTTATTGAAAGTTTGGTGCAGGAAGTGGACAATAAGGTAAGAGAAAACAGACGCTTTACGATTTCCTCCTTGCGGAATGACTTTCCCAATGTTTCTCTTAGTGTTTTGTATGGCATTGTGACCGAGCACTTGAATTACCGAAAATTGTGCGCACCTTGGGTACCGAAAATGTTGACGGATATGCACAAAACCAAACGTTTAGACAGTGAATTGACTTCCCTTGAGCTGTACCACAACGACGGTGATGATTTCTTAAGCCAAATTGTTACGGGCGATGAAAGATGGGTGGCCTACGTCACACCAGAATCGAAGCAACAGTCCATGGAAGATGAGCAAGGGCATCGTTTTGCTGCAAGACAATGCCCGTCCGCATGTGGCGAATCAGACCAAAGATCTCTTCCACATCTTTTCGATGGGAATATCAAGATCATCCTCCGTACAGACCCGATCTTGCGCCCAGTGACTACCATCTGTTCCTGCACTTGAAGAAACACCTGGGCGATCAGCGTCTTCAAGACGATGACGAAGTCAAAACAGTGGTGATGCAGTGGTTAACAAGTCAGGCGGAAGACTTCTATGAGGAGGGTATTCAAAAACTGGTACAACGTTACGACAAGTGCCTCAGTATTGACGGAAATTATGTAGAAAAGTAGATAAAGGTATAGGCTTTCATGTAAAAATAAAATTATTGAGATATATTAGCACGCCTTTTTTAATTTCAAAACGGTACTTACTTTAAAAAAACACGCTTCGTATTATGAAAAAATATGATAGTGGAACAAGTGCTATCTGAGTTAATGCGAGAGTGGTGTGATAAGTCGGGTAAATTTCCATGAAAGAATGGAACATTTTTGTTGCACTATCGTGGTTAGTAAGCTTGATTATTCCAAGGATCGTATAAAGAATTTCAACAATGTTCAGCTTACAGTTCATTGCTGACAGCTATCTGAGGAGGTCAGTGTGTCGACAGCAATTGAAAATGGAGAAAAGCGAGTTTCGTGCTGTAATTAAACGTTTTCACTTGAAGGGTTGCATTGCCGCCCAAATCAAAACAGATTTGGAAATTCACGCGGCCGACCGCGGTGGCCGAGTAGTTCTAGACACTTCAGTCCGGAACCGCGAAACTGCTACAGTCGCAGGTTCAAATCCTGCCTTGCGCAAGGATGTGTGTGATGTCCTTAGGTTAATTAGGTTTAAGTAGTTTAAGTTCTAGGGGACTGATGACCATAGATGTTAAGTCCCATTGTGCTCAGAGCCATTTGAACCATTTTTGATGATCTCAGATGTTAAGTCACATAGTGATCAGAGCCATTTGAACCATTTGAAATTCACGCGGACTCTGCACCGTTCACTAAAGACCATTTACTTTTGGGTTAATGAATCTGAACGTGGTCGGACAAGCACCAACGACGAAGCGCGTTCCGGCTGTCCAGTTGAGGTCACCACAAAGGAACCATTGACAGAATCCATGACATTGTAGTGCAAGACCGACAAATTAAGATTCGTGAGATCTCAAATGAGCAAAGGTATAATATCCTGAATGGAGAATTGGCTATGAAGAAACTGTGTGCAAGGTGGGTGCCGCGACTGCTCACAATCGCTCATCGGGCACAATACTCGCATCGGGCACAATACCTCAACACAATGTCTGTCGTTGTTTAATCGCAATCCACAAGACTTATTTTGCCGATATGTGACTGTTGACGAAACCTGGATAATTCTTTACACATCAGAGTCAAAGCGGCATTGAAAACAATGGACAAGTGCTGGTGAAAGTGCACTGAAGACGAGAAAGACAATTTTGTCAGCTTGTAAGGTGATGGTCCTGTTTTTTGGGATTCCCAAGCAAGAATCATCGTAAATTATACGGAAAAAGGCTGAATCATAATTCGACCCTATTATGCTTCATTGCTGGATCGTCTGAAATTTGCATTGGCTGAAGAAAGACCAAGGTTGCCACGCAAAAAAATACTCTTTCGTCACGCTAGTTCACCATCCCACACATGAACGATAACAATGACGAAAGTGCATTAATTGCGCTTTTAATAGGTTCCTCATCCACCCTAGTCACCAGGTTTAGCCCCAAGTAACTTCTTCCGGCTTCCGAACTTGAAACTTTCTCTTGCCGGGAACTAGTTTTCATCAAATGATTAAGTAATACTCGCACTCAACGAGTATTTTGCAGAATTTTACAGAACCCATTTTTCCGATAACATGAAAAAGGCTTCAAGGGAGACTGTGCTGAGAAATAGAGTTGTTTACGAAACAAACATTTTTCTTCCTTTTTTTACCAGGATTATCAAGCCGCGCCTTCGTAAATTCAGACAAAGTGAAGGAAACTATCCCTCAGAGCAGAATAGGTAATATCCAACCATGGTGCGCAAGGGAGGTACACCTACATGAAAGTGGAGATAAATTACTTATGGCAGTGACCATGGTATCTGCTGATGCAGGTGACTCGCCAGCATGGAGTAAGGCGAACCACCGTGCGGGTCACTATCCACGGCAACTGCCTCTTTCCAGAATGAGATTTTCACTCTGCAGCGGAGTGTGCGCTGATATGAAACTTCCAGGCAGATTAAAACTGTGTGCGAACTCGGGACCTCTGCCTTTCGCGGGCAAGTGCTCTACCGTCTGAGCTACCCAAGCACGATTCACGATTGAAGTTGTGAGGACGAGGCGTGAGTCGTGTTTGGGTAGCCCAGATGGTAGAGCACTTGCCCGCGAAAGGCAAAGGTCCCGAGTTCGAGTCTCGACCCGGCACACAGTTTTAATCTGCCAGGAAGTTACAACTGCCTCTTTTCTTGTCACTGTGTGTGTGTGTGTGTGTGTGTGTGTGTGTGTGTGTGTCTGTGATTGGATTAAGTCGATGAATCTGTATGTTACATAATTTGCATTTCTTGATGCATTCCACTTTGTAAGACATTACGCCCTTGTGTTAAATACTGCGATACGAACCGTCTTTGTCAGCTTGTGTCGTGCAGAGATAAATGTGTCATTTCATGTTCTGTATGAGGGTGCCATAGTTGAATCAGATTTTTAACAGTGTTGTGTGAATATTTTGGGCAGTTATTTTATACGTCATTATAGTGCCTTAGTCTTAATATGGAACATAATTATGACAATCTAGACCAATACGAACGCCTGTTACACATAATCACAGGTAATTACAAATACTCTGTTAGAAAACGTGGTAGTAAATGTGTGTCATTGCGCTGTAGACTATACTAATTACAAGCAGTGAATACACTAAGACAAAAGAAAAAGACATGTCACGAAGGAATTATCCGAAAGGGACAGAAAGTGGCATATGTGTGTGTACACATACGAACAAGCAAATGATTTCAATTTCAGAAAAACTGGCTCATTCATTCAAGAGGAAGAGCTTCACAAATTGAGCAACTCAAGCAGTTGTTCGGCTTGGCATTGATTGATACAGTTGTTACGTGTCATCCTGAGGGATATCGTGCCAAATTCTATCCAATTGGCGCGTTAGATCGTCAAAATAGCGAAATAGTTGGAGGGCCCTTCCCATAAAGTTCCAAAAGCTGGGGAGACCTTTGCAAGCACGAAGACAAATAGTAGAAACTCTCACCGTGAGCGGATGGGCATTACCTCACTGAAATGCAAGCAACGGATACCTTGTCGTCAAGGCCAATAAAATGGGGCGTGAAATATCATCGACATACCGCTTTGCTCAAAGGATACTGTGAATGGCAACCAAGGGGAACCTGCTACGGAAGGAAATGGCACCCCAGACCATCATTCCTAGTTGTCGGAACATACGGTGGGCGACAGTCAGGTTGGTACCCCACCACTATCCAGGATGTCTCCAGACACGTCTGCTCTGGTCATCGGGGCTTAATTCCAAGTGAGACTTATCACTGAAGGCAGTTCGACTCCATTCAATGAGGTTCCAAGCCGAAGACGTGTTTCGAGGCGCTCCGGTGGTACACCAGCCTGACTGTACCCTGCCCGATAACCAGGAACAAAGTATTGGAATGCCATTTTATTTCATTGCAGGGCCCTTTTGTTGCCAGCCGTGGCACCCGACAGCACAACGATAGGTCGATTATACGAGAGTCATTCCAAAAGAAATGCACACTATTTTTGTAAAAATACAGTTTTCATTCTGCACGTGTGAAACTTTTACAGTGTGTAGGTACATCCTTCCCACTTGTTTTCAAACTTAGTTCAACCTGTTCCCGTGAGCGCCGCCGTCACAGCATGTCTTCACGATGGCTGCTACACTTGACGTTCGTCAGAAGCAACGTGCTGTCAGAAGCAACGTGCTGTCATAGAAAACGAGACATTGGGAAACATCCACAAGAGGTTGAAAAAGGTGTATGGAGATGCTCCTGTCGATCGCAATACAGTTAGTCGGTGGGTAAGCAGGTTACGCGATGAAAGCAGGCATGGCAATATTGAGGATTGTCCTCGCAACGGAGACTTCGTACTGCACACACTCCAGACAATGTGCAGAGTGTTAACGAATTGGTGGCTGCTCACAGACGCATCACAATGAACGCATTGTCATGCTACGTTGGAATAGGGGAAGGAAGTGTTTGCAGAATACTGAAAGTGTTGGCGTTAAAAAAGGTTTATGCCAGGTGAGTTACCAGGATATTGACAGTGGCTCACAAAGAAAGAAGAAAAACAGTATGCAGCGAACTTTTGAAACAGTACGACAATGGTGGAGATGAATTTCTTGTAAGTATTGTGACAGGTGATGAAATATGGCTCCATCATGTTTCACCAGAGACGAAGAGGCAATCAATGGTGTGGCATCATGAAAATTCACCCAAGGAAAAAAGTCAAAACCACACCTTCTCCTGGAAACCTTATGGCTACGGTGTTTTTCGATTCCGAAGGACTGTTGCTTGTGGACATCATGCCAAGTGGAACCACCATAAATTCTGATGCATATGTGACGACACTGAAGAAACTTCAAGCTCCACTGAGTCGTGTTCGACCACATCGGCAAAAGCAGGATGTTTTGCTGTTGCACGACAATGCACGGCCACATGTCAGACAAAAAACCATAGAAGCGATCATACAACTCGGATGGACAACACTGAAACACCCACCTTACAGTCCTGACCCGGTTCCATATGACTGTCATCTCTTTGGGAAACTGAAGGACTCTCTTCGTGGAACAAGATTTGAAGGAGATGACTCCCTCGTGTACGCTGCCAAACATTGACTCCAACAGGTTGGTCCAGAATTTTACCGTGCGGGTATATAGGCGCTGGTTCGAAGATGGCGTAAGGCAGTTGAGAGGGATGGAAATTATGTGGAGAAATGAAAATATTGTTCCTAAAGGATGTATCTACACACTGTAAAATTTTCAAACATGTAGAATAAAAGATGTATTTTCAAAAAAATAATGTGCATTTCTTTTGGAGTGATGCTCTATTCTACGCCCCGTTTTGTTACCCTTCATGGGAAACCACCCTGGTCTTACATTTCAGCAAAATAATGCTCGTCCGCACACGGCAAGAGTTTCTACTACTTGTCTTCGTGCTTGCTAAAACCCACCTTGGCGAGCAACGTCGCCGGATCTCGCCGCAATGGAGAACGTCTGAGCATTATGGGCAGGGCCTTTCAACCATTTCGGGATTTTTGACCATCTAAATTGCAAACTGGACAGAGTTCTGCACCATACATCATTGAGAACATCCAACAACCCTATAAATCGATGCTTAGCGGAGTAACTCCTAACGATGGACGTCACTCTTCTGCTCAAACTGTGATGGATTATTTCTGACGAATTTTATTAACGAATATATGTACTGCGACGGTGCAGTTGAAATGACTGACTCCTTGAAGAGGTTCTTACGTGACGTCTGTGGGTGAACACTACAATATCCTCACAGCTCGTTTTTTTGCAATCAGCACTTTCTTTTTAAGTGCTGAACTGCCCCAAAGAATTATTTTATTACATATTATTGAGTGGAAACATGCTAAATATATCAGAAGGTTAATTCATTTGTTCCTAAGTCTAGCAGTTATATGAAGATCAAAAGCAACTGAAGTAACCTCAGTAATATACTTCTCCCAGTTCAGATTTTCAACATGTACATTCACAAGCTTTCGAAATGTGGTGCTACAGAAGAATGCTGAAGATTAGATGGGTAGATCACATAATCAATGAGGAGTTTGTGGCACAACTTGACGAGAAGAAGGGACCGGTTGGTAGGACATGTTCTGAGGCATCAAGGGATCACAAATTTAGCATTGGAGGGCAGTGTGGAGGGTAAAAATCGTAGAGGGAGACCAAGAGACGAATACACTAAGCAGATTCAGAAGGATGTAGGTTGCAGTAGGTACAGGGAGATGAAGAAACTTGCACAGGATAGGGTAGCATGGAGAGCTGCATCAAACCAGTCTCAGGACTGAAGACCACAACAACAACAACATTCACAAATTTAGAGTATGGTGACTTATTTATTTATTCCTGTTCACGTTCTACATAAATTGTTAGTATGGCTCTGTTTGTAGTACAGAATAGAATATAATATGCTTTTTGGAAATTTAGGGTGAGTCAAATTTTACAAAACCAATTAACAATTCTATGGAAAACGTCATTCACAGTCCTTTCTCTGCCTTGGTCTCTAATGGGATTTGTTATAACACTAGTATCGTCTGCAAAAAGTACCAATCTGCCTACTGAATGTGATGTGGATGGTCAGTCACATATATAAAGAATAAGAGTGGATCAAACATTGAACCCTGTCGGGCTCCCTTTGTGATTACCCCTAGTCAGTAAAATTTTCTAACCTTCTAACATTGAACGAGTTATTTAGCACAACAGTCTGCATTCTATTTGTTAAGGATAATTCAAACCAGTGGTGTATAACGCTATCGATTTCTAAAACCTGAGTTTTTCTAAGAGTGCAACATGATCTACACATTAAAACACCATGGGAAGATAGCAAATTCCAGATGGTATATTTTACGATTTAAGCCTTGTACTACTTGATGAGTGAACGTATAAACAGCTGTCTCAGGAGAGAAACCCATCTGGAATCCAAATTGTGATATGCTGAGTAAATTGTTTCTACTAGGATGCGAGACTGCTCCTGAGTGTATTACTTTCTCGAATATTTTGAAAAATGATTCCAATAAGGAAACTGTTAGGAGAGAGATTGTGTTTTTTCTTATGATGAGGTTTAACAATTGCATGTTTTTGTCTGTCTGGAAAAATTCTCTCTGCCATTAATGCTTTACGTATATAATTACAGATATTATATATTAACCTGGACCAGTTTATGATAATTCTTTCTGAATTTCCATCAACACTGTAAGATTTTGTATTTTAGAATTTTTATATGCATATTAACTTCAATGAAGGATGTTGCTGCTAATTCTACTTGCTTAAAGTTTCTTGTAATGACCTTTTTAATGTATTCTCTTGCTTCTTGCAATGAACTATTTAATCCTATTTTTTCTGCTACATTTAGAAAGTGATTCTTAAAAGTACAATGGCCGAATTTCCAGTCACAAGATTGTCATTTAGTTTAGTTGCCATGGTATCTTCTATACTGGCTGGCTGTCCTCTCCCATTCCTCAATACCCCATTAGTTTTAATTTTATTATGTGTATTCCTAATTTCTGTCGGGAAATGCATATTTCTTGACGTTTTAATGACTTTCCTTAAAATATTACACAATTTTTGTAGTATTTAAGTAATTCGGATATTGACTTATTCTAGCCCGTATATTGATTTCTCTTATCTGTCGTAATAAATCCATCAGTTATCTATGGCTTATTTCTTTTTTTAATGGATTTTCTAGACAAGGTTTTCGGAAAGCAACTTTCTAATGTTGACATAAATTAGATGTGATATAAATTTAATTTGACACTAAATTCTCTTTCTGTCTATACCTCACATCGACTACTTTTTTAACTTGTCCTCAAAACATTGTAACCTGATCTCATTAATAAGCCCTGCTGCTTTTGCCCGCATCTCGTGGTCATGCGGTAGCGTTCTCGCTTCCCACGCCCGGGTTCGATTACCGGCGGGGTCAGGGATTTTCTCTGCCTCGTGATGGCTGGGTGTTGTGTGCTGTCCTTAGGTTAGTTAGGTTTAAGTAGTTCTAAGTTCTAGGGGACTGATGACCATAGATGTTAAGTCCCATAGTGCTCAGAGCAATTTGAACCATTTTGAACCCTGCTGCTTTGTATGAACCTGCCTCAGGACAGTAAGGTGCTAGATCTTATATTTCCATTAATTGCGAATCATAATCAGATAGTCCAATAGCAATGGCATACACATCAATTGTTGCAGCCTGAGCAATATCTATAAATGTTTTATCGATTACCCTCCTGCTATATTGCTGCAAATGAATTGGAAAATTGACTACCAGAATTAACCATCCAAATAATGATTCCAGTTCATTTTTCCTCTGTGCAGCTTTTGAAAAGTCTGCATTGAAATCTCCACAAATTACTGTTTCTTCTTGTCTGACAGGTAATTCAGTAATACATCTAGATCTCTTATTAATATCTGAACATTTCCTAGAGGAGATATGTAGACTGTTACAATTATCAGAAAGTATACTGCAGTAACAGCTCACAAGTACATGCTTCTATGTTTTGATCTACACAAAAGCGGTTTCAATATTTTTGACTTTCTGGCCGATTTTTATATACACACACCAAAAAAAGTTCCGGAACATGTTCAGAAAACTGGAATAGAGATCAACATAAACATCATTTCCGCCCTTTTTATTTCTCATGAAAACCACACATTGCATGTTGTACCACCATACAGCGAGACCTTTAGAGGTGCTGGTGCAGATTGCTGTACACACTGGTACCTCTAATACCCAGTAGTACGTACTCTTGCATTGATGCATGCCTGTTTACGTCGTGGTTCAAAAAATGGTTCAAATGGCTCTGAGCACTTTGGGACTTAACTTCTGAGGTCATCAGTCCCCTAGAACTTCAGAACTACCTAAACCTAACTAACCTAATGACATCACACACACCCATGCCCGAGGCTGGATTCGAACCTGCGACCGTAGCGGTCGCGCCGTTTCAGACTGTAGCGCCTAGAACCGCTCGGCCACCCCGGCTGGCTTACGTCGTGGCTATCCACAAGTTCATCAATGCACTGTTGGTCCAGATTGTCCCACTTCTCAACGGCGATTCAGCGTAGATCTCTCAGAGTGGTTGGTGGGTCACGTCGTCCACAAACAGCTCTTTTCAAACTGTCCCAGGCATGTTCGATAGGGTTCATGTCTAGATACCCTAGCCGAACGCTATCGTTATCCTGAAGGAAGACATTCACAAGATGTGCACGATGGAGGCGCGAACTTTCGTCCATGAAGACGAATGCCTCGTCAATATGCTGCCGATATGGTTGCATTATCGGTCGGAGGATGGCATTCACGTAGTGTACAGCCGTTACGGCGCCTTCCATGACCATCAGCGGCGTACGTCGGCCCCATATAATGCCACCCCAAAACAGCAGGGAACCTCCACCTTGCTGCACTAGCTGAACAGTGTGTCTAAGACGTTCAGCCTGACCGAGTTGCCTCGAAATACGTCTCCGAAGATTATCTGGTTGAAGGAATATGCGACACTCATCGATGAAGAGAACGTGATGCCAATCCTGAACAGTCTATTCGGCATGTTGTTGGGCCCATCTGTACCGCGCTGCATGGTGTCGTGGTTGCAAAGATGGACCTCGCTATGGACGTCAGGAGTGAAGTTGTGCATCATGCAGAATGTTGCCCTCAGTTTGTCGTAACACGACGTCCTGTCGCTGGACAACAAACATTATTCAACATAGTGGCGTTGCTATCAGGGTTCCTCCAAACCATAATCCGTGGACAGCGGTCATCCACTGCAGTAGTAGACCTTTGGCGGCCTGAGCGAGGCATATCATCGACAGTTCCTGTCTCTCTGTATCTCCTCCATGTCCGAACAACATCGCTTTGGTTCACTCTGGGACGCCTGGACACTTCCCTTGTTGAAAGCCCTTCCTGACACAAAGTAACAATGCGGACGCGATCGCACGGCGTTGTTGACCGCCTAGGCATGGTTGAACTACAGACAACACGAGCCGTGATCTTCTACGTGGTGGAATGATTGGAACTGATCGGCTGTCGGACCCCCTCCGTCTAATAGGCGCTGCTCATGCATGGTTGTTTACATCTTTGGGCGGGTTTAGTGACATTTGTGAACAGTAAAAGGGACTGTGTCTGTGATACAATATCCACAGTCAACGTCTACCTTCAGGAGTTCTGGGAACCGGGGTGATGCAAAACTTTTTTTGTTCTGTGTTTATTGCAACTCGTTCTTTTTCCATGTTAATTCTACGCGAAAATGATGCAAGTCTACAATCCCTGATATTTTTCATTTCTATGGTTTCGAGGTGTTCAGTGAGGCATACAACATCTATAACTTCAGAATTTTCGACATTTTCTAAGCACACAAGAAGCTCACCTATCATTTTCTTCTACCCCCTAATGTTCTAGTTAATTAATTACTTTTCTGGAAGCTGGCTACATACATCATATTTCCGTCACGCTTCAATTTCTTTTAGTACTGTCCATCTGTAACCTGACTAATTTAAAAGACATGCCTCTCCGACTACAGTAACCATAGGGATTTTGTCTCTTACATTATCTGCAAATTCCTCAAATGATGTCTCTCACCCTCTCCCCGCCCCCTCCCACCGCCCCACTGCCAACCCCCCCTCTCCACCCGCCGGCCTCCTATTCACCTGCAGGCCATGATTTGTGTATCCTCATTTCCCAATTGCAGTAACAGGCATGGCACACATATGAGAGTTTGTTCCATTCAAAATCAATCCACTCAACTGTTTGTTTACACCGCTAACATGGTTCTGTAAAATCTTCACAAATCCCACACGAGTGTTGTTGTTATTGCTACTGCTGCTGCTATTTCCTCCAGGTCACGTTTAAGGCTATATTCTAAGTTGCTAGCCAGGCTGTTACCTTCTCCTGTTATAAGTACCTGATGCTCTCCATCAGAATATTTGGACAAGGCCCCTACGCTCTGTCAAATGGTTCAAATGGCTCTAAGCACTATGGGACTTAATATCTGAGGTCATCAGTCCCCTAGACTTAGAACTACTTAAACCTAACTAACCTAAGGACATCACACACATCCATGCCCGAGGCAGGATACGAACCTGCGACCGTAGCAGTCGCGCGGTTCCGGACTGAAGCGCCTAGAACCGCTCGGCCACAGCTACGTTCTGTCACCTGGCTAAGCTTGGCACTAGTTTTCACGGTGCCAGTGACCTCGTATTCTACACCTAACTTTTCCCGTAACATGAGGCCCACATTCCTCCCGTGACTGCTACTTAGCAGCAGGCCTCTTGTCTTTCTACTTAACTTTTCTAACGACCTTCTGCACTCTGCTTTGCCCAAAAACTGGTTGAGGCTTTCCTTCTGTTTCAGGTAACAAGTCAAACTGATTGCTAACCGGAATCTGAAAAGTGAGTTATGAGGTTTTCTCCTTTTGCCTATTACTTGCCACTTTTTCCTCTGCTCTCATTGTCTGTTTCCGCCTTCAACCTATCTGATTCAAAACTTGCCATTTCTAATTCTGCCCGTACGGCACAAATTTTTCTCAATTGCTCCACGATTTTCTTGTCTAGCTTACATAATCCAGAAAACCGGGAGACTAATTTGACACTTTTTTGGCATTGCCGCTACATCAGCCCAGTGAAACATCAACACACAGTTATTACGTGTTTCGCCCATACTAACCAACGGCAATATCCACATTTTCAGACATTACGATACTTCTACAGGAGACTGAAAATGCAGTACCAAGCACTTAAACTGTAATGACGTAATAATTAATGAAAACTTAACTTCGGTGAGATGTGCAGTTAATTTCTAGGTGGCAGGCAAAAAAACACGAGAATGTAAACAACACACAGATGTCCATTGAATATAAGCTTTAAATCACAGAAGACACGCAACGAACGACAGCCAAACACAGCACAATATTTTAACAGTAGTATTAGATACTATCCGGAAATTATGAAAATCACTGCAGTCAATCAAAATCAACAACCGGTTCTGTTAAATTCGTCAATGCAATAGAAGTTTGTCACCAACAAACGCATTAAGATCCTCTTAAACTGAATTTTTTTAGCACTTAAACTTTTTATGGCTGCTGGTAAATTATTAAAAATGTGTTTTCCTGAATAATGGACACTTTTCTTGATCTGTGCAAGTGGTTTCAAATCGTAGTGAAGATGACTCTTATTTCTAGGATCGATTCCATGAATTAAGCTGCTGGTTTGAAAAATATGTATTTTGTTTATGACAAATTAAATTGAGCAATAAATGTAGTGTGAAGCAATATCTGCAGTTCCTTGAAAAGGCCTCTGCAGCACATTTTTGAGTTCACACCGCAAGTGATTTGAATTCTATCGTTTTGTACTTGGGAAGCATTACCTTGGCGTTGTCAGTTATATAAAAAAACTATCCTGCCTCACATTAACGAATGAAAATAAGTGAAATATGCTAACTTCCCTGTTTTTTGTCATATGCGTCTGTGAACACCCGAACTACAAATAAAAATTTGTTCAGGGCTTCGGCAGTTCTGTGGTAATCTCCTCGCAGTTTAATTCATTATCAAACTGTAATACCAAGAATTTATTTACGTCAAGGTCTTCCATCTGCTTGTTATATTTTAGGCATACACTAAGGGAAAATCTCTTACAACTGCTTACCTACATGTATTGTCTGTTCAGAGTTTAATGACAAAGAATTGATTAAGGACTATCTATTAATGCCCATGAAAACTTCATTAACCGATCGTTCTAAGACTACACTTGATTTTCTATTTATTGCAATGGCAGTATCATCTGAAAACAAAACAAACTTGGCGCCTGTTAATATTATTGATGAGATGTCGTTATTGTACACAAGAGAAAGTAAGAGCACATAGAAACGTTGGAGGATCAACATGTACACTCTAAGACACACCATGAAGTAAGTAACCGAAAGGGATGGAATTTGAAAGATGTGACGTACATGTACGAGGTGCATTCAAGTTCTAAGGCCTCCGATTTTTTTTTCTAATTAACTACTCACCCGAAATCGATGAAACTGGCGTTACTTCTCGACGTAATCGCCCTGCAGACGTACACATTTTTCACAACGCTGACGCCGTGATTCCATGGCAGCGGCGAAGGCTTCTTTAGGAGTCCGTTTTGACCACTGGAAAATCGCTGAGGCAATAGCAGCACGGCTGGTGAATGTGCGGCCACAGAGAGTGTCTTTCATTGTTGGAAAAAGCCAAAAGTCACTAGGAGCCAGGTCAGGTGAGTAGGGAGCATGAGGAATCATTTCAAACTTGTTATCACGAAGAAACTGTTCCGTAACGTCAGCTCGATGTGCGGGTGCGTTGTCTTGGTGAAACAGCACACGCGCAGCCCTTCCCGGACGTTTTTGTTGCAGTGCAGGAAGGAATTTGTTCTTCAAAACATTTTCGTAGGATGCACCTGTTACCGTAGTGCCCTTTGGAACGCAATGGGTAAGGATTACGCCCTCGCTGTCCCAGAACATGGACACCATCATTTTTTCAGCACTGGCGGTTACCCGAAATTTTTTTGGTGGCGGTGAATCTGTGTGCTTCCATTGAGTTGGCTGGCGCTTTGTTTCTGGATTGAAAAATGGCATCCACGTCTCATCCATTGTCACAACCGACGAAAAGAAAGTCCTATTCATGCTGTCGTTGCGTGTCAACATTGCTCGGCAACATGCCACACGGGCAGCCGTGTGGTCGTCCGTCAGCATTCGTGGCACCCACCTGGATGACACTTTTCGCATTTTCAGGTCGTCATGTAGGATTGTGTGCACAGAACCCACAGAAATGCCAACTCTGGAGGCGATCTGTTCAACAGTCATTCGGCGAGCCCCCAAAACAATTCCCTCCACTTTCTCCATCATGTCGTCAGACCGGGTTGTGCGAGCCCGAGGTTGTTTCGGTTTGTTGTCACATGATGTTCTGCCTTCATTTAACTATCGCACGCACGAACGCACTTTCGACACATCCATAACTCCATCACCACATGTCTCCTTCAACTGTTGATGAATTTCAATTGGTTTCACACCACGCAAATTCAGAAAACGAATGATTGCACGCCGTTCAAGTAAGGAAAACGTCGCCATTTTAAGTATTTAAAACAGTTCTCATTCTCGCCGCTGGCGGTAAAATTCCATCTGCCGTACGGTGGTGCCATCTCTGGGACGTATTGACAAAGAACGCCGCCTCATTTTAAAACAATGTGCATGTTTCTATCTCTTTCCAGTCCAGAGAAAAAAAATCGGAGGCCTTAGAACTTGAATGCACCTCGTACTGATAAACAAATAATTAAGATTTCAAAAAAAAAATGGAGAGCTTCACGAGCTGACCAAGCCAATAAGGCGTTGGTCTACTTCTGAATGCAGTTACGCGGCTTGGCATAGAGTTGATGGATGTCCTCCTGAGGCATATTGTGTCAAATTCTCTCCAACTGGCTCGTTAGATCGTCAAAATTCCGAGCGGAATGGAGGGCTCTGCCCATAATGCTCCAAACGTTTTCGATTGAGGAGACATCCCGCGACCTTGCTGGCCAAGGTAGGGTTTGTCAGGCACGAAGACAAGCCTGGTGGGGGTGCAATGTTATGTGTGCCTCACTGTTTTTTTTAAAACTAATTTGTGCCTGATTTTATTCTGAGAAGCTCAGTGAAGTATGCAAAAACCGTAAATGTAAATGTGATTCAAAAAGTACTTGAAGTGAAGTGAAGCGCAGCTGGATAGCAAGAAACTCTTTAGCGCGCAATCCCCGCAACGATAGCAGTTGTGAATCTTTGAGTGTGGACTCTAAAAATAAAAAGACAATTGATTTATTAAAAAAAACAGGACTGTTAATCTGTATCTTGTGGAAAGAGGACGTGTTGCTAGGCCGTCGCTCAGAACGTATTGTTACATTTAATGAAAATTGATATTTTAGTGATAAAACCGAGTGAAATATGTGTAAGAGCTGCCAAAAATGTATGTATACAAATGTTCTGGAAGTGAAGAATAGAAATATATTGTTTTTGGAAAAGGAGGTGAACTTCATTGTCGTCGCCGTCAATAAATCGACAGAATTGTGAGTGTACAAAGTTCACTAAAATACAGGAAAACAAATGCATTCTCTATGGTTTTCATTCAATAAGTAACAACCTCTCATAATTTCTTAATTACAGTAACTGCATTATGTTCTTGTACGATAGTATGGTGCTGAACTCCACTGACCAATTTTGATGTAGCAGGACGGGTAGTGTGAGGGAGGTTTGTGTGCCATGCAATCTCCTTTTCTCACGAAAAGCAGATTGCTGTTTGATCTTATTTACTTACAACAGTGGTCCCTTAGGTATGAAGAGCTACGAAAACTTGAGCAGAAAGCTATCCGCATAACCGCCAAGTAACTAAAAGAGTCGTATTTTAAACCTTAAAGAACAATAACTTCCTACAAATTATAATGCGTCACCAATTGGTGCAGAAGCTGATAATTCAAGGAGGCAGCAACAAAAATTCAAGTACCAGTTACGACTTAAAGTAAACATCTCAATCAAAAATCAGTCTCTCTCTCTCTCTCTCTCTCTCTCTCTCTCTCTCTCTCTCTCTCTCCAAACATTCATATTATTAAGATGAGTCATTTTATAGGGGCAAGCACCATCTTCCTGAAAGTAAGCGCAGAAGGTCCATAAAACGGGGCGCAAAATATCGTTGACGTATCGCTGTGACGTAAGAGTGCCGCGGACGACAACCAAAGCGGTCCTGTTATGAAACGAAATGGCAACCCAGATCATCGCTCCTGATTGTCCCGCGGTATGGCGGACAACACTCAGTTTGGCATCCCACTGCTATCTGGGGCGTCTCCAGACTCATCTTCGCTAGTCATCGTGACTCGGTTTGAAGCGGAACTCGTTACTGAAGACCATTCTGTTCCAGTCAACGAGGCTCCAGGCCGCAGACGTATCTGGAGATGCCCTGGACAGGGGGGGATACCAACCCGACTGTTGCCCGGCAGATTGCCCAACAACCAGGAGTGTTGAGCTGGGGTGCCATGGCAAGCCATCCTGAGATTATATTTCAGCAAGACAATGCTCACCCGCACACTGCGAGAGTTTCCAGTGCTTGTCTTCGTGCTTGACAAACCCTACCTTGGCCAGCAGCATAGCCAGATCTCTCCCCAGTTGAGAACGACTGGAGCATTATGGGCAGGGCCCTTCAACCAGCTCTGGATTTTGACGATCTGACGCGCCAGTTGGACAAAATTAGCCACGACATCCCCCAAGAAGACGCCCATGAACTGTCGTGCCAAGCTGAATAACTATTTGCATCCAGAAGTGAACCAATGTGTTACTGACTTTTTCAATTTCTAAACCTCTTTCTTTTGAATAATCATCCAGTTTTTCTGAAATTGTGATCATTTATCTGTACATGTACATCATAATTGCTTTGTATTGGAGTGTAATTAGTTCTGAGATTGAACAGGACAGACAATATAACACGGAATTCTTTCCTACAGAAACTGTTTGCTTCCTGTCAGAGAGACTAGATTTAAAGAATTTTTCGTAATTTCCTTTTACACTGCGAAGTTTCAGTTTAGTTAAAACAACATTATCCTTCACAAAGTGGTTTCGTGAGATTACAGAATATACCAGCAGCCTGTAATTTATTGTTTATTGAATTAAGTACGTTCTCGTTGTATTAGTAAGTAGCCTTATCAGTATAAGAAACCTTTAGAAATCAAAACTGTGGCTTTGACAATACATTTTTTGCTTTTTATAACAATGAAATGAACACCCTTAGCTGCATACAGGCGTTGATATAAGTCAACGGGGACAGTTGAAAATGTGTGCCCCGACCGGGACTCGAACCCGGGATCTCCTGCTTACATGGCAGACGCTCTATCCACCTTTTTTTCTTTTTTTCCATTTTGTTCTACATAGTTCGTTGCGTTTGGTCTGGGCGGACGTCACAAGACATCCGTTCAAGCTCATCGTTGATTCCTTGACTCAGTTTTTTTATTACAGAGAGCACATAGCCCTCTGACCGAACACGCTGAGCTACTGTGCCGGCAGAACAACACACACACACACACACACACACACACACACACACACACACACACAGACACATACACACACACACACACACACACACACATACACACACACACAGACATGCCTGAGAGAGGACTCGAATCTCCGGCGGGAGCAGATCCATCTGAGCCACCGAGGACACAGAGGATAGTGCGACTGCAAGGACTCATCTCTGGCACGCTTCCCGTGAGACCCACATTCGCAAATTATAATCCTGCACTATATTCATGGTGCCCCTTGCCCATCACACTCATCACTCGCGGCTTTACCGCCGATTCCTGTAAGAGTTCGGGCACTGTTTGTGCATCAGCACAGAAAAAGATGGTCAAATGGCCGGTGAGCCTTAATATGAAGCTGGTATCTGTTCTTTCGGACATGTAAGCGTCTGCCATGTAAGCAGGAGATCCCGGATTCGAGTCCCGGTCGGGGGACACATTTTCAACTGTCCCCGTTGACTTATATCAACGCCTGTAGGTAGCTAAGGGTATTCATTTCATTATAATTTCATTCTAACGAGCTGCATGGTCACCGATGGTATCTGTTCTTTCGAGCATGTCCGAAAGGACAGATACCATCTTCATATACATTTTATGCTGTCAGATGGCTGAGAAATCACTTGATACTACTTTTTTCTAAAATTTCGAGAACCCTGCCAAAAGTGATATTGGACATACATTTTCTTTATTCTGAGATACGACTATAAGTCACCCGTTTTATAAAATTCTGACGCCAGTTCAAACATCCTCGTAATTCCGATACCTCCCACAAGTTTCAGTATCCGCGGAGGTATATTACTGTTTCCTGCTTAATTCTATAAACCGTTCAGTGTGCTCTCTGAACCTGAACGCAGTACTGAATGAGCTGCTTCTCCCACACTAGCGTTCCCTCTAGCTACCTACTTGTTCTACATTTAACTGAGAAGCGATCGTCCACCTGGAAGATCACATTTAGTCTTCCTGTTTGCTGCGTGTATTTTTTTGTAGGATCATCTGTTTCTCAATTCCTTTATACGCACTTTTCATACTTTTTGATTTAGCCAGTTTGTTGGTCATGTTAACTTTCCATTCTAAGTGACCCGTGCAGCTTGGCTTCCTAGCTCATTCTCACATTTCCTACTCCCGTCGATAATCTGGAATATTTTTTGAATTATCTGTGGTTTTATTCATTTTCTTTCGCTGTACTAATAACGATGCCAATACCAGTTAAGCGATTCACTGCTACAGCTACTTACTGTTGCACTATAATCATCTGATCAGATATCTTTACGGTTTTCCGTTTTGCTTCTCTAATACCTGATAAACCTAATCTAAACCTGCTCAGTTTCTCTACGATATTCAAACTTTGTATCATTCCACACGCTGACTCTAAGAACGCTAGCCTCTTTCGGACTCTTAGGAAGTTCCTATCTGAAGAGTCGATCTAATCATTCTTTTGTGTTTAGGGGCAATTTTTAATCTCAAGGACTAGAGGGATTCGCTAACCTCAATCCGACAACAGTATAGTGGACGTATATGTTGAACCTATGGGTCCTTCGTTTCTCTTTTCAAGCCACCTCATTTTATTTGCTCTGAAGACATCTCTCCGATATTTGCTGCCTAGTACGAGCTCATATTTTTACACTGGAAAGTAAACTTTGCCCCTCCGTCGGATTCCATGAACAGCAACTTCGACATGCCTGTTACACTAAATGGGTGTTGCAGAAAATGGTCGCAACAGTGGCACACGCAGGTAACCGAAGGTAAAGAAGCGATAGCCCTCTCCTGAGAAACAATGGAAAAAAATGTTAAAATTCAGAGGAACGACTTCGATTGTGCGTCACTTACTTTTAGCACCAAATAAGAAAATCTCTCAATAATAAGAAGAAATATATGCCACTGTGGAGTAATATCTGCACTGGAAGAATGCTATACAACTTCCAAGGAAAGAAAAAATAATCTTTTAGCAGCCCAGTCAGACACGAAGTGGGAGATGCAGTAGGGTTTCTGAGAAATATAAGGTGTCCAGGAGAAGACAAAATTAATTCAGAGCTCATTAAATATGCGCATGAAAATCTTATGATCAGGCTTCTAAATTTTATAAATTTATTCTGTAGTGTTGCCATGTTCCGTTAGTCTTACCTATATTTAAAGGAGAAGACCATTATGACTACAGTAACTAGAGGTATAAGCCTACTAAAGTGTGAGTATAATATGTGTGCCAAGACACTTTCCAAAAGATTAAATGCTTTAACAGAGACTTTTCTTATAGAATAATAAAATGGTTTTAGTCGGGAAGGATATACATACAGTTTTTATGCTGATAACAGTGTCAAGATCAAGAGGAGGTTAGAGCTTTATGTTTTACCATCGCTTCCTTCTCGCTCGGCACCAGACGATCGAACTACCCAGAAGGGCACTCCCATCTAGATATGCCGTGCACATAATTTCATTTCCTTCTGCACACATTGCAAGCTACCTATGCTTTTCTCACCCCTTTCTATTTCTGTGTTCTTCCCACCTCATGGGCTAGTCTTACACTATTATTTCTACTGTAGTTCTTCCTTTAACAAGCCAACTTCTTGTCCACATCGATTCTTTCTGTACTGCCGCCCACATTTATGTTAGACGTCATGATTGGAGTGAGGAAGGGTCTGACAAAGCAGAAGATTTGCGAATTCCCGGCGCTCTGTTCACACACTGCAGCAAGCACTCTATGGGAAAGTCTTAAATATTTCTTGTTTGCTGAAACCGGTCGTTCCTGTTGTGGACTTCATTCGCTGACGTGTACTCGATCGCCGTCATTTCCAGGCTTTCCTTGAGCCAACTGATTCAGAATACTGCCACGTGCTTATCACAGAGCAATGAGGTGGCTTTGATAACGTCTTAGTAAGCAAACGTGTTGGTTGTTCTTGTTTTCTTGTGCATTACATGCCACTCATCCATGATTTACACAGATTAGTAACTTAGTTTTTCGTCTGTTTTCTCAGAACCTTCGTTCTGGCTTACAAGTGTTGCACAGAATCATGAAGTGCTCCGCGCTCGTCACTGTGTGTTATTCGGCCAGCAGAAAAAAAATGTTTTGTGCGGAAGGAGGAAACTGCTTAACACAATGTTAATAGGTCTGACATATCTTAAACTCCATATATACAGTGTTACGTACATTGTTACATTTATTATTGTCATTATGATTATAAGCTGAGTACTCTGCGTTGCCCACATATGTATTTATTCCAATCTTCCATTAGTCTATCTCCGCTTACTCTTCACTCTGTCCGCTTTCTCCACACCCAACCCCCTGCCATTGACCCCTGACCCTGTCTCTGCACATCTATTTATGCCCTCTCTTTATCCATCTGCTCCTCTATCTTCTCTTTGCCCACCGCCCTCCTGCCCATCCCTCTGTCCACTCCTCCCCTACTTGCAATCCATCTACTCCTACCCTTTCCATTGCTCATTTCCTCCTCCCTCCTCTCTCTATCCATCTCCTCTACCCACCTCCTTCTCTTCCTTACCTGCTTCTATCTCCTCCAATCCTGCGTATCTCTCCAAGTTATCATTCCCAACTCAATAGCAAGTTGCTGCTCCTTAGCCCCACAAGATTCTTTCCAGGTGCTGTTGTTGTGGTCTTCAGTCCCGAGACTGGTTTGATCCAGCTCTCCATGCTACTGTATCCTGTGCAAGCTTCTTCATCTCACAGTGCTTACTGCAACCTACATCCTTCTGAATCTGCTTAGAGTATTCATCTCTTGGTCTCCCTCTACGATTTTTACCCTCCACGCTGCCCTCCAATACTAAATTGGTGATCCCTTCATGCCTCGGACCATGTCCTACCAACCGATCCCTTCTCCTAGTCAAGTTGTGCCACAAATTTCTCTTCTCCCCAGTTCTATTCAGTACCTCCTCATTAGTTCTGTGATCTACTCATCTAAGTTTCAGCATTCTTCTGTAGCACCACATTTCGAAACCTTCTACTCTCTTCTTGTCCAAATTATTTATCGTCCATGTTTCATTCCATAGATGGCATCACTCCATACAAATACTTTCGGAAACCACTTCCTGACACATAAATCTATACTCGATGTTAACAAATTTCCGTTCTTCAGAAACGCTTTCCTTGCCATTACCAGTCTACATTTTATATCATCTCTACTTCGACTATCATCAGTTATTTTGCGCCCCAAATAGCAAAACACCTTTACTACTTTAAGTGCCTCATTTCCTAATCTAATTCCCTCAGCATCACTCGACTTAATTCGACTACATTTCATTATTGTCGTTTTGCTTTAGTTGTTGTTCATCTTATATCCTCTTTTCAAGACACTGTCCATTCCGTTCAACTGCTCTACCAAGTCCTTTGCTTTCTCTGACAGAATTACAATCTCATCGGCGAACCTCAAAGTTTTTATTTCTTCTCCATGGATTTTAATACCTACTCCGAATTTTTCTTTTATTCCCTTTACTTCTTGCTCAATATAGAGATTGAATAACATCGGGGATAGACTACAACCCTGTCTCACTCCCTTCCCAACCACTGCTTCCCTTTCATGTCCCTCGACTGTTATAACTGCCATCTGGTTTGTGTACAAATTGTAAATAGCCTTTCGCTCCCTGTATTGGACCCCTGCCACCTTCAGAATTTGAAAGAATTGCTGTCAACATTGTCAACAGCTTTCTCTAAGTCTACAAATGCGAGAAACGTAGGTCTGCCTTCCCTTAATCTATCTTCTAAGATAGAAAGTAATACATGTACCAAATTTCATTGAAATCGATCCAGGGGTTTCGCAGCAGGTTTTTAGCAGTCGCTTTGCTCACGCACGCGTATGTCACATATGTTTAACATTTTCACACATATTTGTCGATATATCTCACTTGAATCTGTATCGAAATTTGCACTGCCGTTTGGTTTTCACCTAGACCAGCGTTTATATATCTCCTGAAATGTTTACCGTACAATGATACAATTTTGCAGGTACAATCAGTGGTGTATTTGGATATTGTCTGCGAAATGTATTGCGAACAGCGTAAGTAGTAAAGAAGTAATAAATTAAAACGTCCTGCATGATGCGGAACTTTGCACGCATCTCAGTGTTTATCATATCTCCTGAATTATGTGTCGTACAATGGCATAATTTTGCTGGTACATTTAGTTGTGCATGTGAATTCTGTCTGCAAAACATGTCACGAATGCAATTAATGGTACAGAAATACTAAATTAAAACGAAATTCCTGATGCGGCAGTTTTACTGCATGAAGAGCGAAAGTGTAGTAACCGTTAGACTTCTTCCCTTTGGGGGTTGTCAGAGAGAAAAATTTAGTAAAAGCTTGAAATTATGTGTAAAGTGCTGAAACGTTCTGGCAGACTAAAACTGTGTGCCGGACCCAGACTCGAACTCGGGACCTTGGTAGAGCACTTGCCCGCGAAAACCAAAGTTCCCGAGTTCTAGTCTAGGTCCGGCACACAGTTTTAATCTGCCAAAAAGTTTCATATCAGCGCACACTCCGCTGCAGAGTGAAAATCTCATTCTGTGTGAAGTGCTGTTATTCTCAAATACTGGGTGAACGTAGTCTGGCTACCTGCACGTCCTGAGTCACGCTAGTCTTTAACGCCCCTCCCGCCCTTTGATAAACAGTGGGTTCCCAATACCACAGCAATTCTTTAGAGATGGTAAGTAATATGTGTACAAGGTTTGGTTGAAATCGGCACACTGGCTTAGGACGAGGTGTGGAACATAACATACATACACTACTGGCCATTAAAATTGCTACACCAACAAGAAATGCAGATGATTAACGGGTATTCATTGGACAAATATATTATACTAGAACTGACATGTGATTACATTTTCACGCAATTTGGGTGCATAGATCCTGAGAAATCAGTACCCAGAACAACCACCTCTGGCCGCAATAACGGCCTTGATACGCCGGGGCATTGAGTCAAACAGAGCTTGGATGGCGTGTACAGGTACAGCTTCCCATGCAGCTTCAACACGATACCATAGTTCATCAGGAGTAGTGACTGGCGTATTGTGACAAGCCAGTTGGTCGGCCACCATTGACCATACGTTTTCAGTTGGTGAGAAATCTGGAAAATGTGCTGACCAGGGCAGCAGTCGAACATTTTCTGTATCCAGAAAGGCCCGTACAGGACGTGCAGCATGCGGCCGTGCATTATCCTGCTGAAATGTAAGGTTTCGCAGGGATCGAATGAAGGGTAGAGCCACGGGTCGTAACACATGTGAAATGTAATTTCCACTGTTCAAAGTGCCGTCAGTGCGAACAAGAGGTGGCCGAGACGTGTAACCAATGGCACCCCATACGATCAGGCCGGATGATACGCCAGTATGGCGATGACGAATACACGCTTCCAATGTGCGTTCACCGCCATGTCGCCAAACACGGATGCGACCATCATGATGCTGTAAACAGAAGCCGGATTCTTCCGAAAAAATGACGTTTTTCCATTCGTGCACCCAGATTCGTCGTTGAGTACACCATCGCAGGCGCTCCTGTCTGTGATGCAGCGTCGAGGGTAACCGCAGCCATGGTCTCCGAGCTGATAGTTCACGCTGCTGCAAACGTCGTCGAACTGTTCGTGCAGATGGTTGTTGACTTGCAAACGTCCCCATCTGTTGACTCAGGGGTCGAGACGTGGCTGCACGATCCGTTACAGCCATGCGGATAAGATGCCTGTCATCTCGACTGCTAGTGATACGAGGCCCTTGGGATCCAGCACGGGGTTCCGTATTACCCTCCTGAACCCACCGGTTCCATATTCTGCTAACAGTCATTGGATCTCACCCAACGCGAGCAGCAATGTCGCGATACGATAAACCGCAATCGCGATAGGCTACAATCCGACCTTTATCAAAGTCGGAAACGTGATGGTACGCAGTTCTCCGCCTTACACGAGGCATTACAACAACGTTTCACCAGGCAACGCCGGACAACTGCTGTTTGTGTATGAGAAATCGGTTGGAATCTTTCCTCATGTCAACACGTTGTAGGAGTCGCCACCGGCGCCAACCTTGTGGGAATGCTCTGAAAAGCTAATCATTTGCATATCACAGCATCTTCTTCCTGTCGGTTAAATTTCGCGTCTGTAGCACGTCATCTTCGTGGTGTAACAATTTTAATGGCCAGTAGTGTACAAATATACGTACATCCATTTGTATGATACATATGGATTATTACAATGAGACGACAAAACTAATGGGAAACATATTAATGTCGTATTGGACCTCCTTTTGCCCTGCGCAGTGCAGCAACTGGACGTGGCATGGACTCAACAAGTCTTTGGAAGTCCCCTGCAGAAATACTGAGCCATGCTGCCTATACAGACGTCCATAATTGCGAAAGTTCTGCCGCTGCATGATTTTGTGCACAAAGAGATCTTGTCCCATAAATGTTCGATAGTATCCATGCCGGGCGATGTAGGTGGCCAAATCATTCCCTCTAATTGTCCAGAATGTTCTTCAAACCAGTCGCAGACAACTGTGGCCCATGGACAAACCGTATTGTCATCTATAAAAATTCCATGAATGGCTGAAAATGGTCTCCAAGTACCTATACATAACCAAATCCAGTCATCGGTTCAGTCCTCCCCCCATGAACCATGGACCTTGCCGTTGGTGGGGAGGCTTGCGTGCCTCAACGATACAGATAGCCGTACCGTAGGTGCAACCACAACGGAGGGGTATCTGTTGAGAGGCCAGACAAATGTGTGGTTCCTGAAGAGGGGCAGCAGCCTTTTCATTAGTTGCAGGGGCAACAGTCTGGATGATTGACTAATTTGGCCTTGTAACACTAACCAAAATGGCCATGCTGTTTTGGTACTGCGAACGGCTGACAGCAAAGGGAAACTACAGCAGTAATTTTTCCCGAGGGCATGCAGCTTTACTATATGATTAAATGATGATGGCGTCCTCTTGGATAAAATAATCCGGAGGTAAAACAGTCCCCAATTCGGATCTCCGGGCGGGGACTACTCAAGAGGACGTCGTTATCAAGAGAAAGAAAACTGGCGTTCTACGGATCGGAGCGTGGAATGTCAGATCCCTTAATCGGGCAGGTAGGTTAGAAAATTTAAAAAGGGAAATGGATAGGCTGAAGTTAGATATAGTGGGAATTAGTGAAGTTCGGTGGCAGGAGGAACAAGACTTTTGGTCAGGAGAATACAGGGTTATAAATACAAAATCAAATAGGGGTAATGCAGGAATAGGTTTAATAATGAATAAAAAATAGGAGTACGGGTAAGCTACTACAAACAGCATAGTGAACGCATTATTGTGGCCAAGATAGACACGAAGCCCACGTCTACTACAGTAGTACAAGTTTATATGCCAACTAGCTCTGCAGATGACGAAGAAATTGATGAAATGTATGAGGAGATAACAGAAAGGTAGTGAAGAGAGACGAAAATTTAATAGTCATGGGTGACTGGAATTCGAGAGTAGAAAAAGGGAGAGACGGAAACATAGTAGGTGAATATGGATTGGGGCTAAGAAATGAAAGAGGAAGCCGCCTGGTAGAATTTTGCGCACAGCATAACTTAATGATAGCTAACACTTGGTTCAAGAATCATGAAAGAAGGTTGTATACATGGAAGAACCCTGGAGATACTAAAAGGTATCAGATAGATTATATAATGGTAAGACAGAGATTTAGGAACCAAGTATTAAATTGTAAGTCATTTCCAGGGGCAGATGTGGACTCTGTCCACAATCTATTGGTTATGAGCTGTAGATTAAAACTGAAGAAACTGCAAAAAGGAGTGAATTTAAGGAGATGGGATCTGGACAAACTGATTAAACCAGAGTTTGCACAGAGTTTCACGGAGAGCATAAGGGAGCAATTGACAGGAATGAGGGAAAGAAATACAGTAGAAGAAGAATGGGTATGTTTGAGGAATGAAATAGTGAAGGCAGCAGACGATCAAGTAGGTAAAAACACGAGGACTAGTAGAAACCCTTGGGTAACAGAAGAAATATTGAATTTAATTGACGAAAGGAGAAAATATAACAATGCTGTAAATGAAGCAGGCAAAAAGGAATACAAACTTTTCAAAAATGAGATCGACAGGAAGTGCAAAATGGCTAAGCAGGGAAGGCTAGAGGACAAATGTAAGGATGTAGAGGCTTATCTCACTAGGGGTAAGATAGATAGAGCCTACAGGAAAATTAAAGAGACCTTTGGAGAAAAGAGAACCACTTGTATGAATATCAAGAGCTCAGATGGAAACCCAATTCTAAGGAAAGAAGGGAAAGCAGAAAGGTGGAAAGTATATAGGTGGTCTATACAAGGGTGATGTACTTGAGGACAATATTGTGGAAATGGAAGAGGATGTAGATGAAGATGAAATGGGAGATATGATACTGCGTGAAGAGTTTGACAGAGAACTGAAAGACCTGAGTCGAAACAAGGCCCCCGGAGTAGACAACATTCCATTTGAACTACTGACAGCCTTGGGAGAGCCAGCCCTGACAAAACTCTATCATCTGGTGAGCAAGATGTATGAGACCGGCGAAATACCCTCAGACTTCAAGTAGAATATAATAATTCCAATCCCAAAGAAAGCAGGTGTTGACAGATGTGAAAAATACCGAACTATCAGTTTAATAAGTCACAGCTGCAAAATACTAACGCGAATTCTTTACAGACGAATGGGAAAAATGATAGAAGCCGACCTCGGGGAAGATCAGTTTGTATTCCGTAGAAATATTGGAGCACGTGAGGCTGTACTGACCCTACGACTTATCTTAGAAGAAAGATTAAGGAAAGGCAAACCTATGTTTGTAGCATTTGTAGACTTAGAGAAAGCTTTTGACAACGTTGATTGGAATACTCTCTTTCAAATTCTGTAGGTGGCAGGGGTAAAATACAGGGAGCGAAAGGCTATTTACAATTTGTACAGAAACCAGATGGCAGTTATATGAGTCGAGAGATATGAAAGGGAAGCAGTGGTTGGGAAGGGAGTGAGAGAGGGTTGTAGCCTATCCCCGATGTTATTCAATTTGTATATTGAGCAAGCAATAAAGGAAAGTTCGGAGTAGGTATTAAAATCCACGGAGAAGAAATAAAAACTTTGAGATTCGCCGATGACACTTTAATTCTGTCAAAGACAGCAAAGGACTTGGAAGAGCAGTTGAACGGAATGGGCAGTGTCTTGAAAGGAGGATATAAGATGAACTTCAACAAAAGCAAAACGAGGATAATGTAATGTAGTCGAATTAATTCGGGCGATGCTGAGGGAATTAGATTAGGTAATGAGACACTTAAAGTAGTAAAGGAGTTTTGCTATTTGGGGATCAAAATAACTGATGATGGTCGAAGTAGAGAGGATATAAAATGTAGAATGGCGATGGCAAGGAAAGCGTTTCTGTAGAAGAAAAATTTGTTAACATCGAGTATAGATTTAAATGTCAGGAAGTCGTTTCTGAAAGTATTTTTATGGAGTGTAGCCATGTATGGAAGCGAAACGCGGACGATAAATTAGACAAGAAGAGAATAGAAGGTTTCGAAATGTGGGGCTACAGAAGAATGCTGAAGCTTAGATGGGTAGACCACATAACTAATGAGGAGGTATTGAATAGAATTGGGGAGAAGAGGAGCTTGTGGCACAACTTGACTAGAAGAAAGGACCGGTTGGTAGGACCAATTTAGTATTGGAGGGCAACGTGGAGGGTAAAAATCGTAGAGGGAGACCAAGAGATGAATACACAAAGAAGATTCAGAAGAATGTAGGCTGCAGTAAGTACTGGGAGATGAAGAAGCTTGCACAGAATAGAGTAGCATGGAAAGCTGCATCAAACCAGTCTCAGGACTGAAGACCACAACAACAACAACATAGGTTCAGTTGGACCAGAGGACACAGAGGATTCCATCTCAACACAGCCCACACAATTATGCAGCCACCAACAGCTTGCACTGCGCCTCATTGACAGCTAGGGTCCATGGCTTCGTGAGGTCCACGACACAGTCGAACACTACCATCAGATCTTACCAATTGAAATCGGACTCATCTGATCAGGCCTCGGTTTTCAAGCTGTCCAGAGTCCAACCGAAATTGTCACGACCCCAGGAGAAATGCTGCAGGCGATGTCTTGCTGTTAGCAAAGGCACTCGCTCGGTCGTCTGCTGCCATAGCTCATTAACGCCAAATTTCTGCGCTCTGTGCTAACGGATACATTCGTCGTACGTCCCCAATTGATTTCTGCGGTTATTTAACGCAGGGTTAAGTGTCTGTTAGCACTGAAAACTGTATGCAAACGCGGCTGCTCTTGGTCGTTAAGTGAAGGCCGTCGGCCCCTTCAGAGGAAATGCCTGAAATTTGGTATTCTTGGCGCTATGGACTTCGGAATATTGAATTCACTAACGATTTCCGAAATTGAATATCCTATGCATCTCGTTCCATTATTGCGTGTTCAATGACTGTTAAATCCATCGTGCGATGATAATCACCTCGGAAACCTTTTCACATCGATACGATAGTCCAGTGCCTGTTTTGATCCGAATTATGATGCAATGTTCCCTGGGGGATATGTAGGTGTGGGTGTGGACGTGAGTCATGCTCGACTAGCCAAGTGGTAAGGTGACCCCTCGCGAGAAGCCGGAAACCCGGGTTCGAGTCCCGTCTGGCACAAATTTTAACTGTCGTCATTCCATTATGCAGCCGATGGTAGTGCATATTCGCAACTGCGAATATATTTCATGCTCAGATCGAATTAATGAGGATAACTACTGAGCCAGCGAACTGGATGTGGTTTTCTAGGCGGTGTTCCACATCCAGCTAGGTAAATACCAGGCTGGTACCCACCTCTCCCCTCAGAAACGCGCCACTCAAACATATAGGAAACGTTCTCTCACTTGAACCCGAGATTTACACTAGACGCAGTCGGAAGGGATAGTCCTACACAGATTTCGTCTCGGAGGGAGTGGTGTCACCAAAAAGAGCGCCCGGCTGCCCACTGTCATTAACACTGCCTCCACGCATCTAACAATGCCTACCCCGTAGAAGAAACGGGAAGATGCCAAGAGGAAGAAGAAGATTGTCATCTTATGTACTATGCAAACTGTGAAATTGGCTCAGTAAGAATGTCTGTTTAAATGCTTTGAAAGGTCCTTAACACCCTTATTTTCCTAGTGAAACAAGTGCATAAATAAATAATGTTGTTTTACATCCTAAACGCGCAGAACACTATAAGTATGTACAAAGAGGGTACTAAACTACCAAACACAGTAGAAACCAGATATACCGCGGTTGTCCAGGAGGATACTCTACTCCCATGTGATAGCGTACCCGCAGCACATGGGGAGTGAAGAACGCATATTGCGACATTATACATACTGTACTATACTGTATTGAAATTTAGAGAACATAAAAAGTAAAATGTTTCGGAAACCTACCAAATAACTTACAGCAATTAGACAACCTTCTCTCAGATGTCCACCAAACAGTAACACAAGTTTCAATATGGATTAAAAAGTACACTATCAAATATAGCATGATAATCTACAACACTGCTGGCAAGCTACAGTACTTCATTGTTCTGCTACGTTAAACAAGTCAGTTAATTTTCTTTGGCGGGACATTTCACGCAGTTTCTTTAGTGCGTGATGCTTTATGCTCTTCAGGCGCAACAACTCAATTTGGTTTGGTTGACTTTGTCGCTCCAGCCACGTGATCTCTTCATTTATATTATTCAATATTTCACGTGTACTGGGAACATAATCTCTACTTTGTTCTTCAGCTCCATCATCCTCATCTGTTTCACTATCTTCATTTCGAACAGCATCAATACTCTCCTTGTCATATATTATCTCAGAAATCACTTCTTCGCTGTCGATGATTACCCAGCGGCTCAGGTCTTCAAGATGAATATTATACCGTAGAACATGACATGCAGACTGGGTGTCACTGCTGTTGAAATCTATGTCACTGCAGCCTTCATTTGTTGCATTTTCTTCCGCGGAACACTTGTTCCAGCAATTCCTGATTAAGGGACAGACAGACTCTTTTCCACGACAGGCGTACTGAATACGAAACATTTGCGAAAGATTTACAGATTTCAAGCACATTTCCATTTCTTCATCTGAACTACTGTTGAAGTGAGCTCACGCGATGAGCCTTAAATGCCTGTATTATGTCTTGATCGAGCGGCTGAATTAATATGATTGTGTTTTTTTTTCTTTGGTAAAAACAAAGTTTTTGTTTTTTCACCTTCTCATTGCAACACATCAGCAGGTGGATTAGCTGGACAGTCAGCAACGATTAGCAGAGCTTCATCTCTCAGTTTAAGTGACCGTAAACGCTTTCTCACTGACGGAGCAAGCTGTTCTTGAAAGCAGTTGGTGTAAATGTCACATGTCACCCAGGCATTCTTTGAATACCTGTAAGTGAACTGTAATGATGACATGTTTACATGCTTGAAACATCTTGGGCTTGTACTTTTACCTGTGCAAACAGGTTTCAGTTGATACCTGCCCGGTTTTTTTGTGACAAAATTATTCTGTCTTTAGTCATACCGGTATTCAAATCCGTCTTAATTTCCTGATCTTTTGCATGAAGAGTGCTGGCTGGAAGCAACTGGTAACAATGCTTCGTTTCATCATAATTATACACTTGATGATAATTTTAATTTTTCGTCTTGTGTAGAATTGCAGGAAACTGTGAAACAGGTTCACTGTCTCCAGTGATCATTTGGCGAATTCAGTGGCGACATTTCCATCTTGGAAACCATTCGTCGGAAGCTATAAATCTTTGTTGCCAAGTAATCAAAGTGAAATTTTTCAGCTTAAGCTTTAATAACAGGCCCGGAAAATGGCACGCCTTCACTTCTCTGTATTAAAAATCACATATAAATGCATTCGTCAAGTTCACTGTCTTTTCCTAGTTCAGTCCATTTTCTGTACGTTCCCACACCACTTTCAACTGTGTCTCAAAAACTTCTAAGTTTATTCTCTTTTTTCACTCATCCCCGGATTGTTCCTTCGGCAATATGACACTCGCATGATGAACTTGCTTTAGTTTCCTCCATTCTTCATTAGATCAATATTTTGTAGTTTATAACTCACAGAATGCGCTTTCCGTTTGTGTGCCGTAGGAAGCACAAAGAAATCTAGACAATGACTGAATAATAAATTTATGATTTACGTGATGGTTGTGCTCATTTCGATTATTGCCGAGCAGTGTTGCATAGTCACTTTGTTGACTACGTCACGACGTTAAAAGTGCGACGTGTATTCAAAGCTTCTGTCTAGAAACAATTCTGATATGTTAGGACAAACCAAAGGGTGTGTTTAATTATGTCCATCTATTCTGGTTATTGTTTAGAGAGTTTGGAGGTTGCAGCAATAAATTATGCTGCAGAAATGCTACATGCAGACTGTAAGAAGATTTGTTTGCAAGTTTATAAAACATAATGAGAGTGCAGAAATAATTCAAAAACAACATTTTGCTTTTGGGGACATGCTTTATATCGCTTTATATCCGAATCCGCGGTATATTGGGCCCTGAGAGATGGAGCTTCTGCTGTATTACAAGTTTTTGCACGTTATATTCGTGATTGGAGTGTAGGGAGAAAGACTGCTTATGTGTTTGTATGTAACCAGTTATCAGTCTGTTTCTATTATTCTAGGAACAGTATGTGGTAGGAGAGAAATAGTCGTAGCTTCGGCCGGAGAAACCAATACTTGGAATTTTCTAAATAAGTTTTCCTGTGATATTCGACTTTTATTCGAATGTCTGTCACATCAGCCTTTTCAGATTTCCTGATATATTCTGTCACCAAGCAGGCATCAAGCCTGGTTCTTTTTACATACACACTATGTACGTTGATTCTAGCTACAACTCATAAATCGTGTAGCCGCAGTTACTTTTCATGAGCTACTTGTAAATTTTTAAACCAGGCCTGAATGACACTGGCATCTTCCATCGGACGACACTACATCCTAGACGCCTACTCCGCCTGTGTACAGTCAGGGATTTCAACTAATACTATCTGCTAAGTTATTAACGTATGGCTGGAAGATAAATTTTCCTACAACACTTTGAGTCGCCAGATGTCCAGCCATAGCCGGACTTGTTATGGTCGTGACTGGCCAAATAAATCCAAGTCCGGTGTGTCCGGCTTTTGCTAGGCTATAAGCGACGAAGTAGAGAACACACAACGAAGGCCTGTTCCGAGCTAATGACGTATGCACGAAGGAATAAATATAAGTAGGAATTAGGAGATATACCATAAGGATACTATACAAATATATCCAACCAACACCATTTCTTAAAAAAAACGTAAAGTTGGATGACAGCAAATTCTTTGATCAGTGACAAAATTTCACGACATTCATGGGAAAAAAGCTGACACTGCCTTTGGGCTCTTAAAAGTGGACGGCTTATTTCAAATCACATCATAATGAAGAATTTTATTCGGCATTATTGAATTTGCAGAACATTGCTCCGGAATTCCAATTCAATGCGCCAACGTTCATAAACTTAAAATTAGCCTCTCAAGTTCTCAAAGGAATAATTTCCAGGAAAAATAAAAATCTTCATAAAGTATGTTCAAATGAGAAATATTAATACCTAACTGCATATTATTATTTCTTTATAGATGTAATTGAAATTACCGAAGTTATTCAATATCTTTTAATTTTATGTCCCAGAAGATCTTACAATGGTTTTGTTTAGTGATGAACTTTTAATTTATGTTACGTAAGACTGTCTTAGGAAGAAGACTGAGCAATTAGTTGCTAACAACTGATAAATTATAAAGGTCTCCACAGATTATTCCGGTTTTTTTTTCCTACTTTAAGAAAGTTTAAGGTTTATATCGAGCAAAAAACTGACTATAGATGACTATTAATAAACGACTGAAAATATCCAACTGAGTCTATTTATATTTGAAATAGGTAGTCCGTCTGTGAGGGCAAAATGTCCGGCTAAATATATCCTGGCATCGTAACCACACTCCGTAACAAGAGCCCTAAGGCTCTTACGACCTTCGTATTTATTTCAGGAAAAACTTGTCAACGAAGTCTATTTTGTCATTGGCACAAACGATTTATAAAAAAGTTTTTTAATTGCTAATTTTTTCGGTTTGATTTTGAATTTTCTAATGTGTGAGATGACAACAGTACAGATTCCTAGTGAACCACCATCCTTGACATTACCATTCTATGAAATTCGTTCGCCTTCCAAGAACCCCAACGCTTTTCTGTGTCGTATAATCCTCTCACAACTTACTTCTGCTGCATTGAATAGTAAGACTTATCAGACACTTCACTTTTGCATTTAAAATCACAACCATATCACTAAATCTTGGTAGTCTTATGCCGTGTGATATGGCAATAATATTAACAGTATAACAGTTATTTTCAAAATCTATATCATAAGAATCACAAACGGACACTACAATAAATATTCGTAGGTTTCATAAACGGACTTCTATCTTCACAACTGTATTGATGGTTTCCTGTACATATGTCAACTGATTAAACGTGGATTGGATGGAAGATCTAGCTTTATACAATGTAGAACTTCCAAAGATTAATGATATCGATTCGTGAGATCTCAGCGATCAAAGTTTTAAGATCAAGTATCAGCGATCAAGGTTGTTTACAAACGACTGCAGTTCTGAGATCTCGCATATCATTCGTTACGTTACAATCAACAGGCCCTGCTGCTCGACCAAGGCTGACTATCGACAGCCAGAGCAGGGCTACGCTGTGCTGCCATCCCTCGGCGACCTCTTCAGTTGCTCTCCGCGAGTTGCGCCTGTCCTGCCATCTCTCGGTAGGAACTATTCCTATTGCTGTGGACCGTGGATGATTTCCACATTCGGGCAGGTAATTGGGAAAGGAGAATCAGGTTTACTTGTAAAAATATTATCTTGTTCTGTGGTAACGTCGAGACTTTTAAATGTCTTTTTGATTTATTAACCTTTTCGTTAGTTTATATCACTGCGACATCTCACTGCCGTATATTTGAAAAAAGAAAACTATTCCTGCGAAGCATCAAAAAGCAATTTAGAAGAATTTGAAAACCTTTACTGGTACATCACACCAAGTTTTCCTGCTGCAGTAAACTCCTAGTTCTTTAAAGAATCCAACTCCCTTGCATAAACCAGCTTCAAACGTCTGAATACTTTACAAGTGAGTTAATGTAATAAACAGCATGTTTGATGTTATGTGTAGGTGAGAAAAACTACAGCACGCGTTTCAAATGATGTACACAGTTTGCTGGAAGTCGCTAAGTGCTCTCATTATGAAACACTGGAAGAGAATACGCTCGCAAATTTGCGCTCCGTTTTAAGTAAAAGCTAGTTTTCCACCCATTCATTGTTTCTGATGTTATACTTCCTGGACTACAATGATATAATTTTGCAGATACAGTCAGTGGTATACGTGGATACTGTCTAAAAGTCTGATGCGAATATAGTAAGTACCAGAAATGTTATGAATTAAAAATTAATGCCTAATACCGAAGATTCACTGCAAGAATAACGAAATGTAGTAAGAGATCTTTCCCGTGATCATTCTGTGGGAGATGTCAGTGAGAAAAATTTTTGTAAGAGGTTGAAATTATGCTTAAAGTTTGGTGGAAGTCGCTGACTGCTCGCATTCTGAAATGCTGAACGAATGCAATCTAGGTAATTGCGGTTCTTCAGTTCCGCTGCCTCAATACATATACAAAGTTTCAGCTGAAATACTTGTATTACTGTGTTAAACCTTTGGGAGGGGCGATTCTAGAAGTCGGTCAAGATGGGGGGGGGGGGGGGGTGTTCGGGGGAATGGAATATCGCTTAACTAAAGGAGAGTTGGGGTCCTCCACTGACAAACTGGTAAACAATTGGTGCTGCTTAAAGTATCTTTTGGTAACTGTTTTGGATTTCAATGTAAAAACGTGTCTACAGAATGTGTGTGCACGGTAAAATAATACGATTTGACCCAGATGTCCGGCGGTTTCGAAGTTTTTGTCTGGGGTCAGCAATTTAAGTGTTGGTTGGCATACCCGGCATATTTAGCTATCTTGATTATTCTAAGTGGTACCCGTACATTAATATACGAGTGTTGGAACTTTAATAATGGTAACTCTTTATTTATAGCTCGTACAAAAGAGATACGTGCTTCAAAGTTTTACTGACCTTCTAAGTAGTCACCAGCATTGTGTGTAACCCGTTACCAGCGGTGAGGAAGTCGTAGGATACTCTTAGCTGTGACAGTTGTGTTGACAGATCGAGTGGCGCGGTCTAGTGCCCGACGAATTTGAAGCAGTTCTGAAGCGAATGCTGTGAAGTGTATCCTTCAGTTTAGAAACCGAGTTGAACTCATGAGGGCTTAAGTCAGGGGAGTGCAGTAGATGGTATAGCACTTAGCAGTCCCATCAGTCAAACAAGTCAGTAACAGCTTGCACTGTACGTGCTTGAGCATTGTCCTGCAAAATGATGGTCAGATCCTGCAGAAAGTGTCATCACTTCTGTCTCTATGCTGTTCATTTTTGAAACACAACCTACGACTAGCTTAATAGGCCTAAAAGCGATTGTAGCACAAGAAACTGAGAGTTTTTTTTTAAAAAACAACTGAAAACAGTCTGACTTTTTCAATTTTTTGGCTACAGAAAGCTAATCCAAAATAAATTTTGTTGCCAAGACGTGGTTTTCCGATCTTTCCAAGCATATGCAACAGTTAAAAAAATAGGCTCCTTCACTCTATCTTTTGTACGTTATATCTGTTATTTGACTCCACTAGAATTTTTGTAGCAAATCTTTTTGTCGGTAGTTTCACTGATAATCGCGCTGGTAACGCTCAGTTAGGATTAGCTTCTGCTAATATGAATGCAAACTGCTTGATACACGCAAGTTTGTTTGTTATTAATTTGTTTTATTTTATTTTTATACCGACTATAGGTTCATTTTTTCCAATAATGTCGGTAAAAAGGCAACAGCATACGCTCCAAATACGTTTTTTAAATAAAATGGAAACAGTATAGGATCGCATGTACGTTTTAAATTTTAACAACTTACATGCGATTCTAGACTGTTTTCATTTAAAAAATCTTTTTTTTCTTTTGACCACTATCCAGGAACAAAATTTCAAAAGATGCACAAGCCCAAAAATTTCTCGTGTAATACGAAGAAAAGAACTGCAACATGGCGTCTCAAAAATTTCCCCAATTACTTTTGTCCAGATAGTAAGTTCCAATCGGTCGCAAAATGAAAACCACAGTGAAAACCAGAAACGTTTTATTTGCAACAGTTAGGTGCACCTTCCACCTACTTCTCTACATAGTCGCCCCTCCAACTTCGAGTGTTGTCGTAGTGTTGTATCAACTTTCCAATATCCTCGTCATAGAAAGCAGCCGCCTGTGCTTTCGGCCAGTTATCTGCACTGGTCTGCAGCTCGTTGTCTGCGGAAAAATTTTGTCTTCATAGCCAGCGGTCCTTGTGAGCAGAGATGAGACTCAGGGGGAGCCAATTACGGACTGTATTGTGGGTGACCAAACACTTCTCATCGGAAATGCTGCGAGAGCGTCTTCATTGCCCCTGCAGTGTGCGGCCGAGAATTGGCACGAAGAAGGAACTGCTCGACAGTTGTGTTATGTGGGCTGCATGACACAGGCGAAATCTCTAACCAGGCCCTCATCTTGGAGGGAGACGCTATTCCCTACGCATCTTTACGTGCTCACTGTTCACTCAAAACTGAAAAGAGCGACGCGACACGATCGACGTGCATACTAGAGACACTGCCCAACACATCTGTGCAAAGCTTTACCGGATTTTCCCAGTGGTTTCCATTTCGCGACCGATCGGAACTTACTTTCTGGACAAGCCTCGTAATTTGTCATGCAGCGAAAAAAATACTAGAACGCTCAGAGGCATTTGAAGTATACACTGAGGTGATAAGTCACGGATGCCTCCTAATATCGTGTCGGACCTCCTCTTGCCAGGTGTGATGCAACAACTCCACGTGGCACGGACTCAACAAGTCGTTGGAAGTCTGAAACGTGGCAGGGTCGCCATATGAAACGTCCCCTTTGAACAATTTATACAAAACTGTGCTTAAACTGACACACAATATTTTTAGCGCAACGCAATCTGACTATCAAAGATCCCTGCAAAAGAATGGCCCTGAGTAACATTAAATTATACCTTTCAGAAATCACTTACCTCACAAAAATCTTCGTTACTCGAACTACTGCAATACAGCGAGCGCCACTACTGCCAGCTAAATAAAAGATTCAAACTACGGAAGGCACTAACTACTGATAGAGATAGTTAGCAAATGAAAGATATTAATAGAGAACAAACAATGTATTTGCCTTAATATCATCATAAGTCATAATATATGTAATTTAAAAACCCCGCCAACTCTCTCCCCACATCCACCACTGCTGGCGGCTCACCTCTAACTGCGCAACGCTACGCGCTGTTCACATCCAGCTATAGCAGTTCATGACAACAATGGCAGACAACAATGCAAACTAGCCACAGGCTGCACACAGCACAGCCAGTGATTTTCATACAGAGTGCTACGTAACGTTGCCAATAAGAAAATATAAACAGCCTACTTACAAGTCCCCTGCAGAAATATTGTGGAACTGCATCTATAGTTGTCAATAATTGTGAAAAAGTTGCCGGTTCAGGATGGGCGATCTGGGAGACCAAACCATTTGCTCGATTGACCATAATGTTCTACAAACCAATCACTAACATGGGATGAGAAATTCCACTTTTTGTCTGTTTTGTTTCACCCATATATGTTTCAGCACTTTTGTGCCATCATCAGTGGATTTAATTTTTATTTTTAACTGTAAGATTGATGTTACACATTAACATTTGTGTTGTTTATAACATTATGTCAAAGTTACATTTATAGATTAATTGGCGAAAAGTGGATGTATGCATAAGTTACATGAAGTTATTGTCCATTTATTTTGGTAGCTATTCTGCTACACAATATACAACTTGTCATCTGCAAACAGCAAAACGTAATTTATCTTTCAATTTGTTACGCATTTACGAACGGAAATGAGTTTGTATCACGTGTTTTTGTGTATAACTTACAGTTTTGAAGTTGTGGTGCGTTCTCCTGTGTTGTTGGCGAAGTTGATAGGCTAGCTTCGTGACCTAGGGTGGTTTGGCACTGCACTTTTACGATTTCTCAAAACATAGACGGAGATTTCGCTGCCATTACGTGTTGTTGTGGCTGTGTGGTGTTCATTTGTTTCGTAGCGTGTTTGGCTGGGTGAGGCGCGCGAGTCTGGATTGTATTTAGCGTCAGTGGTGTATAGCTTGTGCGGGTTTGCGTGTGTGTATTGAGTACTGGGACAGAGATAGATAGATAGATAGATAGAGAGAGAGAGAGAGAGAGAGAGAGAGAGAGAGAGAGAGAGGGACAGATAGAGAGACAGAAGAGAGAGGGAGGGAGGGAGGGAGGGAGGGGTAGAAAGATATTTTTTCCCATCAGTATTTTTAGTGTGGGTGTTATTTGTGTAGTTCTCCTATTGTGGCGAAGAGGTCTTTGTTGCACAGTGATATGTATTGATTGAGTACTTTCTTTTCTTCGGCTATTGATTTTTGTATGTGATAGTTTTCTTCTATAGTTAATTTTTGGTATAAGTTGCTACTAGTTTTTAGGATGTGTAAGTCAGTTTCAATGTTTGTTGGGTGGTGATCGTGTGCTATCAGTTGGTCTGCAAATGTTGAGTGTGAGCTACTGCTTTTCAGTGCTCTGAGGTGTTCTCTATACCTGGTACCACGAAGCAAGCCTATTTACTTCGCCACCAACACAGGAGAACGCACCAAAACTTTAAAACTGTAAGTTATACGCAAAAAACGTGATGAAGACTCATTTCAGTTCCTAAATGCATAACAAACAGAAAAATAAATTATGTTTTGCTCTTTGCAGATAACAAGTTGTATATTGTGTAGCAGAATAGCTACCAAAATAAATGGACAATAACAATCTTGTAAGGTAGGTTAACTAATGCATACATCCACTTTTCGCCAGTTAAGGTATAAATGGAACTCTGACATAATGTTATGAACAAGACAAATGTCAATATGTAACAACAATTTTACAGTTAAAAATAAGAATTAAACTCACTGATGATAGCACAAAAGTGCTGAAACATGTTTGGCTGAAACAAAACAGAAAAAAGGTGTCTTGCATAAGGTGGAACTTCTCATACCATTTTCGTAGCAAGCACGGACACAACAAGATGAACTGCACCGCGAGATGGTTATTCACTCACGAACAATTGCGGCCCGATAACATGCCGGATTGTCAACCATACAAATTCCATCGTTGTTATGAAACATGGCGTCCGCGAATGTCTGCAGATGGTCTTCAAGTAGCCGAATAGCCAGAGGAGCCAGTCCATTCCATGTAAACTCAGCCCAACCATTATGGAGCCACCACCACCAGCTTTCAGATTGCCTTGGTGACAATTTGGGTCCGTGGCTTCGAGGAGTCTGCGCCCACTCGATCCCTGCCACCAGCTCTTACCAGCTGAAATGGGGACTCATCTGACCAGGCCACGGTTTTCCAGTCTTGTAGGGTCCAGCCGATACGGTCACGAGCTCAAGAGAGGCGCTGCAGGCGATGTCGTGCTGTCAGCGAAGACACTCGCTTCGGTCGTCTGCTGCCGAAGCCCAAAACGCCACATTTCGCTGCACTATGCTAAAGGAATGATGGAGCCACAATATTTTATTATAAAATAGTACTTTAACGTCATAAAAGTAACAGAACGCTTTTAAAAAAATTAAAAACAATTTCAAGAAACTGAACCGTTGCATTTTTCGTGCCAGTTAATGTAGTAAGCGCCAAGCCTACACATCCTGCTTGGTTGCCAAATTAATCGACAGACCGTATAATCAATTACGTCAAAAAAACAATGGATTTTGTAATGTTTACGGTATGGCCACTACCGATGCTTTGACAATGAAGCGAAACGCGTCTGACGAAAAACTATCTCAATTGGCAGTTCTTTTAGGATGAAAGTTAAGCAAAATAATAATTGTTATCACAGCTATTGCCGAAGACAGTTATCAAAACAAACGCACTATTTTATTTTTGTTGAACTGATCATCAGTAAGCGTTTCGAGGACACAATCGTGTTCATATGACAGGTGTTTCTGCATCCATTTTCCACTTGTATTTTGTAATTCTCTAGAACAGGGATTCCCAAACTTCTCCACTGAGGGAACGCTTTGAGAATCCTGCTACTCTGATGGAACACCGTGTTCATTTTAAAGGTTAATGAAATGATAAAAAATTTAAAAAATCTCGTTTTGTTTACTGGTTACTTAAAAATGAAAAACCTTGTTTTATTTATTAGTTACTTCAATTTTAAGTCATAACTAGTCATACAGAAATATAGCAAAATTTCTAAATAATAATTAATATCATCAAAATCTGAGAAAATTGCCATGTTATTAATAGTTTTCCTCAGAGCATTCATTCGCTTTCCGCGGAGCACCAGTTTTCTGTGGAACACAGTTCGGGAATCCCTGCTCTAGGCAAGCATATAAATGCCTACCTCGTGGTAGGCAAACTCACGAAACGTCTACTTGTCACACAAGACAATGTTCAACATTCCCATAAACAAAAAGACGAGCAGTAGCCGTGATCGACAGGCAAATGGTTGCCATAACATACAACTACATAGGAACATTTAGCAGCGCGTATAAACTCTAAGATGTTTTCAAAGTACCCATATAGTAAATCGTGGCCAACATCTCACATGCTGTGCGAGAAACAGACAACCGACTAAGTAACATGTAAGAAAAATAAGAGCAAGACAGTTAAAATACATGTCGATAATGAGCTATCGCTGAAATTAGTTTTGAGAGAATAAACAAATTTCGTAATGCTAACTTATATGTGTGGATTATCTTAGGCGCCCCAGATGTGTATTAGACTAGCACAGTAACTTAATGCTACATAGTTCTCTCATGCGCGTATGAGCATTACCTTCGATTAATAAATCGTGCAACACTTTTTTTCTGAAAGCATGTTGATTTTATTCAAGGTGCCAGTATACTACATTATTATCGACTCTTTTGATTACAAAACCGTATTTTGCAACATAATCTCCGTTCAATGCGACGCCCACAGTACTGGAAGGGGCTTTATGTCCTCAAGGTCGACGTACAAACCAACGTCTCGCTGCAACTGTAACCTCCGCATCATCCACGTGCTACTTCCCGCGGAGTGCAACCTCTGTTGGGCCAAACAGATGGAAGTCGGAATTCGCGACATTCGGGCTGTAGGGTGAATGAGGGAGAACACTCGAATGATGTTTTGTGAACGCCTCTTGGCTGCCCAGAGTTTTTGAGGCCTTGGCGTTGTCATGGAGAAAGAGAAGTTCGTTTGGATTTTTCTGGCAACTATCACGCTTAAGTAGTGTCTTCAATCTCCAAGGACAGTAGAATACACTTCAGAATCGATCGTTGAATCAAGAGGGAGGACATCAAACACATAATCCTTTCAGAGTCCCACAAGACCGTCGCTATGACTTTACCGGCTGAGTGTATGGTTTTAAATTGTTTCTTCGGAGGAGAGATGGTACGGTGCCATTCAATGGATTGCCGTTTTGTTTCCGCTTCGAAGCGATGAATTCACGTTTAATCGCCTACGACGACGTTCGACAAAAAACTGTCACGAGCAGCCTCTTAACGTGCATCCGCTTCTGTTATGTGGCGTGGAACACGGCGGACACACGCCCTTGAGAGGCCCTCCACCGCAGATAGCCTGGTAGGCGTCTTTTAATTCCGTTCGATAGGTGCCCTCACGTCATCGTTGGCGTTGTTTCCTTTGACCAGAATGCCATCTTCCGTGCAGGACACGTTCGTACAAACATCTGTTGACACTTTGTTTGATTATATCGTGAATTAGACACAAGACGGAGAAATGGTGGTTTTTTATCTAATTTTGGACACTAGCATATATATATATATATATATATATATATATATATATATATATATATATATATATATATATATATATATAAGGTGGTCCATTGATCGTGACCGAGCCAAATACTGTATCTCACGAGATTAACATCAAACGAAAAAAATACGAAGAACAAAACTTGTCTAGCTCGAAGGGGGAAACTCTGGCATCCTCATTTGTTACAGGTCGTGGTTGACGTCTCACATGTGGCTGAACACTTCCTGTTTCCTTAAATAAAGTAACTATCCGGCGAACGGTCCGGACACTGGCATGATGTCGTCCAGGATACCGAGCAGCATACATGGCACACGCCCGTTGGTCATTTTGATCACAATAGCCACACATCAACGCGATATCGACCTTTTCCGCAATCGGCAAACGGTCCATTTTAACACGGGTAATGTATCACGAAGTAAATACCGTCCGCACTGGCGGAATGTTACGTGATACCACGTACTTATAAGTTTGCGACTATTACAGCGTCGTCTATCTAGACTAAAACTGAAGAAACTGCAAAAAGGTGGGAATTTAAGGAGATGGGACCTGGATAAACTGAAAGAACCAGAAGTTGTAGAGAGTTTCAGGGAGAGCATAAGTAAACAATTGACAAGAATGAGGGAAAGAAATACAGTAGAAGAAGAATAGGTAGCTTTGAGGGATGAAATAGTGAAGGCAGCAGAGGATCAAGTAGGTAAAAAGAAGAGGGCTAGTAGAAATCTTTGGATAACAGAAGAAATACTGAATTTAATTGATGAAAGGAGAAAATATAAAAATGCAGTAAATGAAGCAGGCAAAAAGGAATACAAACGTCTCAAAAATGAGATCGACAGGAAGTGCAAAATGGCTAAGCAGGAATGGCTAGAGGACAAATGTAAGGATGTAGAGGCTTATCTCACTAGGGGTATGATAGATACTGCCTACAGCAAAATTAAAGAGACCTTTGGAGAAAAGAGAACCACTTGTATGAATATCAAGAGCTCAGATGGAAACCCAGTTCTAAGCAAAGAAGGGAAAGCAGAAAGGTGGAAGAAGTATATAGAGGGTCTATACAAGGGCGATTTACTTGAGGACAATATTTTGGAAATGGAAGAGGATGTAGATGAAGATGAAATGGGAGATACGATACTGCGTGAAGAGTTTGACAGAGCACTGAAAGACCTGAGTCGAAACAAAGCCCCGGGAGTAGACAACATTCCATTAGAACTACTGACAGCCTTGGGAGAGCCAGACCTGACAAAACTCTACCATCTGGTGAGCAACATGTATGAGACAGGCGAAATACCCTCAGATTTCAAGAAGAATATAATAATTCCAATCCCAAAGAAAGCAGGTGTTGACAGATGTGAAAATTACCGAACTATCAGTTTAATAAGTCATAGCTGCAATTCTTTACAGACGAATGGAAAAACTGATAGAAGCCGACCTCGGGGAAGATCGGTTTGGATTCCGTAGAAATATGGGAACACGTGAGGCAATACTGACCCTACTACTTATCTTAGAAGCTAGATTAAGGAGAGGCATACCTACGTTTCTAGCATTTGTAGACTTAGAGAAAGCTTTTGACAATGTTGACTGGAATACTCTCTTTCAAATTCTGAAGGTGGCAGGGGTAAAATACGGGGAGAGAAAAGCTATTTACAATTTGTACAGAAACCAGATGGCAGTTCTAAGAGTCGAGGGACATGAAAGGGAAGCAGTGGTTGGGAAGGGAGTGAGACAGGGTTGTAGCCTCTCCCCGATGTTATTCAATCCCTATATTGAGCAAGCAGTGAAGGAATCAAAAGAAAAATTCGGAGTAGGTATTAAAATCCATGGAGAAGAAATAAAAACTTTGAGGTTGCACCTTCCCCACCTAGCAAATTTTAATACTACGTTTACTTTCAATACCAGAAGAATAAAGGTCAGAGACTTGCGTGTGCAAATTTAAAATCAAGGATGCACAGCACAATTTCTTTGAAAAGTTGGCCGGAGTATTATAGTTCTCTAAGAGAGGAAAACAGTTACGATTACTAGACTGATACAAGAAGAAGAAGAATGGGGAACATGCCTTCAGTTCCACAAAGTTCTAGTCATTTATGCAATTATGCAGATCTCCTTTACCTTGAATGATGCGGGGCAGCTTAATGTGACTCGAGCTATGAAACTTGTTGGCACATTTGTGGCCGAAGTGTTTCAATGGCTTATGCTCAAACGATGTTCTGCTGTCACATATGACATTTAGCAGTTTCACATATTCATTAATTACGTTCTAAAGTAACAAAAATTGAGTCATTTTCGTGTTCTGTAAATCGCCGGTTTAGTTGCCTGATTTCATTTCACTTTCCTTGCATAATGGACCACACGGCTACTAACTCTATATGACGAGTAAATTTTTTCATAGTGCCTCTTTCACTTCTCAAAATGTTGCTGAACTGTTTATTTTATCTATAAATTACCAGTTAAAATTCTCTGATTTCACTCCACTTTCTTTATGTGCTGGATCACCTGGCTGTAACTCGGCTTGACTTTGCTATAAAAGGAATAGAGGCTCTTGTAACTCTTGTTTGTGTAATGCATTTCGTTTCGAATGCTGCCTTATTCTACTAGTACGCTAATTCAATCAACAGTGAACACCACAACATTCAGAAGAAGATACCAGCAGAGGGGTCGAAACTTCGATAGAACAAGTTTGACGCTGACTGACAACCCATAAGATTTTAATTTCAGGCTTCAGTTTCGAACCGAGCGATCGCTACGGTCGCAGGTTCGAATCCTGCCTCGGGCATGGGTGTATGTCCTTAGGTTAGTTAGGTTTAAGTAGTTCTAAGTTCTAGGGTACTGATGACCTCAGATGTTAAGTCCCATAGTGCTCAGAGCCATTTGAACCATTTTAACTTCAGTATGCTAATCATCACGTTTCCGAGCTGTATCACGCAATTAAGAACTGCAAGCACCTATATAGCACCTCATTCTTCCATCCGACATCTGAATCGTGTGTTCTGCTCTTGGAGATATTAAGATTGTGTTCTCCATCACCAGTTTAGTGTAACTGGCGTTATTTACACACATCAAAAAAAATTTTTCATCACCCCGGTTCCCAGAACTCCTGAAGATAGACGTTGACTGTGGATATTGTATCACAGACACAGTCCCTTTGACTGTTCAGAGATGTCACTAAACCCGCCCAAAGATGTAAATATACATGGATGAGCACCGCCTATTAGACGGAGGGGTCCGACCTGATCAGTTCCAGTCGCTCCACCAGGAAGGCGGTACACGGCTTGTGTTATCTGTAGTTCAACCATGCCTAGACGGTCATTACCGTGGTTCGATCGCGTCCGCATTGTTACGTCGCTCCAGGAAGGGCTCTCAGCAAGGGAGGTGTCACGAGCCTCGGAGTGATCCAAAGCGATGTTATTCGGACATGGAGGAGATAGAGAGAGACAGGAACTGTCGATGACATGCCTCGCTCAGTCCGCCCAGGGCTACTACTGCAGTGGATGACCGCTACCTACGGATGTCGGAGGAACCCTGACAGCAACGACACCATGTTGCATAATGCTTGTCGTGCAGCCACAAGACGTGTTACGACTCAAACTGTGCGCAATAGGCTGCATGATGCGCAACTTTACTCCCAATGTCCATGGCGAGGTCCATCTTTACAACCACGACACCATGCGCCGCAGTACAGATGGGCCCAACAACATGCCGAATGGACCGCTCAGGATTGGCATAACGATCTCTTCAGCGATGAGTGACGCATATGCCTTCAACCAGACAATCGTCGGAGACGTGTTTGGAGGCAACCCGGTCAGGATGAACGACTTAGACACATTGTCCAGCGAGTGCAACAAGGTGGAGGTTCCCTGATGTTTTGGGGTGGCGTTATGTGGGGCCGACGTACGCCGCTGGTGGTCATGGAAGGCGCTGTAACGGCTGTACGATACGTGAATGCCATCCTCCGACCGACAGTGCAACCATATCCGCAGCATACTGGCGAGGCATTCGTCTTCATAGACGACAATTCGCGCCCCCATCGAGAACATCTTGTGAATGACTTCCTTCAGGATAACATCGCTCGACTAGAGTGGCCAGCGTGTTCTCCAGACATGAACCCTATCGACCATGCCTGGAATAGATTATAAAAGGCTGTTTATGGACGACGTGACTCACCAACCACGTTGAGTGATCTACGCCGAATCGCCGTTGAGGAGTGGGACAATCTGGCCCAAAGGTGCCTTGATGAACTTGTGGGTAGTATGCTACGACGAAAACAGGCATGCATCAACGCAAGAGGATGTGCTACTGGGTATTGGAGGCACCGGTGTGTACAGCAATCTGGACCACCACCTCTGAAGGTCTCGCTGTATGGTGGTACAACATGCAATGTGTGGTTTTTATGAGCAATATAAAGAGATAAAATGATGTTAATGTTGCTCTCTATTCCAGTTTTCTGTACAGGTTCCGGAACTCTCGGAACCGAGGTGATGCAAAACTTTGTGTGTGTGTGTATTAATTGTTTTGAATCTCTTATTACTGAGGTCATATGCCACTGTTCCGCGCAACATAAGATCAAAGGCTTACCCTACCAGAATTCATGAGCTACCAGGAATTTTCTGATTATTTATAACACGGTTAAAAACAAATTATATAACATATAGCTGTTTGCGGTTGCTATTCCACAAGACGTACACTCGCAGCTGTGGTTACCCTGCACACAAAGTTGTTTGCACGTACATATACAGTATTAAGCTTCACAGGATCAGTTTTCAGTCAGTTTACATTTGCAAAAACCAACTATCTTTCATCATCTTCGTGGTAACGCAAACATGGCTGTCCAGTTACACGCTACATTTGCAGATGCGAATCTATTCTGCCGAGGTGTGAGCAAATATTGCAACAGGCGAGCTGTTAGAGTTTCGAGCCTCCAAGCAAATTTCCACGGAACGTGAAGCTTCTACGCGACCGAGATGGGTGCCAGGGAGAGGGCCGTGTTTACTTTCGGAAATGACGTCGTAGACGCGGCACATGAGAGCGCTCGCCCAACACCGGGAGGACGATCACCACAAGACAAACTGGATGGAGTTTCAGGCGGAGATAACGGGCACATCGATCCAAAAAGTGTGGCGGCATCTTATAACTGAAGCTGTTCAAACCCAGCGTACCTGTGACGTTATATCTGTTGTAATGAATGCTATTCGAATCCACTCACATTAACAGTAACTTAAGTCATGGTAATACTAACAATATGACTTCATCTCAATCAGTTGAAGTGGCGCATTGTTTGGCGCCACAGAATCGCGAAGTTTCCGTGAATAAAAACTGTGCCTGATGGTTGAAAAAAAAAAAACTGCAGTGCGCAACTATCTTGTAGGAGAAGAGTAACAGAAGCGATCTACAAAAATTCAGTCCCATGTCGTTGACATCCATCAGCTGTAAAATCGTAGAACGTATTCCGAGCTCAAAGCTATCTCGAGCAGAATGACCTCCTCCATACCAGCCAACATGAATTCCGAAATCGTAATTCACATGAAACAGAACTCGCCTATTTCTCACATGACACCCTGGAAGCCACAGATTATGGCGATAAGGTTCAAATGGCTCTGAGCACTAGTCCCCTAGACTTATAACTACTTAAACCTAACTAACCTAAAGACATCACACCCATCCATGCCCGAGGCAGGATTTGAACCTGCGACCGTAGCAGCAGAGCGGTTCCGGACTGAAGCGCCTGCAACCGACCGGGCACAACGGCCGGCATGGCGATAAGAATGTTACAGTATTTCTTCAATTCCGAATGGCACTTGATTGAGTACCGAAGCAACATTTAGTAACAAAAGCACGATTACGTTTGATATCAAACGAAATTTGCGATTGGGTTGAGGGTTTCTTGGCAGGGAGGACGCAGCATGAAGTCTTGGATGAAGAGTCATCGACAGATGTAGTAGCAATATCAGGGATGCCCCAGTGAAGTATGTTGGGACTAGACTGATGGACAGTAGTGGTATCAGCTGGCGGGCAGCCCACGTGTCACTAGCTAGCGTGTGCAGCCTACAGGCTAGCCACACATAGCGGGCTATTATACATTGTCTGACAAAAAAAGTGAAGCACCCAAAAGAATGGTAAGATATCAACGTAACTTCGAACACTTACATGCTATCGTCAGGTATGTAACTGATTAGAAGGAAGGAAGGAAGAACGATTGGGATTAACGACCCGTCGACATCGAGGTCGACAAAGCACTAGCTCAGACTGTGTCTAGGATGGGGAAGAAATCAAGCCATACCCTCTCAAAGGAACCATCCTGGCATTTGCCTAGAGCGATTTAGTGAATGACCGGAAACCTAAATCTGGATGGCTGGATGCGGCTTTGAGCCATCATCCTCCCGAATGCGAGTCCATGGCGCCACCTTGCTTGGTGTAAGTGATTAGAGCTGCAGTTCTCTATAACAGGTAGAACGGCCACCAGACTGCACTGATATTGTTAGTGTTTAGAGTGGTCATCAGGTCTGGTATGGTATACAACGGGTGTGAACAGCTTCAGACGTTGAGTGATCACTCTGAAGGACACGATGATGCAGTGTACTAGTTTGAGATGGCGTTTACAGCACCTGACAAAGTTCTACATGGGTCTAGTTGTGGGTCTCCATTTGTTCGGGTGGTGGAATCGTGTAAAAATCCAGATTTATGGGGCATCTGAGTGTAACAGTGGCCCATTGCTTGAATAGGAACATGTGTCCACACATATTCCTCATCAAGGTCCTGCTTGACCACGTCTGACCACCACAAGGGAGGCCCACCATTCTGTGTGCCAACACAGCTACTTTGAGAGAAGACAAGTTATTCTCTCACCTATTTTTCGCATATGGAAAATTATTAAAGATTTTGTTACAACCTGACACACCTTGAGTGGGACTCCTGAAAATTAACAGCCTGGGCAGACATTAATGGAGCCTGGTAGGGCGCTAAAAGCACGAGGTATTTTTATGATTCTTAGCTTGTAGAAAAGGATTGTTGGAGTTGAAAACAACTGTAGGAGAGCCCATCCCTTAGTAAATCCTGCTGGAAAGGTCTACAACCATACAGAGCAGACAGGACTCCAGCAGAACAATGCCACGATACCTGCGGCTGCGCCAGCATAAGCCTGGACACGGGCAATGGTCTAAAGGAACACGTCTACACAGTGAAGTCGTAAACCGGACACTGTGTGCAGAGCCATGCGTAATAAAAATTCACAGGTTTTCATGTTCGCCAATATTGCAAAAAGGCCAGTGAGCCACTTCCCTCAGCCGCCTGTGTTGTATAAAAAAACTCCAGAATCTGAGAAACGTTTAGAGATGGAATCTTTATTACATCTCATAGCTAGGACTAACAAGCTCCAAGGCACAGGAGATTGTATCTGTTCGCCTGTTGCCATGAGAAGAGACACCACTTAGGAGAAAATCATCTTTTCCCCCTCCACGAAAAATTAAAAAAGCCAGTAATTGGCAGTTTCTATTTTTTTCTCAGAGACACAGGTTTCTTACCCTTTCCTTGGTTCGACATGAGTTTGTGCTGCTGCGTGGGAGGGGAGATTTAGCGCCTCTACAGCCTTGTGATTGGCTCAAGACGGTATGAAGGCAGTGTCGTTCCTGCACTTTGCAGGAAAACGGAAATTTTCTGGACAGCATTCGGGTGCAGGACTTTGGTCTGGGAAGCACTTCTGGTCGAATCACTGGCGTGTGTGGTTGGTACTTGGCACCTATCCTGAAACTGACTTCACTTGCGAGTAGTTTAGACTGGGGAGCCTATGGTGAAGTTCTTACAGTACTGACAGTGTGACCTCAAATGTCTCGGGCACATTTATTCGTTTTTGGTTTACCAGTCTTGACGTTTGGTATCCTTCTGCACTCTGACATATAAGATAAATTGGTCCTTGGTACGACCAGCAAAAAGGTGTGTCACACGCTGAAATCTACCATGATTTCAGGGCTCTGGTAGAGAGTAAATTACGATCTGTGCCTGATCGCTAGACCACGAGATTTTTGCATTTCTTTTATGGCCTCTATCGATTCACAGGTGCCGTGTCCACCTCTCACCTCCTCCGCCGCACACATCTCTACAACTGCAAGTCATGTCACCGCACGAAATAAACAGGATAACGTACTGCCACTCCAGCATTGTCAGGGCGTGCAGATCACTATCGACACTTGTTCTGAGCTTCACCTGCGCAGAGAAACTTCAGTAGATGTGATGAATCAAGGTCTGCTCAGCGTCAGGTCAATTCAGATTGCGTTATCTACATTTTTAGGGGCAGAGTACTTCACTCACTGTTCACCTAGTTAAGCAATCTTTGTCAATCAGGCGCTACCCGTTGGAGTGTTTAATCATCTGTTAGTCGTTTAGGGAATTCAGTCTATAACTTGTTTAGTATTATTTTGTCTAGTTTCGTAAAATAAATGTTGTTATAGTTCAATTCTTTTATCTTGGCGGCTCGCGCATGGCCGCCCAGACATGGGAGATTGCTGCGTTGCCAGTTGCAAACGACGTACGCGCTAAGAGAAGCAGCGTCATAGTATAGTATAAGTCGCAAACTTACGTTTAGGGGGGAGTGCGCAGTTTATGAAGTAAAGCCACCACGGCCGCATTAACCCTTTCGCTGCTAAGAGACGTGCTACTCGCATTCCGCGCAGTGCGCGATTTTGTCATCACTGCACTGCTCGCCTGTGCAGACACATGGTGTTCAAACTGCTTTGACAGACTTTCACAAAAACTATTTGGCCCAAAAATTTGATTTTTACACATCTTCTCGACTAATACCTTCCCCCCATAAATGACTTATTTTGTTTCGATGTTCAACGCAGTTATTGTGCAGAATTAAATGTAGTAAACCATTGCACGAAATTTTGAAGAGTTTGCAGAGGTAAAAGTCCATAGCGTATACTTTCCGTATGGTCGATTTTAGTTGCCACAATGTTGAGAATTAAATTTGGACAAGATACCTAAATGTCATATAAAATTTACTGTATAACAGTATCTCATTTAATTTAAGTACAAGATAGGTGACATATGTAATATTGAGAAATATTCCGTCTTTCGCGTCTGTAATAAAAGTTTTATTTACGCAGGGCACATTTGGCTTCATTTTAAAGCACTTCAATCACTAAAAAGGAAATAGACAAAATACATTAAACAAAACTGTGGACTTACAAAAACATTGTTTATAATTGCTGTGAAAAGAAATATTGGGGGACAAAATTAGAAAAACCGAAAACTTATTATGATTATAATGAAGAGACAAAGCACTAGAAATTTCAAAAAATTACATTCAAACGAATTAAATTCATGAAGTAAGACACTTCGATATTGTTTTTAAATAAAGGAAATATTACGCACCGAACAAGGGGTCAACTCTGAACCTCTCGCTTAGCAGCCAAACACCTTAACGATTAAACTAACAGAGAACTCCAAAATATCACGCAAAATACCGATAAACACTGTTGGTATGACTACGAATTGCTCACGTTTCATCGAAGTACAATAGGAAATAAACAATTACCGCTGTTATTTATTGCGAAAAAGCGGTTCGTGAGAACGATACAAACACCTTTCCTTGCTATCGTCTGAATTAAGAGGCTTATTGCTTGTTTGGTTTTATTAATTAACAGAATATGAAGCAGTTGGTATAAAGAATGCTTTTTCCAAACTTTCTATACAAGAAAGTCTGCTATCAAGACATTACTTTTGTCCAATTACTTTATTTATGACTGAACGTTTCTAAAACTGAAGACACTCGTCTGTGCTCTGCACTGCAGTCGAGCTCTGGCAACGTCATTCTCTGTTCATTGGCTGACTGTGTTTTGTGACGTCAGATGCGCAGAACGAACCTAAACTCGGCCGCCGTCGTAAATGACGCGCACTATAGTACACTAAATTTTGCCAACATTCTCAATCAATTAAATAATCAAGACAAGATACCTTTCAACTTCACGTCTGCGCCTGCCACCAAAAAAAGTAACGTGCTCTCCTACAATATTCCGTATCATCACGGATCAGCGATCAGTGACTTGCAGCAGGAAGACTAGGGAATTACCGTCCCATATGTAGGCTGTCATTTACATCGCAACACAAACGACTGCGTTTGGAGAGGAGGAGTGAATCGGAAGCCTGGAATGTTGTTAATTAGCCTCACAAAGAGCTCGGCAATAAATCGCGGTTCTGCACTACCTCAGGTGACATCCTCGGCCAGTATGACGGCGAACTTGGAAGTAGTCCCAACCTTCCAAGGTTTTTGAGAGGTACAGGGGTGTTACTCCTGGCGTCACGGTGTGGGGAGCCATCGCAGGTGACTTCAGGTCAGGTGGCAGTGATTGAGGGAGCTCTGATGGCTCAGTGGTACGTCTCAGACATCGTACACCTGACATTACTTCCCATGCGACAGTGCCGTGGTGCCACTTTTCTTCAGCATAATGCTCGTCCACGCATGGCAAGTATCTCTATGAGTCGCCTGCGAGATGTTCAGATACTCCTGTGGCCCTCAAGTTCGCCAGATCTTTCCCCAATATAAATTGGTGAGATAAGCTCGTATGTCAGTGTACCAGATATCGAGGTCCAGTTGCAACACCTTTGCACTAGTTTGTTTCAGGAGAGAATGCAAGAACTTCATGAGGTACTACACAACCGAATCTTTTCGGAGTGCTACGTCATATTGATAAGAGAGCTCATAGTTTATTGTTCTTTGTAGACAGAGATTGGGTTCCACCGGACCCGTTGACGTGACCAGTTACAAAAACATATGTCACAGTGAATGGAAAACCTGACTGAAAGAACCCTAAATGCTCCACCCCCTAAAACGCGTTTTCTTACTTCACCAAATTAAACGCCGCGCGGGATTAGCCGAGCGGTCTCAGGCGCTGCAGTCATGGGCTGTGCGGCTGGTCCTCCCTCGGGCATGGGTGTGTGTGTTTGTCCTTAGGATAATTTAGGTTAAGTAGTGTGTAAGCTTAGGGACTGATGACCTTAGCAGTTAAGTCCCATAAGATTTCACACACACCAAATTAAACCGGTGGTTGCTCTGAACTCAGGAAATCGAAGAGTCCATTGCTATCCCTCATTCAGGGAAGAGTGCAGTTTTTTGCAGCACGTGGGCACGGAGTGCTTTTAACTGTTTCCATATTTTGTGTAATCACTTCACTATGTTAGCGCAGTCGCAAGGCAGCTTCACCGAAATAATAACTGCACAGCACTTGTGGCTCGTGAAGTCGACTGTTGGATTATTTACAAATCTTTAACATATTGCAGCGTGTCAGCAACTGTGAAATGTACAGCAAGTAAACAATTTTTTCAGCCTTCAGTTGCAAGGTAATTTTACTCGTTTACCTAGGTTTCGATTCCAGTAATGGAATCTTCTTCAGAACAAAAAATGAAATTATTTTGTGAGCCAAACACTGGCCATGTCACAGATTAAAAATTAAAATTTTGACTGACATAATCTTATGATTATGCGTCTTTAATGTTTTAATTTTTAATCTGTGACATGGCCAGTGTTTGGCTCACAAAATAATTTCATTTTTTGTTCTGAAGAAGATTCCATTACTGGAATCGAAACCTAGGTAAACGAGTAAAATTACCTTGCAACTGAAGGCTGAAAAAAATTGTTTATTTGTTGGATTATTTAGTCGAACCTGAAGTTACCACACAGCGGGACTTACAGAGGGATTCCATGATGATGTTAAAAACTTCAAAAATGGTTCAAATGGCTCTAAGGACTATGGGACTTAACATCTGAGGTCATCAGTTCCCTAGACTTAGAACTATTTAAACCTAACTAACCTAAGGACATCACACACATCCATGCCCAAGGCAGGATTCTAACCTGCGACCGAAGCAGCAGCGTGGTTACGGACTGAAGCGCCTAGAACCGCTCGGCCACAACGGCCGGCTGTTAAAAAATTTCAGGGGTCACAAGAAGTATCAATCTGCGCTTGCCGTTCTCATACCTCTGACAGTGGAATACGTTTATCGGTACCGTTGTTGCTGAGAGTGTGGGGGTAGGAACTTTCAGAGGTGGTAATATGGGTCAAAACAAGAAAAAATGGCCAGTAAGTGAAGGCTCTAAAATGCGTATCTTCGAAGCTATGGGAACTTGTGTTTCACAGTAGCAAATATACAGACTGTTACAAAAAGGTACGGCCACACTTTCAGGAAACATTCCTCACACACAAAGAAAATATGTTATGTGGACATGTGTCCGGAAACGCTTGCTTTCCATTTTAGAGCTCATTTTATTACTTCTTTTCAAATCACATTAATCATGGAATGGAAACACACAGCAACAGAACGTACCAACGTGACTTCAAACACTTTGTTACAGGAAATGTTCAAAATGTCCTCCGTTAGCGAGGATACATGCATCCACCCTCCGTCGCATGGAATCCCTGATGCGCTGATGCAGCCCTGGAGAATGGCGTATTGTATCACAGCAGTCCACAATACGAGCACGAAGAGTCTCTACATTTGGTATCGGGGTTGCGTAGACAAGAGCTTTCAAATGCCCCCATAAATGAAAGTCGAGAGGGTTGAAGTCAGGAGAGCGTGGAGGCCATGGGATTGGTCCGCCTCTACCAATCCATCGGTCACCGAATCTGTTGTTGAGAAGCGTACGAACACTTCGACTGAAATGTGCAGGAGCTTCATCGTGCATTAAAGACATGTTGTGTCGTACTTGTAAAGGCACATGTTCTAGCAGCATAGGTAGAGTATCCCGTATGAAATCATGATAACGTGCTCCATTGAGCGTAGGTGGAAGAACTTGGGGCCCATTCAAGACATCACCAATAATGCCTGCCCAAACGTTCACAGAAAATCTGTGTTGATGACGTGATTGCACAATTGCGTTCGGATTCTCGTCAGCCCGCACTTGATGATTCTGAAAATTTACAATTTGATCACGTTGGAATGAAGCCTCATCCGTAAAGAGAACATTTGCACTGAAATGAGGGTTGACACATTGTTGGAAGAACCATTCGCAGAAGTGTACCCGTGGAGGCCAATCAGCTACTGATAGTGCCTGCACACGCTGTGCATGGTACGGAAACAACTGGTTCTCCCGTAGCACTCTCCATACAGTGACGTGGTCAACGTTACCTTGTACAGCAGCAACTTCTCTGACGCTGACATTAGGGTTATCGTAACTGCACGAAGAATTGCCTCGTCCATTGCAGGTGTCCTCGTGCTTCTAGGTCTTCCCCAGTCGCGAGTCATAGGCTGAAATGTTCCGTGCTCCCTAAGACGCCGATCAATTGCTTCGAACGTCTTCCTGTCGAGACACCTCCGTTCTGGAAATCTGTCTCGATACAAACGTGCCGCACCACGGCTATTGCCCCGTGCTAATCCATACATCAAATGGGCATCTGCCAACTCCGCATTTGTAAACATTGCACTGACTGCAAAACCACGTTCGTGATGAACACTAACCTGTTGATGCTACGTACTGATGTGCTTGATGCTAGTACTGTAGAGCAATGAGTCGCATGTCAACACAAGCACCGAAGTCAACATTACCTTCCTTCAATTGGGCCAACTGGCGGTGAATCGAGGAAGTACAGTACATACTGACGAAACTAAAATGAGCTCTAACATGGAAATTAAGCGTTTTCGGACACATGTCCAGATAACATCTTTTCTTTATTTGTGTGTGAGGAATGTTTCCTGAAAGTTTGGCCGTACCTTTTTGTAACATCCTGTATACGAGTATTCGTAGCTCTTAAGGTATGCATTTTAGAGCCCGTGTTTGCTCCATTTTTTTTCCTTGTATTGGTCCACACTACCACCTTTGAAAATTGCCTACCCTACAATCTTAGCAACAACTGTGTTGGTACATGTATTCCACGGTCAGAGATATGAGAAGGATTGTCGATTAAAACTTTCGATTCGGTCGTTTCCGGACCAGAGCCCCTTAGCCCAAATTGATGCGTTTACCTTTCTCCATCATCCCTGAAAGTTTCTAACATCACACAGTCACCTTGAATATTAGTATCTGATATGAATCTGTAGGTTTTCGCGGCATACTCGATACTTGACGAACTTCCATAATTTCAGCATGATATTTAATCTGATCATCTACCAGTCAACTGCAGTTGAGCCATCGAAGAATAACATCGGCTTCAGACGTTACACACTTCATTACAGATATGTACGAATTTCTCGCTTACATCAAGGCCGTAGTTGCAAGAGCGACCACGTCACCAACGGGCAGTTCACTCAATGCAGAACTACGAACCTAACTGTCCGGTGGGTTGCCGCTCTCCATGTCGTCTTCATTGATCGCTAATCATTGATATATGGGGTTCTTGTTTATATCTGAGCACTTTCTGTATTTGCGGGTGCCCCTTATGGCAATCAATTCAGATGTAAATTTCTACTACGATATTTCAAACATCAGGAAACGCGTTATTAAAGATGAGACAGACAGTCCTTTGCAAGCTGTCTCACCTTATACTTTACGAACGTTATCCAAGTATTTAGCGTTTATTTTCTAATATTTTAGTTCACTGTAAGCTTGCCGCTTAAATTATGGTGTTTCAATATACAAAGTAAGTGCTGAGATATGGAAGACATCGACAGTCCTAATACTTTCGATGTAGTCTTCTTCATCTTTTGTGACCAAGTCAGGTGCGAATTGTTCTCAAAGGGTACAGTTAATTCGCTCGAAGAATTTTCTATTCGCAGAGACCGAAAAGGATGGGACCGAAACATTTATGTTAGGCTGCATACCTTTTAAAGAGTGAAAATATTTCGGAATATCGTACAACGTCGAGAGTACAAATATTCTTGTAAAATGACTTATTCACAAATAAATACATTTTGAATAAGCATCGTGAACAAATACAATTTGTCTCAAAAACTTCAGCATATCATAATCAGAGTAACACGCAAGAAAACAGGGGTTACAAACGTTGAGGACTTTCTGACCTCTAATAACGCGTTTCCTGGTGTTTGAAATGTAGTAGTATTAATTTACATCTTCATCGACTGTCATATGGGGCAGCGTTCCCAGAGGGAATATTGTGGTACCAATTTAGCACACGTACACGACTGTAGCGCCAAGTTCGACAACCCTCACGAAAGCTTTTGTATAGAGATAGGACCGATTGCAATTCAAACCGTTTGAATGTTGTTGCGCACCGTAGCAGATTTGCAGAAATTTCTTGCTCACATTAAACCCTATCTTTTATATTAGCAGAATTCTTTTCGTCAGAAATCGTTTGCCACCAGTGCTAGTCTGCTCTTTGTGTCCTCATTGCTCCGTCCATCATCCACCACATGTTATTTTGCTTCAGAGGTAACAGAATTCCTTCGCTTTGTCTATTCCGCGATCTTCAGTTTTGATAGTACGCTTATAGGAAATCTTTCTGCTAATATATTACTTTCGTCTTTCTTCGATTTACTCTCAATCCATACTCTGCACCCTATGGACTGTTTATTCTGTTATCATGGCTCTATTATTTACCATAACTTTTACTGACAATAGCAATCTCATCAACGAGTTTTACCATTGATATCCTTTCAGCCTGAATTTTAAACCGACTTCAGATACTTTATTTTTATTTTCGTAACTGCATCTTTGATGCAGAGACTCAACAGTAGGGGAGAAAGACATCATCCCCGTCTTACAAGGTTTTTCATCTGAATATTTCGTTCTCATTTTTCCGTCTATTCTCTTGTGTAGGCTGCATTTTACTCGTATCTCCACATATCTTGCAGATATTTTGCTGATAATTTTGAATATAATTGCTCCATTTCATATTGTCGACTGCGTTCTACAGGTCCTATAAAGATGTTTCTTTTTCTTAAGTCTTCGGTCTAATATCAATCGCAACTTTATAACTGCCTCTCTAATTCCTTCACCTTCCCTAATCCAAACCGATCGTCAGGAAAACGCCACACAGCGCACTGATGAACTGGGAGACTGGGAGACGTGAGTAACCGATGTCAGTCTTCAGAGGCTCGCCACCAGACTTGTGGCAGGTGGCCAGATGAAATATCGGCGAGTGGTCGCCCGCTGAAAGCGACTGCAGGCGAACCGCGTGGACGGCGACAGTGCTCTAGTTGCAACACACACCTGGCAGGTTGCCTCGGATGTGCTGGTGTCCCATGCACGGACGCCCACAATCTGGCCGTGACAAAACTGCTGTGACATCGCACGTCTTCACACTCAACTCAGCTACCTCGTTGACGGCCTGTGATAGGATTGCGACATCGCAGTCATGTGACAAGCTGAACTATATATTATGTAGAAACACGACTACTATCTCATATAGAATGATAATTTGGATCGTGTTGGTTACTGTAAAAAAATTGTTCTGAAAAGTCTAGTGAAGGATTTATAAATAACAATATCAGAATTTGTATGCATCTGATAAGTATTTGTTGACTATAACTATTTCTTTCTAGTATTGAAATAAGCGAATCTTTCGTATGTGAAGCACACTTCGCAACAGAATTGAAGGATCACTTCATCTAAACCTCGTAATTACCACCTATAGCAACCCATAAGTTTGAAATTTGGCTCAAAGGTGTCCATAACCTTCCTCTGTAATAGATCAAAAGCGTGCCGCTCTGCAACGTCACCCTCTGGCTCGGAAATTCGTATCAGGAACGACACCAAATCAACCTGGAAGCTGCTCTAGCGCCTAAAACTAGGTAAACCGCAGCAAAGAGATGTCGAATGGGTTGTCTAAACATCAGGCGCTAGAGCAGCACCCGGGCTTACTTGGTGCCTAAATTTCTAAGGGTACATTTCCAACGTGCTCAACTAAGTTGAAAGGGTGTCATCGATGGTGTTGGACCATTTCCATTTTATTCACGCATATGTTAATGTTGCACTCCTGCGTGATCACGCCACAGGAGGCTGAAAAAGCTCAAGTACCCCTAGTGCTTCCAACCTGTACACGAGAACCATCGCGCTGCACTCCAAAGGGACTCGATCACGTTCACTGGGAACGTTACCCCACTAAGTCCTTAGACATGGATTGAAACGCCCAGGGTGTTAGCAATGTCAAAGGTTTTGAAGAACATTTTCTTATTGCTCATGGCACTGTGAGCTGTCGTTTTGACTGCGAAATGTGTGGGAATGAATGTCTCAACAAATGAGTGGTTTCGTTGACGCCTTTTATTCCACTCTTTCAGGCCTTTTGGTGTCAATTCTGTGCGTCTAAAATATTTTCGTCGTGCTTACACCGCTGTGTGCTGCGGTTCTGGCCTCAATCGGACAGACAGCAAAAGAAGGGGTGTAATGTGGGTAAGAGGGGCTATGACCACCTTCTCGTCGTATAAAACGTCCACGGTGGCGTTTGGTAGAATTGTGGTGAAATATGGTGCAAATGTAACATTATTAACCTGGCTTATAGCTCTCATTAACCTTTGAGCTTTCAACTTTTTTTCGTATGTGTCCACACCTTGCTGTATGAAGCATCGCTGAGCCCGAGGATGTCGTCGCAGGGCGCCACGCTTTTATAGCATTAGAGAGGAAAGTAGTAGCCACCTTTGAGTCAAATTTAAGACTTATGCGTCGCAATGGAAGTTGCGGGTTTCGAAAATTGATCCTTTAATTCTGTTGTGCAGAGTAGGTACAATCATGATGAAATGCGTCAGTCAAACGGTGGACTGACACGTCTTATATATCAGTGACTTTGATTCATTTTATTGCAACTGTATCATATTTCTACTGCTTGATGAATATCTGGTGCTGATAATATGAATGATGCGGCTTAATTTCCTTTTATTTTTGTGGTTCCTGTATTTGTTGTGCTTTATGAATCTAACAGATCTTGGCTGGGGTCTGACAGGAGGAGTGGTCAGGGGCTGCTGGTGAACAGTTCGCCCCCCCCCCCCCAACCCCCCAAAGCTCCCGAGACAGAACAGCTGGTTTCAAAGTGTTAAGCCGCCTGGAACTAGGACAGTAACCCAAACACTGGCAGTCAGGTACAGTAGGTGCTTGTGGGGCTCTGTATTGTCTGACTCGGCACCGGTGGAGAGCGAGCGGACAAGATTGCACCAACCGAGGCCACACTGTGGAATCCTGGAATCTGTCTAGAAGCGTCAGTACAATGAACGATATCACGCATCCGGCCATGCAAAACAAATTAATTATTTTTACAAGTTTGTCTCTCTGCTCAAAGAACACCATGGTGAAATCTTTTTATCGCCAGTAACGTTTTCCCAAACAAACAGGATGTTGTGCGGCTGGTCAGGTGATGTTAATCCCTTTTTGTGGCGGGGGAGGAAATGGGACAGCCTGACACCACTCAGTGCGGAGTGAAAATTTCTCTCTCACAAGGCGGGATGACAGTTCATTGGGTGATCCAAAAAAAAATCTTTAAGTGGGAATTGAGGATGCCGTTTCCTATAAACATCAGACGGAGAAAAACAGGCCACTGGGTGATTTAAAAAAATATCTGAGACGTGGGAATTCGGGGATCGGTTTTCTCAAAATTGTAAATGCCAGTTGGCAGCTCATTCGAGGAGTTATAAAACATTTGCTGGGTGGGACATTGGACTGTGGTTCTAGAAAAACATTTCTTTGGCCCCAGTTTAGCCGAGCCTTCTCATAGCCTTTTGCACAGGTTTTGTGTAGAACAGAGAGGAGAGAGAAAACTTTTTGAGCACTCTGCGTGAAGAAGCAGAAGCAGAGGCTCAGGAATTGGAGACATGGAGAAGGAGACGTTCTGACTTCTGAGGCGTGGCAGACCGCTAACTTGCATCTCTGAGGGTCAGTGGATCAGGTGACAGCTGATGACCAGTGGCTGGCATGAGAGTCCACCATATGCAGGACTCGGCACCCCAACTCATCAACCATGGTGAGATTACAGTGCAGACTAGTAGTTGGGCGTTTTTTGGTTTCATTCCTTCTGAACTTGATTGGGTTCCAAGACTTAACACATAGTCACGCACGGTTCATCCAACACCAAGCTGACTTTGTCATTTCCCATGCTTATTTCATATATCTCTCTGGCACGATTGGACCTATCACTGGGCACCCAACCACGGTTATGTGTTTTCGCAAATTGCCTGTCGAGATGATGGTCACTTCTGCCTGACTTGGTGATTGTAGACTTTGCCAAAGCAACCTGCCTCTGATTTAAGTGCGTTTCAATGTTAACAATTGGCAGTTTCCTCTCACATTGTAATTTGTTCACCATGTTAAAGTGTAATTATTGCTTTCTTGTTAACATGTGAGTGTACAAAGGATATTTGTAATATTGGGGTTAAATTGGGCCAAGACTTTTAATTCTATAGTTAACCTCCCTCCTGATTACTTAAACCTTTAATGCTTTCTGTAAGAACTGGCACCTGAAATTCGTTTACGAGGGCAACTTTATTCATATCGTTCAATCCACTGTGCTGACAGATTCATTTACGTATTTGGGTTCATGGGAACCAATCCGTGTTTCAGTGAGACCAACCGGTACAAATCATCATAGCAGTCGAAAGGCTTGCAAGTTAGTTTGGCATCTTACTGCACATGTAATACGAAGTCTGTTGCAAACCTTCAGTTTTCCATCTTTCTTGCTCAGGATGTAACTGAAACTCAACTTGTGAGAGCGTCTAAGTGGTTTGCATAGGTTCATAATATTCAAGAAATACTCAAAATTAAAAATCAGGAACTCCACGAACAGTTGAACATGTGAAACTGCTAAATAAGTATTTGCTTGAAGACTGACCATCTAACTTGAAAGCTCTGGTTCTCTTTTCTGCAGAGAGAACTTGTGATCTTTTTTAAAATTTTTCATTATAGGAAACATCACTAAACAAAATGACAGTACAAAATTAGGTAACTCATACAATGACAAAATGAGAACAGTGCAGCTACGTTGTAGCCTTCATCTTTCTGTATTCAAATATGTATTACGTAAACATTTAGAAAAAATCTTGTACTAGAAAACATTTAGTTAAATTTTTCATTATAGGAAACATCACTAAACAAAATGACGGTACAAAATTAGGTAACTCATACAATGACAAAATGAGAACAGTGCAGCTACGTTGTAGCCTTCATCTTTCTGTATTCAAATATGTATTACGTAAACATTTAGAAAAAACTTGTACTAGAAAACATTTAGTTAATAAAATACATAAATTATATAAAAAATGTATTTCTAGAAATGTAAAAGTACATGCGTAAAAACTCGCTCCAGAATATAGAGCCTCATATTAAAACCATTTTAAGAAAAGGCTGTTTATAGCACTTACCCATACGGCAGACGCTGGAATATTGAGCTGGTAAAAATAAGGGGTTAATTTTGTAATAGAAGGCGAATTAAGTTAATTATCGCCAACCCTAACTTATCTACTGAAGATTTCACTTTTCCGAACGTATTTTTAGAGAAAACAAAACATGTCTTAAGTGACGGTTTTAGCGTTTTCCAGACGTAGATTTTCACAAACTTGAGGCGCAGAATTTTAGTTGCTTTCGTTCCACATACATGAAGTAGAGCTTTATCTTCTCGCGTAATTAAAGATTTAAAGTTCCATTTTTTTATTTATTTTTAATAAGCAAAAGTCCGTATCGCGTTTACGCAATTTTAGGCCTAATTTTTCGAGTGTACAAGTCTAGCCTTTTAACGTAATTTTAAGTGCATTACGTTTCTATTTTAACAGTAAATACATATGTTAGTGTCCTACATAACTTCAGTGTGTCCTGGGACCAACAGGTAATAAAATATTATCGTCATTTTTTAGCCAAATTCTGTACATAATTTTGCAAACAAGCATGAGTGCGAAGTGTTTGAGCTGCCGGAGGGAAGTTAGTTCTGGGGTCCTACACAGCTGTTGTGATAGATGGTTTCTCTTGGGGGGACTGTAGTAGCAAGGGAACTAATCCGTTAACTCTGCAATGCATCAATTATTTGTGTGTCCGTCTCTCCATTGCAAGCTCCGAAGTAGGACACGGCTCTTTGTCCTGGATGAATTTGCCGAGAGCGATAGGCCGTTGCCGCTTTTTAGCTATTGGCTAAAGTACAAATGCAGTACAAAATAATATATTTGGGAAATGAATAATGTTCAACTGCAACTTTTTGTATGACGTGCAGTAACTTAAGAAGCGTAGTTCTCCACAATGTAACAAGGCAAATACCTTAAAGAAAGACTTCGTAATCCTTAAATTTACATGTCATCAAATTTCTCTTTCGCATAAATGCTTTTCTTTCTATAGACGTTTGCATTTTATATCCTCTCCATTTCGGTCATCATTGGTTATTTCCTCACAATAATCTCATTTAATTCGACTACATTCTATTGCCCATGTTTTACTTCTGTTGTTGTTCAAGTTGTAACCCCTTTGTTGTCTGTGACAGAATTACAGTGTAATCGGCAAATCTCAATTTTTTTTAAATTTTCTCACTGACTTAAATTCCTTTGTCGAATTTGTCTTTGGTTTCCTTTACTGCTTGCTCAGACTAGAGGGTGAATAACATCGAAGATAGTGTAACTTATCCTTCCTTCCTGGCAAATAATAAAGTGAGAAAAATAATTAAATCGAGCGAAAAGTGAGTAATTCATTAATAAAGATTTGCCTAGGAGAAGACACGTCTTAAGTGCGATGGCACGATGCGGTCACTGTTATAACAAACATCAATAATTAGTTAGTTGGCTTATCACGTTATATCAAATCCATCGTATTTTTAGGGCATCAATTATCATCTTTCTTTCAAAGCATCAGGCACTGGTGGCTATTGTACATCACCGTTGTTTGAAATCATTTTTGACCGTGAAAATGTTAAACTGACTTCCATGAAAAAAGTGGTAATAAGTATTAGTTCTGACTTCTTACAAAAGAATGTGCAGGTTCGACTTTTTAAGAATGTAGTATTTAAACGACACGACGCGACAAAGTATCGGTCGTTTTGTCTTCAAGTAATGTATGCACAATACCTGCAACATAAAACTCATACAATACAATCAATATGTCGTACTAAAAGTTTTCTACAGTGAAATATACACACATTTGCTGACAATATGTCAATTATTATTCAATCACGCATACCTCGTTTAGATTCGTAGGCACCATATGAAGAGAGTTACAAGAAGAGGAAGGATTTACTTCCGAAGCTTTTGTTTTACAAAAAATTGAAAGAGGCTTACAGATTTTCTTTGGCATTTCTCGTACACACGGTCTGAATTATAACTAATACTCATTCTCTGTTCTTCTATGTTCATATTTTATGGCATGGTTATCTTATAAAGTAATTATTTCATCGTCAGAAAAATAAATAAAAAAGTAATGCGTATTTTACATTTTAACGGTGGAAGATCTTACAATTTTCAACCTGATTTCTAAAGCTCTGTTTTACCATTATGCAATCAATCTTAAATCTTGCAGTGTTTCCAGATCTCTTCCACGCATGCAGCCTTCTTTAATCATACCTAAATCAAGTGTTAGCGATGATAAAATTATGTTCTGCACAAAATTCTACCTGGTCGCTTCCTCTTTCGTTCGTTTGCCAGTTCGTTTCGTCCTAATAATTTTCCTTCTGCTCCTGTCCCTACTACCGAATTCTAGTCATCCATCACACATTCTTTCAATCTCTGCATTTTCCTTCTGCTCCTGTCCCTACTACCGAATTCTAGTCATCCATCACACATTCTTTCAATCTCTGCATCATCTGCGGAGGTACTTGGTAAATAAAATTGTTCTAGATTTGATGTCTGTCTTGGCTAAGATTATGCGTTCGGTATATTGTTCGTAGTAGCTTATCCACACTCCTATTTTCTTCTTCGTTATTAGACCTGCTCCTGCATGATCCGTATCTGATTTTGTATTTATATCTTTGTACTTCCCTTACCAGAAGTCCTGTTCTTCCTGCCACCGCACTTCACTAATTCCTACCATATCTTTCAAATCTATCCATTCTCTGACGCCGGCCGGAGTGGCTGTGCGGTTCTGGGCGCTACAGTCTGGAACCGCAAGACCGCTACGGTCGCAGGTTCGAATCCTACCTCGGGCATGGATGTGTGTGATGTCCTTAGGTTAGTTAGGTTTAAGTAGTTCTTAGTTCTAGGGGACTGATGATCTCAGAAGTTGAGTCCCATAGTGCTCAGAGCCATTTGAGCCATTCTCTGACTTGTGTCTCCGCCAGACGTGGTACACAGCGATAGTCCTCAGAGAGCACCACGCAACATGCAGTCTTAGTATGACAACACACACAGTATGGTCAGTCGCTTCTTAGAGGCCACACATACGTGGAACCACTTTATGCTCCGCTACAAAACATATAGTCCATAAATCCGCCAACACTTACGCCTGCCATCACAGAGAGTGCCGAAACATGGGACTATCTGACGCATCCACCAAATATATCGCAGTTGCACATTCGTATGCCGAGAGCAAGATTTAAGCGACTGCACGCCGAGATTCGGCCAGTCCCCTCCAGTCGCCAGTTGCTTCCAGTTACCTTCAATTCATATCTACAAGTTGTCTCCAGTTGCCGACCATTTTCAGTCGCCGGACAGTTAACGCTCAGTGTCGAAGAATGGTCGAAGTGATAGTCAAAGTGCTTGTCTACTTAGAAACTAAACTTATAAATTCTCTAACTGCTGTTCAAACTGAACTTCAGTTAGATTAATTAGTCATCGTTCACTGTATTAGGTTAGATCAGATTAAGCACTTTTTGATCAGTGCCACGCCTTATCAACAAACCAAAATCAGAGGATATGTTGATGTACATTATTTTCATAAACGATTGTTCTTGTTTTTTATGTGGTGCCCAAATACGCTGTTTTAAACGTATTGCCTAGTCACGCAAGCGTGCAAGTACGTCACATTTCTATAGCCAAGGAATCCTATAGATGGTGGTTCGTTTCTTGCTACCTTTAAGTTGGGCACTTAAATTATTCCGATTAAGGGATCTATCATTCCATCCTCCGACCCGTAGAACGCCAGTTTTCTTTTTCCTAATGACGAAACCCTCCTGAGCAGTTCAAGTCCGAGGATTCGAATTTGGGGTTATTTTAACTCCGGATTATTTTACCCAAGAAAAAGCCAACATCATCAACCCATATAGTATATTTGCATGTCCTTGAGGAAAAAATAGCGGATGTTGTTTCTCCTTTCTTTCAGCCGATCGCACTATCAGCACGTGTTGGCTAATGCTACAAGCCCAGATTAGTCAATCATTCAGAATGCTGCCCTTGCAACTGCTGAAAAGGTTGCTGCCACTCTTCAGCAACGACAGGTTAGTATGGATTCTCCACAGAGGCCCCTACATTGTGGTCGAAAATATGGTACGGCTAGCTGCACTAAGCAACAGAATTAAAGGATCACTTTTTCGAAACCCAGTAATTGTTTCCCATTGCCACGCATAAGTATTAAATTTGGCTCGAAGGTGCCTACAACCTTCCTCAGTAATACTGCAAAATCTTGACATCCTCTGACGTCACACTTGGGAACGCTTCAAACAGGAAGGTATCAACAACTGGCGAAGTAAAGGCCACAGCTCGAAAGTTCAGGTGACATGTAAAGTGGGTTAATAACGTCACATTGACATTAAATTTCTTCACAATTCTGCCCACCACCACCGTGGACGTGTCACACGAAGATAAGATCGTCACAGCCTCTCTTATCCATGTTTCACCCATTCTTTTTGCGTCTCTGCTACAGACGTCAGAACGCGAAAGTGCAACATTCAAATGTTCGCCAATAAAACGGCAAAGGATACCTGTAAGACCCCCAGTTCAGCAACACCTTCGGTGCCACCTATGCAATTTTGTTGATGGTTCAAATGACTCTAAGCACTATGGGACTTAACATCTGAGGTCATCAGTCCCCTAGACTTAGAACTACTTAAACCTAACTAACCTAAGGACAACACACACATCCATGCCCGAGGCAGGATTCGAACCTGCGACCGTAGCAGCAGCGCGGTTCCGGACTGAAGCGCCTAGAACCTCTTGGCCACAGCGCCCGGCACGTTTGCTGAGCATGTTAGAAATGTGCCTTCAGAAACTTAAGACACCAATCAGACTGGAAGCTGCTCTAGCGCCTAAGGATTAGGCAACCCCTTCGACACTCTTTGGTGGTGTTTGCTTACCTTCAGGCACTAGAGCTTGAATTGGTGTCAGTTTCTGATGGGGACATTTATAACGTGCGCAACAATGTAGCGTGAGTGGCAATGAGGGTGTCGCCGAAGGTGGTGTCTTAGATGGATTCGCTGCCGTTTTATTCACGTACGTGTTACTGCTGCACGTCCGCGTCTTAATGTCACAGATAGGCGGGAAACAGGAGGGCTAAGAAGCCCAAGTACCCTTTGATGCTTCGGACCATGCTCAGATTTTGTCGAATGGTTCTGAACGGTCCTTACCGGTTCCAACAAGCAAACGAGAGCAAAAACTGCGGCCAAGCTGCATTCCAAATAAGTGCGATCACTTTTCAATGCGGATGCAGCCCCACAGTGTCGTTAGAGAAGGGTTGAAATGTCCTAAGGTCCTGAGTTTCTCCTGGCATATACAAATTTCAAACAACTTACGGGAATTCGGCCAGGTAATATTTACAGCGACCGCCGATATTTCGGTGGGAGTACACCCCGCCATTTTCAAGGCACAAACTAAAACGGACATGCGATGTACAGGCAAATTTAAAACCTCGGTTCTTGGGGTAATTCAGGAAAGACAACACACACACACACACACACACACACACACACACACACACACACACACTGAACACTAGTGCCACCTAAGACAACCAAAGTCGAGGTATCCATAGTGTAAGGTGTCAGGCAAATCCAACACCTTCCATGAAAACCCTGACATGATAAGCAAATCCAGTAGTATGTCACATAGCTCCGAATAAATCGTGACATTAAATTAACCAAAGTAATACGAGTAACGAGTGAGCAAATGGAATACCACAGACTAACACAAGAATGCCTAAATGCATGTCATACATTCCCACCGTGAGACAGACGCAGTTCCGAGGGGAGAAACGAGAACAGAAGCCGAGAGCAGTACCGTGTTAAGCTGGAAGGCCCTACGATAAGGGACGGACGGTCACCCACGTCGCCAGCTAACTGCTAGGACCACACCACCCGCAAGTTTTAGCGTGAGATTTTTTCGCGTCTCTGTTACGTTAGGACCACCCCCCAGCCCATGTTAAAAGCTAGAGCCCTCCAGAAGAACAGTATAGATCTTACGATAACACAAAAAGGGCTACACCACCCGCAAGTTTTAGCTTGAGACTTTTTCGCGTCTCTGTTACGTTAGGACCACCCCCCAGCCCATGTTAAAAGATAGAGCCCTCCAGAAGAACAGTATAGATCTTACGATAACGCTAAAAGGACCACACCAGCTGCAAGTTTTAGCGTGAGACTTTTTCGCTTCTCTGTTACGTTGCAAACTTTGAAAACATTGCCCCACCACGAAAAGTATAACGTTTCTCATTGGATAGACAGAATTTTTGTAGGCGGAGCTTAAGGTTAACATTGAGACCCTGATTGGTCAGATGAAAACACAGCCAGATAGTTTTTTTTTAAACCAACTTCGGTAAATTGTAGTAAGGAGAAGTTAAGAGAGAGTTGCTTCCGAGAGGGCGAGCTGGACGGAGCTGTGCTGCCCGCCGCCCCCTGACGAACACCGACAAGGTAATGAACACACGCAATGCCGCATTTTTGAGCGCATAAGGCTTCACTCAGAACTGCAGAGGTCTCATCTGTTACACCCCCTTTACGTAATACTAGTGTCAATCGTCAATTAAAGCTCATGATGTTCACATTTGCCACTTGAAGTAAAAATCTGAAACGCGATGATTTTTCTGTTATATAGTTATTGAGAAGCCACATCAGCCACTGTAATTTACGACAAGTTAGATAAGTAATTAAAGATAATTGAGGGTCACTGTAGACCATTTTGATAGTTTTCTATTTTGTGAAACTTAATTTAAACCTAGATTATAGATGTGATATGGCATAGGTCATCCTTCGATCCATTGTAGAACTTGGAAACCCATTCAGGGAATATTCGTTCACATTTTTGTTGAACGCAGTTGGTTTTTACCATCCTGTATTAAAACATTTCCTTTTATCAATAGTGCAATTTATAAACGATGTTTTATGAGTAGAATAAAATTTCCAATGGTAAACTTAACTGCTTTTTCGACGTTATTTTACCAATTAACTAAAAATAGGAAAGCCTTGAACCCCTTTCACTAAATTTAGTTAGTATTAAGATTCCTTTACAGGGAGTGCAGTGGAGCTGACGCTGAAATCATTAAGTATTTGGTTATATCATCGCTAGTCTCACTGAACTCTTCTGAATTCTACATGTCATGTGTGGTCTGACGTCTCCTTACCAGCAACAGGTCCCAGGTTCAAACTAGTAAATTCCCTAAAAAACACGCTCAGAGTGTCGTTGCGCGAAAGTGGTACGGAGACACGATATAGAACAAACAGACACCACACAGAATGTTTAGAATAGTGAAAAATTACGAACCAGCAGATGAGGTAACGTTGATTCGCTCCCTCTGTTTTTTGACAAGGGAGAGAGTAGGATTCCAAGCAGAATTTAAGCAAAAACGTCCTGTTTACGAGATTGCTCGCTAATTTAATCTCAACAGCCTCCTTAATAACACTGTCCTAATAGCTGGACGTGCATGCCAATATCTCAGTATTGTTATATAACGTAGGGTGACCAGTATCAAAACAATGTTCAGCAATAGCAGATCTACTTGGCTGCTGTAATCGTGTGTGCCGTTTATGCTCAGTACATCGGTCCTCCACGGTCCTGATAGTCTGACCAACATATGCTATGCCACAGCTACACCGGCCTTACGAAACCAAGATCATCAATAACGGGGCACAAAAGCACTCTAATTTTAGATGGAGGTCGGAAAACACATTTCACATCGTATATCCGTAAAATACGACCGACCTTGTTGGAAGTGCTTCCTACATAAGGCAAAAAGGCAGTAGACTTAGGTGTCGACTCAGTATTAACATCAGTCACCCGATGCACAGTTGGTCGATAGCGCAACGCACGTTAAATCTGTCTTTCACTATACCCTTTTTGACGAAATGTAGCTTCAAGACGGGACGGCTCGTCTGGCAAAGTCTCCGTGACAACTATTAGCCTGTAAATACAAGTCGGTGTGAGTACGTTTCCTGTAAACTGCATGTCTCAATGACCCATGAACCTTCCTCCTAACCAAAACGTCAAGAAAGGGAAGGTAAGCATCCTCTTCCGCCTCCATCGGGTGGACCGAGTTCAGATGTTCTAAAAAGGCATTCAAATTCTCCCTACAATGAGGCCAAATAACAAAAGTATCATCAACATATCCGAAGAAACAGACGGGTTTCAAAGGCGCCGACTTGAATGCACGTTCCTCGAAGTCTTCCATAAACAAATTTGCGATCACAGGAGACAATAGACTACCCATCGCAACTCCATCTGTCTGCTACTAATACAGGACACTGAATAAAAAGTAGGTGGATGTCAGCACATTCCAAAAGTGATTAGTTAATTCAGCACCGAAAATAACCTCAATTAGTAGCAACGAATCACACAGAGGAACGCGAGTGAAGAGAGAGACCACATCAAAACGTACTAAAATATCAGAGTCATTCAAACGCATTCCCTCCAATCGACGTAAAAAATCAGCTGAGTTCCTGATGATGTTCACACCGACCAACTTGTGGACTCAAAAGAGAAGCAGGTCCTAGTATGCCAAAAACATCTTCCTGTTGCTCATCTGACTGCGAACCGTCGTTTTCGACTGCGTAATGTGTGGGAATCAACGAACCAGATAATGGACTGATTTCATAGTCGCCCTCTATGCCAGCCCCCTGAGGTATTTTCGTGTCGATTCTGAGCGACCGTTTCTCCTCAGACACGCGTAAGAAAACCCCGTGATTTCATCACTGGGTGTCGCGGTTCTGACGTCCATTGCAGAGACGTCAAAAGAAGAGGTGAGATGTGTGAAAGATGGACTGTAACGACCTTCTCATCGATGACACGTCCACTGTAACTTTGGGCAAAAATGTGGTGAAATTTAGTGCAATTGTGACATCATTAACCCAACTCGAACTGTGGATTTACTTTCACTTGTGAGTCCGAGGGTGATGTCGCAGTGCGCCACGCATTTGCACCATAACAGAGGAAGCAGTAGACACCTGCGAAACAAATTTCAAACCTATGCGTCACAACAAAAGACAATTACCGGATTTGTTGCGCAGTATATATCGGGGAGACACACAAGCCACTCGATCTATGGTTCTTATAGGGTATAATTTTCGTATTGGGTTTAAACAGGAAACCGTGCAGAGCATCAGGAAATTGTTTCCTATTCAACCTTTTTTACATGTGCTATAGACAGCCGATGGAAAATTCAGTAAATATTTGGGGCTCGTGCTTTTCCATTCGTGCGTGGAATAATTGCTTCAACGCGTGCATGCTGTAATTAGTCCCTACTTGCTTTCGCAGTTCCTACGGGAGCGATATGTAGAAGACCGTGGTATATTGCCAGATTCTTCACTCGATACCGGTCCCTGAAGCTTTGTAAATAGGCATTCACCATACAGGTGACAGCTATCAGCAAGAGTGTGGCAGTTAATGTTTTTTCGGTCTTTCAGTTATGGTCTCCCTACATATCATGCAAATTTATCAGTCGCGCTGCCGTTCTCTGTAAATATTCAGTATCCTCCGTTTAACCGATCTGGTACGGAACCCACACACTTCAGCAGCACTCTAGGAGGCAGAATAAAATTTTCTCCGGTCATAAGCGAAGAGTGATAACCTTTAAACAATTTTCACATGTTGCTGAACCATACAAGAAGTTGTTCCAGGATAGGTCGCACAAGTGTTTTGCAGACAGTCTCCTTTGTGGACTGACTGCAGTCCCCCACTATCCTATGAACGAACCGCAGTCTACCACGAGCTTTACCCACGCCTAAATCGCAGTATTAACATCATGGGTTTTACGCACGACCTTGAACATAAAAGGATATCACTGTTAACAATGTTCTATTCGTTGTAAGTAATGCTGCTCAAATTCTATTCATAACCACTAACCACACAACAAGATAACCAAAATTAACTGAAATGAGTCTCACCATCTGTGCTTAATTCATTGTAATGCAGCCTTATCTGTTGTTGCTGTTCGCCTTTGGAACAAGCTGCCCCGCATTCTGTACAGGCCATAATGCAGCCTTATCTGTTGTTGCTGTTCGCCTTTGGAACAAGCTGCCCCGCATTCTGTACAGGTCATAATGACTTGTCGCGTTTAAAAGAGAAACTGTAGCATTTCCTCCCGTCAAGTGCATAAAAAGCAAATGCTGTTCTTCTCCCAGTTACGTTTACTTTTATTTTTGTTTCTCAACCAGAGAAGCAACTTTCTATCTCTCTCCCTCTTCACTATCTACGTTCTATCACATCCTTCTCTTCCTTTCTCTCTCTCTCTCTCTCTCTCTCTCTTTCTCTCTCCCTCTCTCTCTCTCTCTCTCTCTCTCTCTCTCTCTCTCTCTCTCCCTCTCCATTCCTCCCACCACTTTAAAAAGAAACTGTTCATAACGTGTCTTTGTTGTTTCACTTTCCATGAATTAATACAAACTATTTTTCCACTATACCTTTCGCTGCTTTCGCTACTGTTGTATCCCATATTACACGTAAATCTTCTTATAAGATGTATGTCGTAAACAACATAATGCAAAATACGTAGAATAGTCACATGTAAGAGAAGGCCTAATGAACCTAATCATGCCAGGATAAATATATAAATTAACGAATAAATACTTATCACAACATGCGATGAAGCTTTCGTACGCTGGCCAGGGTGGCCGAGCGATTCTAGGCGCCACAGTCTGGAACCGCGCGACCGCTACGAATCCTGCCTCGGGCATGGATGTGTGTTATGTCCTTAGGTTAGTTACGTTTAAGTAGTTCTAAGTTCTAGGGGACTGATGACCTCAGAAGTTAAGTCCCATATTGCTCAGAGCCATATGAACCATTTTTTGAAGCTTTCGTACACTTAATGTGTTATACGTCACGATGTGGATACTTACTGATAGCTTTCACGAAATGAACTACATTCAGTTACAAAGGAGCTATCAAATTATAATCTCACATGTTAATGTGGTCTATGCGACAGTCTTAGTACAAAATCGTTTAGAATTAAAATAATCATATGTTAATATCTAGGTGAAGCAGATCAGATTTAATTGAGTTTAATCGTATTGGTTGTTCATTTGGAGATATCGACATTAATAACTAGGTCTTATTAATTTTCATCATTTATCTGTAACTGTAGAGCATTAACAAACCAATTATTCGGAAGACTGTAGCAGAAAACTTAAAAATAAATTTGCAAATATGTCGCGTATGAACAAAAAATCAGATTACGGCGATTCCTCCGGTCCATGAGAGTGGTATTAGTACCTCTACTGCTTCCCGTCTAAGCAATGACAGCTCCGTAATGAATTGGCTAACGCAGGTTCTAACATGACAAGAGTTATGTTTAGGATCGTGAACGATATTTTAGTTGTTGGTTTGTCATCCTGCACATTACCAAGAGTTACAGTAAAGTACAGTACTTACCTGCGGTGTCTATGTTTTACTGTGTAGTATGCGTGCGTGATACACCGTAAAAGTCAGACACTGCAGAACAGTATTACAGTTTATTACTAAACAGTCCAAACAGTCTCTCCCTATGCGAGAACCACAGTAACTGTGTAAGTGCAGGATGTGAACACACGGTGACTCAAAAGCGGTTTGGGACAGTCCCCAGGATGTGCTTGGATAGCAGAAGTGATTACGGGGACCGTTCTCATAATGTATGTCATCCGGGTTCAAGTCCCAGTCTGGCACAAATTTTCATGTTTCACCGATAAATTGTGCAGCTGAAGTGAAATCGGTTTCGCAACTGCGAATACATTTCTTCTAAAGCACAGTAGACTGTGTGCCACGAGATACCAATAACAATTTTCACGCTGAAATTATAGATCCCATGCCTACTCTTAATGCGCATGCTCGAGTTCATTTGCAATCCATTCTCCTCGTGTTCTATTCAAATATTAATCGAATCATCAGAATAACATTTTTCAACTACTACACAGCACCGCGGCTCTCAACCAGAGAGTAGGATTATTTACAGACGCCGGCCGGTGTGGCCATGCGGTTCTACGCGCTACAGTCTGGAACCGCGCGGCCGCTACGGTCGCAGGTTCGAATCCTGCCTCGGGCATGGATGTGTGTGATGTCCTTAGGTTAGTTAGGTTTAAGTAGTTCTAAGTTCTAGGGGACTGATGATCTAAGATGTTGAGTCCCATAGTGCTCAGAGCCATTTGAACCATATTTATAGACTGAGCACAGCATATTGCGCATGTTGCAGACCCAAATAGCCACATGACGATTATATGACGCTTTTGTTTACATTTTGCGTTAAGACTGATACTTAAATGTAATACCTTCTCGCCTTGTTATCACACACTGATTTATTAGTAGCAGTAATGGTGAATAATTGCTTGTGATACGAATGAAAATCGAAGTATGTCAAAAGAGCAGAAGTTACGCTTCATTTAGGAAGAATCACACATAACTAACTGTGGATATAATGCTCTTAAGATGACTTTATTGACTGAAAAATGTCAAGACGCAGTGTACTAAAGAGCCAATATCGTACAACTGTATGAACATATGCTTACGAGACAAGTGGTGTATAAAATTCAGTAGTGTGGGAATATGACGCCAGTGAATCCGTTGCACCATGTCGAGCAATTTCGTATGCAGATATGGGATGCATACGGCGCTCTGAACCATTACCTACAATTTATACACTTATTTTAAAGTGGTCATAACAAACTGTAGTACTAATACTCATTATATGAAGTATTATACGCGATTCATATTTCAGATTCACTACACATTAAAAAATATGAAACATACGTTACCAGCACGTAAAAGTTGAAGAATTTCGACACCAAAATTATTTCAATGCGTCATAAGTATGGAATTTACTGAATGTCATAGCAAGAAAATTCCATGTTTTTTGGGACTATTTCTTCGTACAGTACTAGGAAGCTTTTTCACAATGCCACTATAGTGTAATTTATTACAACGGTCATGGAAATATGATCAACTGCAGTATAAAACCTAATAGTAGCATTCGTTTTCCCATCTTTTTTCCATATCAAAAAATCTCTGTGCTGCGACACTTGTCACAAACAAGCGAATTGCCCTTGGTTAAGCCCAGTTCATTCCAGATATCGAACACAAATTATTAAGACACTTATGAAGTGTGTGTGCAAAAACTGCGGTACTTTCGAACTGGACGTGTCTTTACTAACGATGTGATACCACAATCATACTCTGCAGATCGATTACAGATAAACCTTAACGCCACATTATGGTCACGTGACGTTTGTAGTCGATGTATGCAAATTCTTTTGTGCGTATATTAATGCTCACTCCATAGATATTCCTACTCTACGCCCACAACGAAGAGCCAGAAATAGGGCAGTTCTTAACGTGTTCTCTGTAGCCCACTGTTGGATGTCGGAGGCATACTTTTCCTATTCTTTCAACAGCTCGATATTATTTGACCTGCTGCCCTGTTCTTAACATTGATACCCAGTCATACTCCATAAGGGTGCACAACCCTTACAAGTATTCCCCTTCTTCTTGCTGCATGTATCAGGATATCGCCCATTATGTCATCTTGGTTGAAATTATTGATCTTTCCATCTTTTCCTCGGTCTTCGTAAAGACCTACTTGCCACTGGGTGATAATTCATAATTATTTTTTTAGTTACTCTTTATGTCTTTGTTGTCGTTTTGCAGAACTTGAGAGAGGACAAGTCGTTCTCTCTTATTTTCCTATTCAGTGCTTTTGTTTAATGTCGTTATTACACCCCGGTGAGATGACTGAAATTTATCAACGTGAGCAGGCAGTGACGCGGTATCTTTGTGGTAGTTCTCCTTCGAGTAGTGTGCTTTGGAGTTGAGAACAAGCAGGCGGTTTGGCTATTTAACAGTAAATCTTGCAGTGGAGATTGGGGAGCAGGAAGACACCTGCAGCTCCTAGGGAGAGGAACATCTCAATGCACTTACCAGGGAAAGAATGCTAGTCTCAAGAATTTCTTGCACTAGCGTGCAGACAATGCTTTCGGCCTAAGAGGTGAAAAACAGCCCACCTGTTACACATTTCTGGCCACGGCAGGGACAGAGACGCAGGAGAGAAAGTAAGTCGCCCAAATGAGGTGTTTCGACAGAGTCATAAACGCCCGTTGTGGATAGAGCTGACGTCCATAAAAATCCGTCAGTTTCCATGTTCGCTTGGACTGGACACTATAGACGGAGCCCTCAGGTGGGTCGTCCCTCTGGCTGCTGAGTTTTTTTGGAAGCATCGGGCCTTCGGAAGAATTTTAGGATGGAAAACAATATTTGTGCTGCTGTGAAATGGACTACGTTGGGACACAGAAGCACTTCTCTTAGTTAGCCGATGCTCATGGTCAAACATGTTGTAACATTCGGACCATTAAGACGATGATCTCTGTGATAAATGTGTTGTTCACATTAGGCTTAAACGAAAAACACATTTCCTAAAGTGGCCGTAGGAAATACAATTCGGGAGCGTAACGTTTTCTCACCCCTGCGCGGAAATTTACTAGTCAGGGAATGGTTGCTTATCTAGCAGGGAAAAGAATATTATTAACTTTGATTGCGATTGGTCTGGAGGTTGAGCACACGAGGATGATGGGTGACGTGGTGCTCTTGGAGCTTGTGACTGGCACGAAACCGTGAGGGGGCGGATGTGTTGGTGAACGTTTCGAGTTTACCAAGTCTTGATGGAAGGTGACGAGTGGAACAAAAGACTTCTGATTCAGACTCTGGTCTGGAGAGGAAATTCTCGTCTTTAATCTCGTTATGAGTGGGTTGCACTTGGGACATCCGTCCTGAGCGTGACTTTGTACTGGCACTGAGCTTGGACGGGGAGCCTGTGGTGAAGTCTTAGCTGTACCGACAGCTGTGTACTGCTGTATAAGTGCGTGAAATTGGTCCACTGTACGACCGGTGAACGTATTGTGATACCCTGAAATCTGCTAAGATTTCAGTGCTCCGTCGAAGAGTAATTGCGATCCGTCTGACAGATAGATTGCCCGCAACTTTGCATTTTTCGTGCCCCTATTAACAAACTGCAGGCGCCGCATATCGCTACTCTGCCGACGCCGGAAATAGTGCTGTGAATCAAGAAAGAGATGTAGTTTGCTGCTCTGGCTTGTTCGGGCAAACACAATCACGGTCTCACCACTTGTTCTCAGCTGCACCAACGTAGTGTAACTTCTTTGTCGAATAAACCCATCAAAGTCTATTTAGCGTTAGATAATTTCAAATTGTGTCATCCATGTTTCGAGCCAGGGTGAATACACTACACAGATAAACCTTAGTCTTTACCAACCAAACGCCACGCAGTGGAGTGCTAATAATTATTTGCTTCTATTTGTGTTATCAATAGTTCATGGTTTATCTGTCACCTCGCTTAACTTGTGTTGTTTGTCCTGTTTTATAATTAATAAACTCCTGACATTTATATAAAAGATTAAACCCATGTTGTACATTAATCACCCATCACTAATTGAATGCAATAATGACAGAGCCACCTTTTTATTAATTTTTCTCAGTTTTCAATTTTTATTTAAGATTATGATAAAAGTGATAAACACCAATGCAGGCTAGCAATAGCGACCACTGTCTGAGAGCAGATTTAATTTAGCAGATGCATGGCCAGGCAGACAAGTGGAAGACACAAGTTAAAGCGATTGCTGTCAGGGTATACATTTGCAGTCACCAGTAATCTTCCAAATCAAACCACAAGACCAGTGTAGTCTTGCAAACTTTAAGAGTTTCCTTACTTACTTTAGTACGAAGGTTCCATTAATGTACTTAAATGTTTTCTACTTCCCTTTGGATCTCCATTTCTGTCATGAACGAGATAGTATCTCCTAAGACGTTGAACTGAAAGACATAACTTTTGTTTTCGTTGAAGATACTAGCAGATTATATAACTTAGCTGTTGTGAATAAAATATGTGCAGCTGTTAGAGTATGTTCTCGCTATCAGCAATCACAATTTGATAATCAGCAAAGGGTAATATCGTAGAACAATTCCTTTCGTTGTAGTCATAAGTATGAAAATTTAATTTGATTATCCCTTGCTTTAGGAAGTCGTCAATACAAATATTAAACAGGATCCAAGACAAACTGCATCCTTGTACTCACAAATTTATCAGTTCCCTGCAATGGCCATTTCTGATCTTTGGTATATGCTTTCCACCACCTTTTTTACGTGCAAAGGTATTTCCCTATCGTGCATTATCTCCCATAGTTTTTCTCAGTTTACTTTATAGCAAGTATGACAGGAAATATAACAAACAGTTTCTTGATTTTTTACGGTTTATACGTGGGAATCTACGATAATGTCGACAGGTATTGTAATAGCCCTAAACGTTTGTTCAGACATGATATTATATCGTCGTGTGTTGCTCTGCATCACACTGTTACTAAATTTGTTTTCTAATGACGTATAAGACTACCGCTATTTATGTTTCAACTAAATATGAATGTAGATATTAAGTTTTATTAAGTTTTACTAGCATAGCCCTTGTTTTGAGCTTACTAAATAATACTGAAAGGAAATTGTAGTGGTAAACAATGCAACTATTGTACAGGCCAACAGCAATTTTTATTTTATGAGAGTGGCTTTTGCATGTGGCTTTTAGTATGCTGAATCCTAATACTGCGAAATTCCCACCGCGGTTAACTAACCTAACATTCAAACGTAATTGTGGTCAGGCCACGTATTTAAGATCTACCCTTCAAATTTTAACTGTGCGCCAAGTTATGTGGATAACGCGAATCTATGGACCTAAGCATAAATCCCAAAGTGGGGAAAGTTGCATCTAACAACTTAATCTGATTGGCCGTATCTGGCGGGAACAATAATTATCTACATATGATTTAATGTGATCGGAAGTATTTAACTGAACACTCTATGACTGCATATAACTTAATTAAGTGAAGGTACTAAACAGAAAGACTGACTAGTCAAATACTCATGTTTAATCGCAACCACATCTATTAAATGATATATAAATTCAACTACGAAATTCTATTTATTCAAATTTAGGTGTAAGCATAAGTGGATAGCAGTGTTACTCGCCCACCTATGAATTTACAACCTACCCGATTGAGAATTTAAACTCTAATATCTATGGCCGAAGTAGTGACTGAAAGTTGATGATGACTAACCCCAGAAGTTCACACATTCAGTATAAGTGGCATGAACCTGGCACAGGCGATTGTCTTGAATTCCGTAAGTGTGAAATCGAACTGAACTACTCTGACGATGCTGCGAACTATGCTCACCATAAATATTATGGTGGTGCACCGAGCTGTACGCCACAGATATGCTGGTCCCTTTATAAAGGCGATGTCGTCGGCACCCTGTCACAACTAGATGCTACTGTACCTGGATTCGATACGGTTACGCCTGCGACCGCGTCCGCCCCGCTAGCTGAGTAGTAGCCGACACGATAGCTCAGCGTGTTCGGTCAGAGGGTCAGCTTCCCTTTGTAATAAAAAAAAAACTGAGTCAACGGCTCAACACTGAACTTGAACGGGTGTCAGGGGACACCCGCACCGGACAAATGCAACGAACAATATCGAACCAAAAAAAAAAAGTGGTGAGCGTGACGGATTGCCGTCCTACGGGCCCGGGTTAGATTCCCGGCTGAGTCGGGGATTTTTCTCCGCTCAAGCACTGGGTGTTGTGTTGTCTTCATCATCATTTCTTCCCCATCCGGCGCGCAGGTCGCCCAATGTGGCGTCGAATGTAATAAGACCTGCACCAAGGCGGCCAGTCCTGCCCCGCAAGGGGCCTCCCGGCCAATGACACCAAACGCTCATTACCAAGGCGCAAGTCGAAGTGGACACATCGGCATCCTAACCTGATGATGATGTTTGGATTGTGGGGCGCTCAACTGCGTGGTTATCAGGGCCCGTACAAATTCCCAACCTTTGCTCAGCCCAATCTCGCCACTTTCATGAATGATGATGAAATGATGAGGACAACAGAAACACCCAGTCATCTCGAGGCAGGTGAAAATCCCTGACCCCGACGGGAATCGAACCCAGGAACCCGTGCTCGGGAAGCGAGAACGCAACCGCGAGGCCACGAGCTGCGGACTCCTAACCTGAAGTCGATGCAGACATCTCCGCGACGAAAACCAAAGTGTGCCTCCTGTGGCTGTCGCACACGCCCTGCTAGTTCCTTCCCGCCAAATAGTGCCAGCTGCCAATCACAAAATGAAGAAGCACTCTACCCCAATTATGAGGATTCCCTCCAACTAGAGAATCCCTCCAAAATAGCCCGCCTCCTTCAGACGCCAATCACAGCATGAAAATCTCCCCTACTACCAAAAAACATTTATTAAGGCGGTGCGCACTTGACAGCATACACCGTTTTGCCAATTGTGCGTTTTCACGCCTACGCTGATAAGCCGTCGGCACACGGATCGTGCATTCGAACGTTGAGCCGTGAGCGTGCTGAGTTTCTGACGTCATACCGTGGAATAGCACGTTGGGGAGTCTTTCTAGACGTGCAAAGCAATATATAGCTTGTCAGATGTTCTGTACAAGTTTGAACGTTGACCAATGGAATGGCAGAACGCCATCTATGTCATATGCACGCCATCTGGGGCCCACGAGAAATACGAGCCCCATAACGAACTTGTGACGTCACACTAGTCGGCTTGTCGCCACACTTCGTTGACGCTCGGCTCCATGCAGGGCCCAGGGTAAATCAATATGTAATTGAAATGGTATGCATTAAAGGTGAAGCGTTTCTGTTAGATTCGTTTCATACTATTTAACTTGTATTTCGTACTGTCACACTCAGTTACTTGTAATTTAGTTTTGTACTTCGTGTCTGTCCACTTTTAGTGGTACACAAGTACATTAAAGTATCAGTTTTTCCAGTAAGACTTTAATTCTGTGTACATTAGCTGCATTTTGTGCTCCCAAATTTCCTTTGTCTCTTTATCTTCTGTATGAATGGGTGAGTGATTGTGTACGCTGAATTTGTCTTATATGTGGTAGCAGTACAAAATGTGGCTGTCTGCTGTGGTAGCAGAAGCGTAGCCAACGTAGCTTTCCCAGTCAAGGCAAAGAGATTTGTACTCTGTCGCTAATCATTCGACAGTAGTTAAGTTGGTGGCAGAAAGAACCCCTCTGGTCTCTTCCGGCTACCTGGGGGAAGTTCGCTGCAGGGTAAGCGTGCTCTCATCATTTGGGGCTGGACCTTTGGTGATTGAAGATGGTACTGTTAAGAGGGGCTTGGCGCAGGTGAGCGTGTCAATGCGCGATGATGTGTAGCTATTCCAACTGATGTACACTTTTGATCTGCTAGTTCATTTTCGAAGTTCGGTATTCGATTTTTTGTATTTTTCAGTGTGTACTCGCGAGTATATTTTCCCCTATATAGTAGCCGGCCACTGTGGCCGAGCGGTTCTAGGCGCTTCAGTCTGGAACCGCGCTGCTGCTACGGTCGCAGGTTCGAATCCTGCCTCGGGCATGGATTTTGTGATGTCTTTAGGAACTGTCTAGGGAACTGATGACCTCAGCTGTTAAGTCCCATAGTGCTGAGATCCATTTGAACCATTTTTTCCGTATATAGTAAGTGTTTCGGGTCCTTGCTTTATGTAATGAGAACCGGTGCTGTAAGGAATTCGTTAGGCCAGCACAGGTTTAAAATTCAGTTGTCTGACTTCTCTTTTAACTGGAATGTATGTGTGAACTTTTCTAGAGTGTGTCTGTGTGTGTGTGTGTGTGTGTGTGTGTGTGTGTATTTCATTTCTTCTCCTTCTCATTTCGTTTCAGTTTTAAGATGTGTAGCTTTTTCCATTAACCTGGTGGTGATTTCACCGTGTGTAATTTCAGTACCACCTTTAATAAGCTTTATTCTTAATTCGCATGATATTTAATAGTTATTTGTGTCTATACGGTTAACATTTGTACTCTTGAAGTCTTATCGAGTCTAGTAACTGTACTCTGTTCATAATCTTCACAGATTTGCCGGTATTTCAGGCCAGGGTATCTTGGTTGGCACTCGTAGGACCTGCACTGTCACGTGCTGTGACGTACGCGCCACGGCCTGTCTTCTCGTGGGCAATTATCCATCCCTTCCGCCTTATTTGATTTTAAGTCTTCCAAAGCTCTTCTAAATTCTGATTTTAACACTGGATTCCCTATCTCTTCTCTATCGACTCGAGTTTCTTCTTCTGCCACGTCATCAGACAAGTCAAAAAATGTTCAAATGTGTGTGAAATCTTATGGGACTTAACTGCTAAGGCCATCAGTCCCCAAGCTTACACACTGTAGTGTTGGCAGAAGAGCCAACACCGTGTTGCTAGAGGAGGCCGAAATGCACGCTATAATCTCACGCAGGATGGCATGAGGTCTGGAACAGTTAAAGGAGATGAGTCTACTAAATAAAGTACGTAGTTGATGTACTACTTAACTTTAATCCATAATTGGAGTACATCGGTCTGATGGCTCATGCTTCATTAGATACATAGCAAAGGATAAATGGCGCCTTGCTAGATCGTAGCAAATGACGTAGCTGAAGGCTATGCTAACTATCGTCTCGGCAAATGAGAGCGTATTTGTCAGTGTAGCTTCGCTAGCAAAGTCGGCTGTACAACTGGGGCGAGTGCTAGGACGTGTCACTAGACCTGCCGTGTGGCGGTCTAGTATGTAATACTTAACTTTAATCCATAATTGGAGTACATCGGTCTGATGGCTCATGCTTCATTAGATACATAGCAAAGGATAAATGGCGCCTTGCTAGATCGTAGCAAATGACGTAGCTGAAGGCTATGCTAACTATCGTCTCGGCAAATGAGAGCGTATTTGTCAGTGTAGCTTCGCTAGCAAAGTCGGCTGTACAACTGGGGCGAGTGCTAGGACGTGTCACTAGATCTGCCGTGTGGCGGTGCTCGGTCTGCCATCACTGACAGTGGCGACAAGCGGGTCCGTCGTATACTAGCGGACCGCGGCCGTTTTAAAAGCTACCACCTAGCAAGTGTGGTGTCTGGTGGTGACACCACACACACTACTTAACCTAAATTATCCTAAGGACAAACACACACACCCATGCCCGAGGGAGAACTCGAACCTCCGCCGGGACCAGCCACACAGTCCATGACTGCAGCGCCTTAGACCGCACGGCTAATCCCGCGCGGCCATCAGACAAGTCCTCCGTTTCGTAGACTCTCTCATTATACTCTCTCCACTTATCCGTTCGCTCCTCAGCATTTACCAACGGAATTCTCATTGCACACTTAATGTTATTGCACACTTAATGTTACGGCCCTTGCTTTTAATTTCACCGAAGGTTGTTTTGACTTTTCTGCATGCTGAATAAGACCTTCCGACATTCATTACTTTTTCATTTCTTCACATTTTTCATGAACCCATTTCGCTTTGCTTCCCTGCACTTCCTGTTTATTTCATTCCTAAGTGACTTTTATTTTTGTATCCCTGAATTTACCTGAACATTTTTGTACTTTCTTCTTTTGTCGATCAACTGAAGCGTTTCTTCTATTACCCATTTCCTCACAGTTACCTTCCCTGTACCTACTTTTTTGTCTTCATCTTCTGGGACTACCCTTTTTAGAGATGTCCATTCCTCTTCAACTGAACTGCCTACTGAGCTATGTATGATCGCAGAACCTGTAGCCTCAGAGAACGTCAAGCGTATCTTAGTTCTATCGTATCCCATTTCATTGCGTATTGATTCTTTCTGAATAGTCTCTAAAACTCCAGCCTACCTTTCGACATTCCTAAATTGTGATCTGAGTCTATATATTTGATTTCAGAATCTCTTCCTGACCTTGATGTTATCGAACTGAAATGTTCCTGTATCTCCCACCCTTTACTGGGTATACCTTCTTCTGTTGTGGTTCTTGAACACAGTACTCGATCTTAAATTTGCTGCACAGCTCAGACTTTCTCCGCTCTCATCCTTATGTTCTTCCTTAACTCTTTCCTCCTCTTCCTTCCCTACAACCGCATTCCAGTCTTCCATGACTATTAGATCTTCATATTCCTTTATGTAATGAATTACCGGTTCAATATCACCATATACTTTCTCTATCACTTCATCTTATGCTTGTGACGTAGGCATGTATTACTGAACTTGTTGTCTATGTTGGCTTGCTGTCGACACTGATGAGAACAATGCTGCCACTGAACTGTACACAATAAATCTCTCTCTGTCCTACCGTCCTGTTCTTAATGAATTCTACTTCTCATCAGGTATAATAGACAGCCAACCAGTTGCAATAAATGGTTGTTTTCAAATAACCTATCCCATGGTTTCAATGGATTTAAATCCGTCTTCCTCAGAAGGAAAGCCTGCATACCATGCGATAACATAAATTACAAGCAAAACTTCATGGACCAATATTAAATGTCAAACAGAAACTACTCTCTACAACAAATGTAGGTATGTCACAAATAACACGATGTATAACAACACAGGAGAAGTAGTACTTAACAAATATCACATTTGCAATCAGTCAGTGAAGCTATCTCCACACGACATGTGTTGGCAACGGACTATATGTCCATATGTCAAAGTTAAGGCCCGTAGAATCAAGATCTTGTCCCATCAATAAAACCAACCTCTTAAAATAACGGACCATGTTAGTAGCTACGCGCCGACTGAGAAAGAGCGGAGAGCGTGCATACCAGGGAAATAAAACCTGAGGGGCATGCGCCGATAAACATGTACGCTTGGCGATTGAAACAGCCAATAAACGTAACGACATTGAAATTACTAACAGAAATACAGTATGCAAGTGAACGAGTATAGAATAAAATGGTGAAAAAGACAAATACATAAATAAGTATAGGACTATCAGCACATTATCATACGGAAACAGTCAAATCTGTGCATACGTGCGTTATGAAAAGCAACGTAATGACAGTAAAGAGCAAAAGTTCATAGGTCTCCGAATAGTGGCAAAAGTGGGTATCATCAATATCTTAGTACAACATGAACTACCAAAACAAACTGTGTGCACAAAAACTGCATAATAGAATTTTGAGGAAATGATCCACTCACAAAAGCTACCGGCAGTCATATGAAGGTTTTTTGTGAACAGCGTGGGTTCGAAACCTTCAAAAAATTGTCTGCAGGCGAGCTGCAGCTGATCTTTGCGCACATAGTGTTTATAGATCTCTAATTCTTCCCAAAGGACCAACCTACGCCCTTTGATTTCTCTGTGAAGAATAAATGTGTCTTCCAAATTTTTCTGACTACGTAAAGTTATGTATGTTAACTCCTTTCTTTCCTAACAGATGCTCTTTGTATCTTGTCCTCTCAGTTTTGCCTGTTTAGCCAACGTAATAGCATGGGCAATATTGCAAATTAATGTATAGACACCTGAATTGGAAAACAAGTCACCAGTATTTTCCACAGTGTGCAAAAGTCTTCTCTGTAAACTACTACGTGTAGAGAAAGAGACATTACAGTCATATTTATTCACTAGAAGACGTTTAATCCTATAAGAGACATTTTTAAGAATGGAATGGAAATGAATTTGTTATTGTGGGAGGAAGGATCATAGAACAACGTCGAACATTTTTGAGAGATATTCTTTCTGAAGATGAGATCTAGCATGCCTTGATCATATTCGTTATTGACTGCGACGATTCGATGACATTTAACTCATTTATTTGATCAGTTGGTAGGCGATAAAGGAGTAGTTACAAGCCGGTGTATGGCGAAATGGAAAAATGCTAGTTTACGAGCTTTCGGATGCGTCGAGTCAGTGGGGATAATATTGTCAGAATAAGTTTGCTTATGGAGGATGCTGAAATTGAATGATTCATTTTTTACAAAAATAGTTAAATCAAGAAAATTTAGTTCTCGTTTTTGATTTTGAAATTCTTTCGTGAAGCAAATCTTCTGATGGAAGTTATTAATCTATTGAAAAGCATCTCCAGCTCGTTATCATTACCGTCAAAAGCAATGATAATATCGTCACATACGTCGCGTAAAAAGGAATGTTACTGACGTGGTTCCGGGAATTTAATGGTGTTCTTTCGAGTGCGTTGATGAGGATGTCAGCCAGAATACCAATAAGCGGACTCCCCATACCCAAACCGAAAGGTTGAATGTACATTTTTCCGTCGAATGTGAAGTAATTATATTTGAGGGCAACTTTCAGTAAATTTGTGAGTACAACAGTCTGTATTGTACTCATTTTTTGTGTTGTAGTATCGCTCTGTATGCAGGTAGTCCTTCTAAAGAAGACGAGTTTAAGTCCGCCGAAACAATGGTAAAAGTTATTGAAAGCCAACGTTTATGGTAAAGGTGGGCTGCCTATTACACCTGCTGTTCTGCAACCGTTCCAGTAGTGCAGCCATGTTCAGTATAATGAATCCTACTCCTGTTATGCGATTTTCTGCTCCTGTTGATATTACCCTATAGTCACGTGACGAAAATCCTTGTTTTTTTCCTTCACTCCGCAATGTGTCTAGACTAAGCCTTTGCATTTCCCTTTTCAGATTTTATAGCTTCCCTACCACGTTCAACTTCTGAAATCCCATGCTCCGACTCATAGAACGTTATCTTTTCGTTGGTTATTCAATCTTTTTCTCATGTCACATCCCCCTCGTCACTCCTCTCCCGGAGATCCGAATGGTGGACTAGTCCTGAATCTTTTGCCAATGGAGAGATGATCAAGACACTTTAACAATTACAGGCCACATGTCCTGAGGACACACGTTATGTGTCTCTATTGCAGTGGTCTCCATTGCCGTCGGCATCATTATGCCGTTGATGATTGCTCATTCTTCCGCCTTTTAGTGACAGCTTTCCACCACAAGGGCAAGAGAGTGTTCTGAGCCTCTGTCAGCTCCTCCACCTTCTTTGACAAGGCCGTTGGCAGAATGTGGATGACTTCTCATGTCGAAAGACTTCGGCCGCTATTGCTGAAGATTTTTATTTAAAATTTAAGGAGTGGTTGGTTTCGAACTCGGGACTGAGGACATTTTGATTACTGATCAACGACACTACCGCTTGACAACGGATGCGAAAGTTCAAAGATAATTTAAATTACTTTACTTTAGGCACGATTAAGCGGTTTTTCTGGTAATATATCCAGTAATTTTTTAAGTTTCAAACTTTTGTAATTGTTATCTGTAATGAAAATAAAAACATTGCTTGACTTAACGACTATGCTACAATATTTAAAACTTGCGAAAAAATAGCTTCTCTATTTTACACAGATTTTAAAAAACAGAGACAGAGAGATTGGATACGATACAACTGTCATATTTTTTTTCCTTTCTTTCTATAGTTTTAGAGTAAGATACTTCTTTAAGATACTACGCATGAGTAGAAAATCAATACTTCTCGTTCCATAGCGCGTCCCTATGCGAGATAACTGTTGGCCATTTACTGAGACATACAACAAAAAACTCAAAGGGAAAACGTTACATTGCGTCTTTTGAAAAGAAGAAAGATAGAAAATATAAGTTCGTGGGCACATAATTCCTATTTAATAAAAAAGTGTTTTCATTCATATTTCAATACAACCTTTAATAATACTCAAAAATTGTTTTACTTTTAATTTCAATTAAAAGTATGTTGGTTACCCCTTGTATACGGCTGCCAAACGAATATTATTTTTAGTACTTTTACTACGTAGTAGCTTAATCTTGGGGTTTTCTTGGAAAATAATTTCATATCGGAGCTCAGTTTTTTTTCTGTCACCGCAATGTCGTCATAAGGTGGTTTACAACGTATAAACTGTAAAATCATTAGATTGGTGCAGAAAATCGTGGCGTTTTATCTGAAGTTTAATAAACACAACAGATACACGTAACAGAGACTTCAGTCATCAATATTATATTCTTCTACGCTATTTACAACAGTCTGCCAACGTTGGACGAACTTTTCGATTCCGCGTCTGCAAGAAACCACGCGGTTTAGAGGCAAAGAAAACGTCGAACCATGTTCGGAGCGATTTTTGGCCGGGAAAGGAAGTTACTTGAAGACTGTTGGACAGAGAACGGAAAGGGTGAAAATCTGAGGGCGCGACATCAGGTGAATACGTTGGGCGCGGAACAACTTCGCAGCCCAATCAATGTGTGGTGTTTCTTGTCAGTCTAGCAGAATGCGGGCGGGCGTTCTCGTGGAGAAGCATCACTTCACACAGTCTTCACGGCCGTTGTTCTTGGACAGCGACTTCAAAGCGTCTCAGTTGTTGACAGTAAATGCCAGCAGTGATGGTTACACCGCGGTGAAGCAATTCGTAGCTCAGCACACCGTCGCTGTTCCACCAGATGCGCTATATTATTTTTTATGGTTGCGTGCAGATCTTTACACAGGGCTGGATGGCGAACTAAAGGGAAGAGGAGGGAGTGGCAGAGGGTGCGTAGGTGCGGCCCGCCCCGAGACTCAGGTCCTGGGGGACCTCCATATTTGGAGGCACCCCAGGGCCAGATCATTTTCAATCAAATACCAAACAAAGCCAAAATATGTATAGTAAATGAGAGGCAATTTGGAGACCTCATACATATGCAAAATACAAACATACCGTCAGGCCAGGGCAATTGTCGATGGGTGTGTTCAGAATTTTTAAAATTTTTGTACAGCATTTCATGGAGGTTAAAAACCGTTGAATTATAGCCCGTTGTCTGCTAGACGCAATTATTCTGAATAAAACGTTGTGTGATACCTATGCAACCTGTGAAGGTACACTACACGCACAGCTTAAAAGTACACACGTAATTGCAGTGTAGAATTTCGGCACTAAACATAAATAATAGATCCGAATAACAGAGAAAATGTATGGTGATTTCTTTCGGAAAGGTAACAACATATCTATTAAAGAATAGCAATGAAGGCAATCAATTTGAAGCTTACTGTCGCAAAAAAAAATAAAAAAATAAAGAGGAGTAATATAGACGTTAACATTGATCGCCGAGGAAGAAGGAGGAGAGATAAAACAATGCTGGGTAAAACAGTTCATGACGCTGCATTATCGATGCAAGAAGTTCGTCGATCATTGTTTCAGTGGATTACACGGCTATGAAGGAAATTGCCTAAATTTTCAAAAATTATTGAAAGAAAAATTGTTCAAATTGCTCTGAGCATTATGGGACTTAACTTCTGAGGTCATCAGTCCCATAGAACTTAGAACTACGTAAACCTAACTAACCTAAGAAAGTCACACACATCCATGCCCGAGGCAGGATTCGAACATGCGACCGTAGCGGTCGCGCGGTTCCAGACTGCAGCGCCTAGAACCGCTCGGCCACTTCGGCCGGCTATTGAAAGAAAATACATGCTTGAAGCTTTCTATGACACTCTGGCTATGGCACTGGGGAAACTGCCAGAAATGTACGATGAGTTTGATACCGAGCGAGTCTTGCAAGAAATAAAAAGTTATCGCAGGCATATACATGCAACCGATATCTGTATCGACGTTGCTCCCAGATGAACAGTTCAAGATATCCTTCAATTTATTATTAAATGAGCTTCAGTGAATCATTACCCTGTACATCATCTATAACCCAATGCTTCTGGACTATTCGTGTCTCTGTTACATCATGAGACAGACGTTTTTCTAAACTGAAATTAATGAAAAATTATCTACTCTCGACGTTGAGTCCAGAATCACCAGCCAATCTGCCCACTTTACCAATGAAAGAACAGTTTCAAATGAAATAGATTTCAGCGACGTTATTAAGAATCTCAGTAAAATAATGGCAAGAAAACATATACTATAATAATATCTATATGTATGAAAGGCAATGTCCTGGCTGACTGATTCACCATCGCCCAGTCCTAACCGCTAAGGATACACGCCTGAAATTTGGAGAGGGTGATGATTTTATACTGTACGGGTCGTTTAAGTAGCGATTTCTCGAAATTCCACCTCTAAGGGAGTGAAACAGAAGATGAAAGGTTTTTGGAAAATGTCGCTATTACGGCAATTTTTAAGCCAGAAATACGAAAATGGGTGTATGCTTTATACGTGTTTCAGTATCTTTTTGAAATTCAACTGCTAAGGAAGTAAAATAGTTTGTGAAACGTTGTTTTGAAAAAGAAATCATTACTGAAGAACTACTGAAGCACTTTAAAGTTACTTCTATGAAAACAGGTTTTTGACTTAATTACAGATAAAAAAAACGTGAAATGGATGAAAATTTGTATTTGGCTGCTCCATTATAAACAAAAAAATATGTTTTTGACAGTTTTTGGAAGTTCGACCCAGATTGAGGTGAAATAGGCGTTGAAAATATTTTTGAAAACATTTTTATGTGTTAAAAAAGTTTTAAAGCTAAATCTGTAGACATTGATATTTCACTTCTCGGTTAGATTCAAAGAAATATCACCACGAAAACGCAAAAGGCATGATTGACTGAAACCTTGGGCTCCAGTTACTAGAATCGCTTTTTAGTGAGAAATCCTTCGGAAAACACTATGTATCTACTACAGCTTTAATTACCGTGAAAAGTTTATAAGGCGTTGCAATTTGTGACCAACATAAGAATGCGATTATAGAAAAACAAAAAGCAAAAAATTTTTGCAGAGCTTACAGTCCACGCAAGCGAAGGGTAGGCTACTAAGCTAGTTAATAATAACTGCTGCCTTGTACTGGGGTTACGAAACTAACTGATATTGTTATTGAAGAAGCGTTATTTCCAGACGAATAAAATAAAATGTAATTTTCTCATTCTCTTTTTTTTTCTTTTCCTTTGCAGCCTGCTTGATCGTTGCTGTGCTAAATGCTATTTCATATTCTAAGTTTCTCACCTGTATGTTCCATTTCTCCACTTAGCGCTACATTTTCTAGCGTCCACGGCTCCACTCACTATCTCCAAATGACAAAATGACAATATGTTAACTCACATAGCAACAGTAAACTACAAATAAAAAATGACAATCGATAAATAAACTCTTAGCAATCGGACAGAGCAAAAACGCCACGAAATTATTCACCAACCTAATAATTTTGTTGTTTGTAACTTGTTAGTCACATTATGGCAACGTTTAGGTCCGATATGAATTCATTTCCCAGAAACTCACAAGATTATGCTGCTATGTAACAAAAGTAATTAAAAATTATTCTATTCGTTTGATAGTGACAAGACAGAAGAATAATATCAATGAAATTTATTCGCTTTCATTGCATGCTGTACTCCACAGTTCTAACATTATTGCTTTTAAATCCACCAACATGTCTCCAGGACGAACATATGCCGTTCAGCAAACTGTGCACTGAAATGACGGAATATTTTGTGCGAGTGTATTGTAGCTACGAACTAAGTTTGTTCTTCGCGGGAAGGCTGTTTTCAATATCGTACGATAGGTGGCTCTGCCGTAGGCGCGCGCACTGCCACCTTGAAGCGAGACCGCGAACGACGGCCTCAGTAGCACTGAACACGCTCAGCGGGAGAGTCGCTGGCAGCGCCATATTGAACTGCTCGCCAGTACCGCTGTTGCAGTGGACTTGTGTGTATAGTGCCGCGACGTTGCGGGCGCGTTTGTCAACAAGTTCCGTGTTGTTCGTATCGTACACGTTTCGGGCGCGAGTAGGAGACTTTAGATGAATGAAAATACACATATAATAAAGCACAGAAACTTCGTAAAGTGCTTTTTGTTCGTATTTTTCAAATAATGGATTTGTTTTCGGATATTAAATATGTGACAGATGTTGATGAACATATTTTTCCATACAAAACCGAAGTAAATGAAACTCTGTTAGCGAATACCCCTCTACAACGGAATATTTAGCTGTGAAATGTGTTTAGTGTACAAATAAAAGTGAAAGTAACCGTTGTACAGCGCATAACTTATACCAAAACAAACTTCCGAGGTGGTGGTCTGGCATGTGTTATTGATCTGAAGAAATGCAAATGCATTTTCTCCATATTTCGCTTGCTGAGTACTAGTGAATAAAATGTTCAACTTCATGAAGAAAGGCGGAGCCGAGAAGGAAGATAAGGAGAAACGGAAGAAGGAGAAGAAGGAACGGAAAGAAAACAAGAAGAGAGATCGTGGGCCCATGACAGCTGAGGAGCTGTTACGACTGGATGAGGTGAGTTTTTTTGCTTTCTACCAGTAATTTATTACATGCTACTGCAATTTTGGGATTTATATGCAGTGAAGTTTGCATTAAGGTTTTTCATAGTATTTATTTCACCGCTGTGAGTGTCTTAGTTTCTGTTGCTTAATATACGTGTGCTATTCGTTCAGGTGTCGACTTTTAACGTTGCCAGCTGTGAAATCGAATCCTATTGATACAATCGACTGCTAAAATTGTGGAACTTGGTTGGGCTACTGTAGTGAAACGAGACGCTAACAAGAGCGGAAGTACGTTTGCTGTGTTTCAAGTAGCAGCTTGTTTTCTAGGACAAACTATAATTAGTTCGCAATTTGTTGATCTGTGACAGTACTGATTGATTCTCATTGATGCAGGACTTAATTTCAGAGTTTATCACATGCGGCTTTTGTGAACGGATTTTTTTTTTTTTTTAAGTAGATCTACAGATTGCCTGAGTTTAATTTTTAGGGTCAAATTCACTTCGACGCTTGGTGGGCATTGTGGTGTGTTCTCCATTTATTCTCTCGCGAGCATGATTTTCATTGGCGTAAGAGATTGAGTTTGACAGCGTCGGAGTTAATGAAAGTAGCTTAGCGCTGGCGTTTGAAGCGCGCGGAGGGGTGTGTTTACACACTTTGGCTGTAGGGGCGGAAGCCTGCAGAGGGGTGTTGGCACTGTCAGGGGCAATCGTTACTGCTGACGCCGCAAGGGAGAGCTTCGAGGCTTCAGTTTGGTGGCTGCAGTTGCGGCGCGCTACGTGAGAGCATGTATCGGCTGCGCTTGGCTTCCTCCCGGAAGGGAGGTGTATTGCAATTTCCTCTTCGTTGCCTCGCCAGCCGGCAGGCGTGTTGAAAAGTTGCCCGTCATAACAATTTGATACCGGTGTCGCTCAATGTTAAACCCTACTCCGTCACCGGCGTCGATGGGTGGGTCTTTGATGAGTAAGGTAAGCTGCCAGCACGAGGGAATGCGGAGGAGAGTGCGTTGTGTAGCAGCTTACTGCTTAGTAATAGTGCTGACATTAGCGTATTAGACAGCAGCACGAGCTTCCGTATCTTTTGAATAGTGCCATTGTTACAGAACAGATCTTTCAACCAGTGGCTTAATCCGTTTTCCCAAGCATTCAGTTCAGAATAAAACGTGTTTGAATCCGTGCTGTAGTAGTCCACGGTCTGCACTTTTCAACCCTCCATCCCAAACTGTTTCTCTGTCATCGTCAACAGTCTTCGCTCCTCATGATTCAAAGAAAAAAGTCGTTGTTTTGAACTCAGAACACGTTTTCAAACAGCTCCATGTTAATATGAATTCATTGGTTATCACGGTCATTCTCAGTTTCAGTAAATACCTTTTGGGTGTTAAGCCGCATCATTATAAAACACTAAAACAACTATACAGCCGACATTGTCTGTTACAACGACACGGCCGTACACTCAAAAAGATTTTACTCAGCTCAAGAAATGTATCTGCCTGAGGACAAACGTAGAGACTGAAACTGGTTATGGCACAAAACTGGCGTAACAAAAAATAAAAAAGATAATACCTGGTCGTAGACAAAATTTCTGCCAAAAGTCCGTCCCCTCTGCGGAATACATATTTGTAGGCCTTGGGGAGAAAGTTTAACTTCTCCGACTTTTACTACTTCTATAAAAACAAAACAAAGAACTTACAAAGACATTGTTGGCAACAATAGCGAGAACATCCGAAGGCATGCGTGTACGGTTGCAACTTTTTTCGGTGTTGGTAAAGATGTATAAATCATCAGCTACGGGGAGTAGTGATATATCTTTTCCTTTGCGTTTTTTTCCCCAGGGAAATACTCAGTATGTCTTTTTGGATCATGGGGTATAAGAATAATGTTACAAAGCTTATCCGTGTACGCTGTATATCATAGTTTCTCGTGTAATTGAATGACAGTACTATTGCTATGGAGAAAATATGCGTGGACACATACTATGCATGTTAGATAGTTGGCTTAGAAATCCCGAACGTAAATCGAGCCAAAATATGGTGCAGACTGGAACCCTAAAGTTCATCGAGTACTGCAGGCTCATTTTTCTAAAGTTTATCTACATTAAAAAGCGTCCAAAAGGTAATCTTGCTACTCAGTGTGTGAACAAGAAGCATAAAATTTATTTTGCGTATGAGAACTACAAACTTCGAAATTTCTGTTATTCACTTAACGATGCCAAAAGCACAAAGACTCCGGCTACTCTTCAGTTGTGTTTGTAGGCGGCAAGTTTTCATAGTCGATGTATCTTATATAACATGCACCAAAATACGTATAGATTTGTGTATTATTTAATGCACATTTTATGAATTTTGGAACGAAAAGTGCGTCAAATATGATGCGAGAGCAGACATGGAGCTACTCTGGAGGTTAATATTTTTGCACAACTTTTATTTCGCATTTGCATTCGTTGGCTTCCCAACTCACAACCAAATTCTAGGCTTCCAACGTAACCTGGATCTTATAACCCTGTTATCAAAACAGATTTCAGGGGCACTCATATGCTCTAGCCAGTTTCTGGATCATTTGTATCTTTTCATTTCATGGAATAATTGAAAGGGGCTTGTTACAGTCTTTAACATACTACTACAGACGCACTGGATGCCAACATTAATAAGGCTGCTAAAAGCTATTTACCACATATAGCGAGCATCCTGGATAGAAAATCGGTATACATTACGACTAGTTAAAGCTTACATTACTGTGCTACTGCTTGTTGTGTTGGAAGCACAACAGCTAACGAAAAGCTTTGGTAGTGGCGCTGCTGCTTGTGATGGGGAGTAAACACTGTGGAGAACACGCGACTGTTTAACAAACATCGGCAGCCTGGCGTTTCAAAGTCAAGGCCGCGGCGTTCCGCTGCTCGGGCGCCATTGTACAATACTTCCGCGTCCCAGCCGCTGACGGCATTGTAGGACTCGGCGCCAGCAGAATACTGCATACCTGCTGTACAGCGGTTCCCGGAGGAGAATTAGCGTCACGCCGCGTCCGATCCGGCCGCATTTACTTGCGTTTTAAAGTTTAATTGCTGTTACGGAAACCGGTCGGGTGACCTTGCTCCTAGTTCTCTGCGGATAATATATCTGGCGAGTGCCTTGGTGCAGACGTAAGTTTTCTTTCGAAATGCTATAGGATTGAGCAATCACAGTTACACCAGAGACAGACTTGGCCGCAGGAGCATTTATAGTTATTGTTACCCTGATTTTCAGAGGACTTGACGTCATTTGGTGGCTTTGAGGCCTGCTTAACCCTGTCTAATTGCCCTATGCCCATCCTTTTACTGCATCTTTTTCTTAACTTCTGTACGAAGATCATTTTTGTTAGTTCCGCAAGATGTTTAAATTTATCGGCTCTCTTGAATTTTTTTAGTTGTTGGTGTGCGATGCATTCATGCCTTCGGTTCGAAGCTCTTGTGTTCGTATTTGCTTCAGGTAGATTTGTTTTTGTAGAGGACCCGCCCTGAGCAAAACACAATTTCTGTATTTCTTTTTATTCCCTAGACATATTTCGCTGAAGTTTCAACATCAACAGCGGTTTTTTTTTTTTCTGTAGACATTGACACGATAGGTTTCTTTGTGCAGGCTGTAACTTTAGCGAGACATGTCTGGGAATAAAAAGAAAAACAAAAATTGTTTTACTCAAGGCACAACCTCTCCATAAACAAATAGTGTTTCAACAAATTTTTGAACGTCTCAGATTTTTGCTAGAGAAGCTGGGCATTCCATTTTCTATATAAACAAATTAAATAAGATAGGTGAGAAACCGTTTGCCTATATAACTCCTGTCTGAATCTCGAATGGCTTCCAAATTTCCACGTGTAATGTAATTTTGGAGACGATTTTCTTTAATATGAGCGTTTTGTCAGAATGCAGTCTATACAAAAGATTTATTGCTAATAGGGCGCCTGTTAACATATAACCTCTTTCACGTTGACCTGTTCAGTGATCTACTTCTTGTTCTACGATGTTTGAGAAGGCCTTAGAGGGAAAGAGACAGGTGTTGTTTATTTATCTCGTACATTAGGGCCTGTTAACTGCAGTTTAACTACAGGCTGTGTTCAACCTTCATCAAATTATTAAGGTCGTGCATCAAATGGTTCAAATGGCTCTGAGCACTATGCGACTTAACTTCTGAGGTCATCAGTCGCCTAGAACTTAGAACTAATTAAACCTAACTAACCTAAGGACATCACACACATCCATGCCAGAGGCAGGATTCGAACCTGCGACAGGAGCGGTCGCTCGGCTCCAGACTGTAGCGCCTAGAACCGCACGGCCACTCCGGCCGGCTTTCGGTGCATCAGAAACTAATGAGACTGCAGTCATGTAGTACTGCAGCTGATGATTTTTACTTGGCATCACCATACTTATCTTTGCTCTTAATTTAGACAGCATCCACTATCACAACTAAGAATATATGTTGCCAGCAAAGTATCAAATCAAGGCACTGTGTAGAATGGCTAGCAATGTATAGGCCTAGGTCTTTCTGGCAAGGTTTTTACTTAATTTTTATTTAGTATTTTCCCTAAGAAATGGTTAAAATGCGTGGGTAAAGCTACCTAATAGGTTATACGTAAAGGGTAAAATACGAAATGGACACAGGCAAAGTATAAAATTAGAGTGAAATATTAAAATATGAAAACAGTCGAAAATGGTATGTGTCCCAAAATTGACTTATGTAGATATTTTTAATAGTTTTTAACAGTTACTAATATTCAAAACAGTTGAAGACATCATTTAACAGTGATTCAGAATGTTTAATATACAATAATTGAATCTGAACTTTTAATTTTTATATGGTTCGACGATGTACCGGAACTTGTTTTACGATTTATATTTTCCAGAAATCAGAACTGAAATGGCATTTTGAATTTCAAATAACTTTTCTTTTTAACACAGACACCTGACATTCTGGCATTTATTTTTGCACGTGTACTTCACAAACCCCCGTCTAGTCCCGGTAGGTTGCTGAGTTGCAACTGACGTGAGTGATATTTCTCATTTTAGCGAAAGTAACACACTCGACACAACTCAACCCCAACCGACTTGGACTGAAATTGTTTTGACGATGATGTCTACGGATCATGTAACTGTCAAAATCGTAAAATTACCCTTATTTCATGCTTTGCTTTAAAAGTAAACGGCATTTATTAAATGTCTAGACAAAATATTAAATAAGATGCATTACGTAACCTGCCTAATGAGTTTTGGCATTCTGTATATTGCCTAGTCATTCCAGAAGATGCTGGATTTCACCATTTCTTGGCAATATGTAGACTGGAATGAGATTTTCACTCTGCAGCGGTGTGTGCGCTGATATGAAACTTTCCTGGCGGATTAAAACTGTGTGCCGGACCGAGACTCGAACTCGAGACCTTTGCCTTTCGCGGACAAGTGCTCTACCAACTGAGCTACCCAAGCTCGACTCACGCCCCGTCCTCGCAGCTTTACTTTCGCCAGTATCTCGTCTCCTACATTCCAAACTTTACAGAAGCACTCCTGCGAACCTTGCAGGACTAGCACTCTTGAAAGAAAGGATATTGCGGAGACATGGCTTAGCCACTGCCTGGGGGATGTTTCCAGAATGAGATTTTGCTGCAAGGTTCGCAGGAGAGCTTCTGTTAAGTTTGGAAGGTGGGAGACGAGATACTGCGGAAGTAAAGCTGTGAGGACGGGGAATGAGTCGTGCTTGGTAGCTCAGTTGGTAGAGCACTTGTCCGCGAAAGGCAAAGGTCCCGAGTTCGAGTCTCGGTCCGGCACACAGTTTTAATCTGCCAGGAAAGTTTCAATATGTAGACTACTACTACTACTACTACTACTCTTCCTCTATAAAAAGTTTCACTACAGAAAACTGTACTTTCCGCTTATACAGGGTGTCCCAGAAAAGCTGCGACAAACTACGAAGGGAAGTATAGAGTATCTTGAGGAACTAATCGAGGATAGAACCCCGTGTCGGGAACGTCACTCAACGACCGCTACAAAGCGTCGAAGTTAAAGGCGCCGGCGGCAGCCATTTAGCCGCACCTTCGACAGCAAAGGTGACTTTCTACGCTGATGAACCGTAGGCGGCAAGTCTCGCAATGTTGTTTGTTATTCACTGATCGCGTCTAAGAGCCAGTATCGCCAGTGGGGAAACTGGAGCTCGTTCCAATGTAGAAAGGCTTTGTCTCTCATGAATGCGATGATCTGTTACCTCGGAGGATGATGGTTTCGGACACGGGTTTCGGCCCACATTTTATGTTTCTCCTGTAACCGTCTAAAATCTCCATTACTTTTCAGTATAAAGGAAAATCAGTGTTTTTTTCTGTTCTTTCTGTGTCATTCAGCAAGGGGAGAGAGCACTACATTCATAGGAGACAAGACCTTTCTACGCAGCAGCTAGCTTTATCTTAACCACTGGCGATCGTGGCAATCAGTCGCTATCATTGAATAATAAATCACGTTGCGAGACTTTCCGCGTAGAGGTGGCCTAGTTACGGTTCAAATGGCTCTGAGCACTATAGCACTTAACATCTGAGGTCATCAGTCCCCTAGAACTTAGAACTACTTAAACCTAACTAACCTAAGAACATCACACACATCCATGCCCGAAGCAGGATTCGAACCTGCGACCGTAGCGGTCGCGCGGTTCCGAACTATAGCGCCTAGAATGGCCTAGTTACATTACGTTTCCGGACATGGGCTCTTATCCTCGACTAGTTCTTCAAGACACTTTCTACAACCCCTCGAAATTTGTCTAAACGTTTCTAGGACAATTTACATGCTTTCGTGCCAGCACCGCCACAAGGTAGCGTTATTTTCACTGTGCAGCGATCATAATGTTTTGGGTCGTCAGTACGATTGTGCCAGGACGCGGAGAACGATACTACATTCACTACCAAAAGCTGTGCCTTAAAATGGAAACAGACGAGGGTTGGAACTTTAATAGTGGCAACTATTTGTTTACAGCTCGTACAAAATAGATACGTGTTTCAAAGTTTTACTGACCTTTAAAGTAGTCACCAGCATGGTGTATAACCCGTTGCCAGCGATGGGGAAGTCGTAGGATGCTCTTAGCTGTGCCAGTTGTGTTGACAGTTCGAGGGCGCGGTCTAGTGCCCGACGAATTTGTAGCAGTTCTGAAGCGAATGCCGTGAAGTGTTTCCCTCAGTTTAGAAATCGAGTCGAACTCACGAGGGCTTAAGTCAGGGGAGTGCAGTAGGTGGTATTGCACTTAGCAGACCCATCAGTCAAACAAATCAGTAACAGTTTGCACTGTATGTGCTTGAGCATTGTCCTGCAAAATGATGGTCAAGTCCTGCAGAAAGTGTCATCATTTCTGTCTCCCAGCTGATCGTAGGTTGTGTTCCAAAAATGAACAGCAAAGAGACAGAAGTAATGACACTTTCTGCAGTACCTGACCATCATTTTGCAGGACAATGCTCAATCACGTACAGTGCAAACTGTTACTGATTTGTTTGACTGATGGGGCTGCTAAGTGCTATACCACCTACTGCATTCTCCTGACTTAAGCCTTCGTGAGTTCAACTCGATTTCTAAACTGAAGAAACAATTCACGGCTTTCGCTTCAGAACTGCTACAAATTCGTCGGGCAGTAGACCGCGCCGCTCGAACTGTCAACACAACTGGCATTGCTAAGAGTATCCTACGACTTCCACATCGCTGGCAACGGGTTATACACAATGCTGTTAACTACTTTGAAGGTCAGTAAAACTTTGAAACACTTATCTGTTGTAAATAAATAGTTGCCACTATTATAGTTCCAACCTTCGTATTATGCAAGTTACATTTACAGAAACTCAACTGATGAAGCCGTAAAAATAAACGAAATGCATCTGATTAATGTAATTCTTCGTTAAATTTCAGTACGCTTAGGACAATATAAGCAAATAACAGGGAAATTCTAGGAAAAATATTGCAAAGGAATTAAAATTCAGGGAGAAGAAATAAAAAAAATTACCGTTTGATGATATTGTAATTCTGTCAGAGACTGCGAGGGACTTAAAAGAGCAGTTGAACGAAATGGACAGTGTCTTGAAATGAGGTTATAAGGCGTATACCAACAAAAGTGAAACAGGGGGAATGGAATGAGTCGAATTAAATCAGGTGATACTGATACAATTGGATCAGAAAATAAGACACCAAGAGTAGCAGTTGGGTTTTGCTATATGGGTAACCAGAGTAGGGAAAATACATCATCAAGAGAGGAAAAAAAATCTACTCGTAATTTAAGTGTTAGGAAGTCTTTTCTGAAGGTACGTGTCTGGAGACTAGCCTTCTTTGGATGTGAAACGTGGGCTACAGGCAGTTCAGACAGTAAAAAAAGAGTTGGGGTTAGGTTGTGTTGGGAAGGAAACTAGACAGCGTGGTCATCGGTCTCATCGGATTAGGGAAGGATGTCGGCTGTGCCCTTGCAAATGAACCATCCCGGCATTTGCCTGGAGCGATTTAAGGAAATCACGGAAAACCTAACAGGAAAGCCGGACGCGGGATTGAACCGTCGTCCTCCCGAGTAAAAGAAGAAAAGCTTTAGAAATATGGTGCTGCAGAAGAGTACTGGCGCTACAGTCTGGAACCGCCTGACCGCTACGGTCGCAGGTTCGAATCCTGCCTCGGGCATGGATGTGTGTGATGTCCTTAGTTAGGTTTAAGTAGTTCGAAGTTCTATGGGACTGATGACCTCAGATGTTAAGTCGCATAGTGCTCAGAGCCATTTGAACCATTTTTGAAGAATACTGGAGATTATGTGGGTAGATCGAATACAAATGAGAATCAATTGCTGTTTCAGTTATAAACCTTACAAATGAGGAGCTACTGGGAAAGAAATTTACGTCACAACTTGACTTAAAGAAGAGATCAGATGATAGGACATCTCCTGTGGCATCAAGGAATCATCAGTTTGGTAAAGATAATAAATGGGGGGATGGGAGGCAAGACATGAATATTGTAAGCAGGTTAAGTCGGTGTAGGTTGCATTAGATGTACAGAGATGATGAGGCTCGCACAGGATAGACTAGCAAGGAGAAACCAGTCTTCGGACAATTACAGATACAGGTTGTCAAACTAAACACCTTTCAGCCGTCTAGTTTCCAACCTTATTTTATTTGGCAACCAGTTTCAGCGTTTTAATACGCAATCTTCAGGTACCTGACCAACGTGCAGGAAGATTCTACCTCGTTTGTGATTAAAACAGGGGCCAGAATTCTGGTATTAGTATATTTTGCTATGGCGATGGTGATCACTTCAGCCCTGAGACTTTAGAAAAACTCTACGAATACCAGTATTGTTGGCCCCTGTTTTGATCACAACCGAGGTAGAATGTTCCTGCACGTGGCAAGAGTAGAACAAAAGCAAACTAGCGCTTTTCATTTATTAAAAAAAATTAAAACTATTTATTGCTAGCTTTCAGGCACACATCGCACGTTGCTGTGGTCATCTTCATTCCAAAGATTTGTTTCTTTCAGCGCTTCGTATCCCTTCATTCCTGCGCAACTTCTGCGGCATTCATGCATTTCAACTCCCTTACTGTGGCAAAACCTCGGCCTGCCTCTATAGTTCTTACCCCTTGCCTCCCCAAACTTCCCTCCATTACCCCAAATTAACTATTCCTTATCCCCCAGTTGCATTCAATGCCTCCTTATCACAACCTCAGAGAAGTAGAAAGTAAGCTACAGGTCGTTCCTGCACCGTCTAGACAACGCCCTGCGAACACCCTTGTCAACCCAGAGCGAGTATTACATAAGGTTAAGGAGGCTCCTTGTAATAGTACACGGCGAGTTGTGGCCACTACCAGAATCAACACTGGTGTAGGCTGACGGATACCACGCGAATACCAACCGTATACGTGCCATATAAGGCGAGTTACGCCTTCCTCCGGTCGACCACTGCGTATTGTGAGCTAGCGGCGGCTGCGTTTGTGGCTCTTCTCGAGACTGTGGCCTTAACTGGTGCACATGCGACAGCATGCTCCAAAATGTCGCGCATAAAAACGGGGCTTTCTGGTGCGCATACTTCGGGTTCTGTCAGTGATAAAAAAGATAGGGGTCAAGTGTTTTGGATAGCCCTTGGGACAGGGACATATCCAACACAAGGATCGCCTGTTGGCGACATGTCAGTCAGTAGCGAGCCAGTGGGTGTGTTGGACCTTCCATTGAGCTACGGACCCCCTTGAAGATGTCTCCCGCAGTCGGAGACGAAACGTTGGGAATCGACACAGAATTCATCAACCGACCACGGCATAACAGCCCGGATAATTATAATGGACATGATATTTCCGGCCGTGAAAGTCTACATTTTAGTATAATACTTACATTACTTAACGTATCAAATAAGTCACCACAACTGTAGGTTAAGGGAAAACCACACAAACGTGATAATGAATGATCAAAAGCAACAAAACTATTTCCCAACACAGAAGAAACCAGTTCCACATTATTATTGCTAAATCTGAGCCACAAACGGCAAGGATCTTCGAGACATTCACTCTTGAAGCAAAAGTAGTAGCATGTACAAAAAAAGTCCTTGGATTAGTAAGTCGTGTGAAGTGTAAGATGGGGTGAATCAGTAGTTTGATCGAGTAACTAATGAGGACGTTCTGAAGCGAATTTGAGAGAAATTTATGGCAGAACTAGAGTAAATGAAGCGAAAATGGTTCAAATGGCTCTGAGCACTATGGGACTTAACTTCTAAAGTCATCAGTCCCCTCGAACTTAGAACTACTTAAACCTAACTAACCTAAGGACACCACACACATCCATGCGCGAGGCAGGATTCGAACCTGCGATCGTAGTGGTCGCGCAGTTCCAGACTGTAGCGCCTAGAACCGCTCGGCCACCCCGGCCGGCAGTAAAAGAAGCATTCGGCGATAGGACACGTTATGATTCATCGTCGATTAGTCAGTTTGATATTGGAAATGGGGTAAACAGCCCCAGTGGAAGAATACAATAAGCAGCTTCAAATGGATCTAGTTGCAGTACTTAGCCGAGGCTTGTACAGAATGGACTAGGGTGCAGAGCTTCATCAAACCAGTCTTCGGGCTAAAGATCACTCAACAACAACCATCACCAACTGAATAGCAACAGTTTCCTTCCCACAAAATATGTAAGACTGCGGAAGGAACTCGCAAGAGGAAAATAGTTCTCTGTTTTAGAAAAATTGATGCCCTAAGTGCACACGTCATTGCCAACTGAGACTTTTTCCAACTTTCTGTTCAACTTCACACGCAGAAAGATAGTAGCTCAGTAATGCCAAAGTAACACATCATTTTACAGACAGCACAATATCTAGTTGCCCTCGTTATTATTTCGTCCACTAGTTTGTCATGTCATAACGGAAAATTAATTGAAGGAAATATTACTACCATTGAACATTCGAGAGCACTTACACTGTCATTTCCGTTGCGGAGAGTTATTCTCCTCCGCACACAATGCGGAAATCCCCACAGAATGAGTAGAGCACGGAGAGTAGAATTAAACGTGTTTGTGACTATGGTTCGAAGTCCGCCACGCAACTCGTAACGTTTGCTAGCTTCTTCCTCTATGACGTGGTCCCGTAACGCGTTTTCCCATGACGATTGCTCATAGTTTCGCAGTGACCGTTCCAGATGATTAAGCGGTTGGTCGAATCACTTGCTGCCACAAATGGCATTAACACAGCCCATGACAACACTGTCACACCCGTCTTGCGCTGTAAGCTTCCGGGAGGGAACCGGGCTGAGAAACGATGTTCTTGGTGCTGCAGAGTTACTCGCTGGGGAATGTCATGTGATTCAGTCAGGCGTCAGGGAAAGAGGACGTCGTAAATTACAGTTTCGGTCGTGTAAATTGCAGTGTATTATCGACCTCTTCAGAGAAATTTCTTTATTCTGTGTTCTACTTCTTATACAGGATGTTGTAGTCTGTTCCGATTAAATCATTTTTTCTCATGAAGCGAACTTTCGAGATATAGGTATTCCCCTCAAGTCTCATGACGTTTTAGCATGTCATTCTGTTATTTCGCCAACAGTCCGCACATTCTTGCAAGTCTTTAAAACGCGCCAAAATACGAAAGCGCACGTGTCGTGTTTTGTTGTTGCTGATCGAGCTGACGAAGTGGATGAGGTGGTGGCGGTGATAGAAGGCATAGTGTGAAACCTGGCGCGGCACATATCCCATTCCTCTAGAATAGCGCTAAGCTCATATTGCCGGCCGAGGTGGCCGAGCGGGTCTAGGCGCTACCGTCTGGAACCGCGCGACCTCTACGGTCGCAGGTTCTAATCCTGCCTCGGGCATGGATGCGTGTGATGTCCTTAGGTTAGTATGGTTTAAGTAGTTCTAAGTTCTAGGGGACTGATGACCTCAGAAGTTAAGTCCCATAGTGCTCAGAGCCATTTGAACCATTTTTTTAAGCCCATATTACTGTGTAATACGGGCTCACGGACGCCGATGATATAGCTGTCGTGCGGTGGACGGATCACCGCCAACTGTGTCCGCATCTTGTGGTCTTGTGGCTAGCGTCGCTGCCTCTGGATCACGAGGTCCCGAGTTCGTTTCCCGGTCAGGTCGCGAATTTTCTCCGCCAGGGGACTGTGTGTTTGTGTTGTCCTCGTCATCATTCGGGTAGTGGCGAGACTGGATTTGGAAGGATTGGTACTTGTACGGGCGCTGATGACCACGATGTTGAGCACCCCACAAACCAACATCGTCATCACCACCGTCAACTGTGTCACCTGTCTGTAATCCGTGAGTCAGTTTGTAGAGACATGGAATTTAGCCCAGGACGTAGGCGTGCAAGCTAGTAATGCGGAACTCTGCGGCATCACTTCTCGATTTGTGTCCAAATGCTGCCAATAAATAGGTCTCCCACAAGCAGAATATGAACCATCTGCCTCCGAATTGAGCCTTAACGGTATTTAGTTAATGATCGAGGGTGTGTATAGTTTTAAGTCAAAGCGTTTCGCTTTTACTATTTTAAAATCGAGTCAGAAGTCCCATGTCTTGCGGTCAATGTTTCCACACGGGACATGGACGTGCAGAAGGAAGAGATCTGCGACGTCGCAACATATAATTACACGTTTTGTTATATTTCCTATCGCCAACAACAGAATAAAGGCCGTTGGATCTTAGTAATGTGCTGCGAAACCCGAACCAATGCAACACAGGATCGCTTTTACCGAGCGTTTCCCACATTCGGATACAGCTTTCTGAAACTAAACTTCAGTTTTCTGTGCATGTTGCAACTGGTCTGCTATGAATATATAAACAGTGTGGCCAGGAGGAATGGTCAGTCTTCAGGGATATGACAGGGACGAGCATTCAAAAGAAAAAAAAGTCTAGTGAATGCTGGCACTTATTGATAACTTGAGAGCTATGATCACTTCACCTTCCGTACTGCGAAATAAGTCATTTCTACTGTAGACACTTTTCTTTCCACATTTTGAGAGGTAGCAATATGGACCAAAAGAAGAAAAAGAGTCCAGCAAACATGGGCTCTAAAGTGCGTACCTGAAGAGCTATGATCATTTGTTCATCTCAACTACTGTGAAACATATCTCTCCTACTGAATAAGTTCTGATAGCTCTAAAGGCATGATTTTAGACCATATGTTCAGCAGACTTTTTTGCTTCGAATGACCGTTCCTGTCAAATCTCTGAACATCGACCATTCCTTCTAGGATATCCTGTATAAGCACATGAGACAAAAAGTTTGTCACCCCGCAGGAGACGTGACGCTGATATCGTGTGAGAGGACCTCTAGTCTTGGTAATGGTCTCAATTTGGTGATAAAGAGCGTCCACAACGTTCTTCACATATGCCATATCCCGCTCAAGCCACACATTTGTTAGAATATTCGGGAGGGATACCAAAGAGTAACGCTGTGTATGGTCACGTTTCACCAATTCTACATCTACATCTACATGGATTCTCTGCCAATCACATTTAAGTGCCTGGCAGAGGGTTCATCGAACCACCTTCACAATTATTATTCTAATCTCGTATAGCGCGCGGAAACAATGAACACCTATATCTTTCCGTACGAGCTCTGATTTCCCTTATTTTATCGTGGTGATCGTTCCTCCCTGTGTAGCTCGGTGTCAACAGAATATTTTCTCATTCGGAGGTGAAAGTTGGTGATTGGAATTTCGTGAGAAGATTCCGTCGCAATGAAAAACGCCTTTCTTATAATGATGTCCAGCCCTAATCCAGTATCACTTCTGTGACACTCTCTCCCATATTTCGCGGTAATACAAAACATGCTGCCTTTCTTTGAACTTTTTCGATGTACTCCGTCAGTCGAATCTGGTAAGGATCCCACACCGGGCAGCAGTATTCTAAAAGACGACGGACAAGCGTAGTGTAGGCAGTCTCCTTAGTAGACCTGTTACATTTTCTAAGTGTCCTGCCAGTACAAAGCAGTCTTTCTTTAGCCTTTCCCACAACATTTTCTGTGTGTTCGTTCCAATTTAAGTTGTTCATAATTGTAATACCTAGGTATTTAGTTGAATTTACGGCTTTTGGATTAGGCTCATCCTTAACCAGTTTAACGAGTTCCTTTTAGCACTCATGTGGATGACCTCACATTTTTCGTTATTTAGGGTCAACTGCCAATTTTCGCACCATTCAGATATCTTTTCTAAATTGTTTTGCAGTTTGTTTTGATCTTCTGATGACTTTATTAGTCGATAAACGACAGTGTCATTTGCAAACAACCGAAGCCGGTTGCTCAGTTTGTCTCCCAAATCGTTTATATAGATAAGTAACAGCAAAGGGCCTATAACACTATCTTGGGGAAAACGAGAAATCACTTCTGTTTTACTCTGACGGGAAATCACAAATCCAGTTACATAACTGAGACGATATTCCATAAGCATGCAATTTCACTACAAGCCGCTTGTGTGGTAAAAGTATTCCGAAAATCCAGAAATACGGACTCGATCTGATATCCCTTGTAAATAGCACTCAACAATTCATGTGAATATAGAGCTAGTTGTGTTTCACAGGAACTGTTTTCTAAACCCATGTTGACTGTGTGTCAATAGACCGTTTTCTTCGAGGTAATTCATAATGTTCGAACGCAATATATGTTCCAAAATCCTGCTGTATATAGACGTTGATATGGGCCTGTAATTTAGTGGATTATTCCTACTACTATTCTTCATATTGGTGTGACCTGTGCAACTTTCCATCCAGTCTTTGGGTACGGATCTTTCTTCGAGCGAACGGTTGTATATGATCGTTAAGTATGGAGCTAATGCATCAGCATACTCCGAAAGGAACCTAATTGGTATACCGTCTGGACCAGAAGACTTGCTTTTATTAAGTGATCTAAGTTGTTTCACTTCTCCGAGGATATTTACTTTTACGTTACTCATGTTGTCAGCTGTTCTCGATTCGAATTCTTCTTTTGTGAAGGCATTATTGCAATTAGCACCGGACATACCGTGTGCGATTAAGAGCGCGTGATTTAGCAGTCTATTTCAGCTGCGACGGGATGCAAGAGTGCTCTTCAAAACGAGGTTGTATGCTCGCAGCTCTGTGAGGACGCCTTTTGTCGTCTTGGAAAAGTGAGACTCCGTAGCCAACTCCTTACAAAGATGAAGAAGAAATGGCAACAGTTGGCGACCGAGAATGTTGAAATAAAAATCCTGGTTCATGTTGACGGTAGTCTTAACGAGTGAACCCAGTGAGTGGTACGAAAAACACCCCCAAAAATCACAGAATCATCTTCATCCCGAAGACATTGCGAGTTAAATCCCACATTGGCTTGTGAGTGCACTAGACGGCTTCCGTCATTGGAGGAGAGGCAAGAATCGCGACTCGTCGGACGATCCACTACATGCTTCGAGTCAACTACAACCCAGTTTCTGTGTTGTTTGGCCAACTGAATACGTGCAGCTGTACGTGACGCTGTGAAGGCGGGTCCACACTGAGCGCGCCGCGCCGCGCTGCGCTGCGCAAAAAGGCCGCGTCCCACTAGGGCTGCCGCGCGTCAAAACCGCGCGTCAGCGGCGTGGTTGCCATGGAAACGGCGTCAGCGGCACGGCGCGGCGGGCTCTGCGTCGCGGTTTGACCATGTCGAACCGCTTCCCGCTGCCGCGTGCCGCGCTCCAGGTCCGCGCCGCCAATCACAGAACGCGCTGAGCGTGACGTCAGGTACGGAACCCCGGGCCACACGAACTTTCGCCGAACCGCTGGCCCTGACGCGGCGGCAGCTATGAAATACTTATCATCCGATTCCGAGGAAACTATTCGGCAGAAAAATTTGATTCTTGGGCATGTTACAGTCTGATATCTTCTCTCGATAAAGGACCGAACAGAGAGGAGTGCGCCATCCGCGCCCCGCCGCGCCGCTCCGAGACGCGCACTGTGTTCCAGTTGGAGCGCGCGCATGGTCTGAAGATGGAGCGAGCCGAAGCCCCGTCTAAACTGAGCGCGCTCAAACGCGCCACTTCTTTTGACGTACCGACAACAGCCGGAAAACTGCGCGGCACGACGCGGCGCAGCGCGGTTCGCCGTCCACACTGACAATGAGCGCGCAGAGCCGCGCAGTTTTTACAGCCGTGCGCGGGCTGCAGCAGCGCGGCGCAGCACGGCGCGGCGCGGCGCGGCGCGCTCAGTGTGGACCCGCCTTAACACCTGCGGTACCCTTCGCAATGTTGGCTCGGGAACTCGTTGAGATGAACTTGCATTGACTGGCAGCGACAATTCGTGTTGGGTTTGAAATCGATTATCTTTGACAAAGTGTGACAATCGTCTCCAGACCCATTGACGATTAGGATCACTTTAGGACCCACGTTCTTACCAACTGCGACATAATCGCGTGTACAAACAGTGATCCAATACTGTAAAATGCTTTTTTATTCCAGTCTCTGATCTCACATGGATTCTATAGATGATGACCGGTTTCAGTCTGTAATGACCATCTTCAGATCTTTTTTACACCATGTCCTAAAGTGATACGGCCATAATGGCATCGTCAAACATATAAATATAATCAGCATAGCATCGTCACATAGATTTAAAATATGGTGTAGAATAGTCCACATCGTCCACATGTCCACATGTACCACCCAAGTGACTTCTGCGGAAATTGCGTACTTACGAAATATCGTCTCAGTTAAGTGACTTGATTCGTGATATCCTGTCAGAGAGGTCACGGTTCGTAGTAATTGACGGAAAGTAATCGAGTGAAACAGGAGTGATTTCTGGCGTTCCCCAAGGTAGTTTATAGGCCCTCTGCTGTTCCTTTTCTATGCAAACTATTGAGCAGACAATCTGAGCAACCGTCTTAGGTTGTTTGCAGATGATACTGTCGTTTATCGTCTAGTAAAGTCATTAGAAGATCAAAACAAATTGGAAAACGATTTAGCAAATGTTGTGAAAACTGACAATGGACCGTAAACAACGAAATTTGTAAGATCATCCACATGAGTGCTAAAGGGATTCCGTTAAACTTCAGTTACACGATAAATCACTCAAATCTAAAGGCCGCAAATTTAACTACATACCTTGACATTAGAATTTTGAACAACTTAAATTGGAAAGAAAGGATAGAAAATATTGTGGGGAAGGCAAATCAAAGACTCCGTTTTATTGTAAGGTAACGTGAACCTGTCCCAGATCTACTAAAGAGACTGCCTAGACTACGCTTGTCCGTCCTCTTTTGAAGTACTGCTGCGTTATCTGGGGTACTTACCAGTCAGAGAAATTTCAAAGAAGAGCAGCACGTTTTGTATAATCGCGAAATCAGAGAGAGTGTGTCACTGACATCATACAGGATTTGGGGTGGGCATTATTAAAACAAAGGCGTTTTTCGTTGCAGCGGACTCTTCTCACGAATTTGACTTACCAACTTTCTCCTCCGAATGCGAAAATATTTTGCTGATACCGACTTACATAGGGAGAAAGGATCATCATATCAAAATAAGGGAAATCGGAGCTCGCACGGAAAGATATAGGTGTCGATATTTTCCTCGCGCTGTTCGAGATTGCAATAATAGAGAATTATTGTGAAGGTGGTTCGATGAACAATCTGCCAGGTACTTAAGTGTGATTTGCAGAGTGTCCAATGTAGATGTAGATGGATATCAACAATGGTAAAACAAGGATGACGAATATACTCAAATTAAATGAGGCGATAGTTAGAGGATAGGAAGTAAGACACTAGACGTTGCAGGTGAGTTTCGCCATTTGGCCAGCAAAATACTTGCCGATGGCTGAAGTAGAGAGGCATAAAATGCATGCTGGCAATAGCAAGAAAAGCGTTTCTGAAAAAAAAGATATATGTTAACATAGAATACAGTTGTTGCAGGAAGTTATTCCTGGAGGTATTTGTGTGGAGTGTAGCCTTGTGTTGAAATGAAAGGCGGATGATAAACAGTGGACGAAATAAGAGAATAGCTTTTGCAGTGTGGTGCTACAGAAGAATGCTGAAGATTAAGTAATGAAGTTCTGAATCTAACTGGGGAAAAAAGAAATTTATGTCCTATCTTGACTAAAAGAAGGGATAGATTGATCAGATACTCCCTCAGGCATTAAGGATTCTTAAGTTTGATAATGGAGAGAAATGAAAGCCGTGAGGGTAATAACTGCAGAGAGAGAACAAGGAGGCTTTACTACAATAAGGGTATTCAAATTCATGTAGTTTTCGAAGCTAAAGAGGTTTGCACAGCATAGTCTAGCCTGCTGAAACGCTGCAAAAATAATATTGCAGGTGAACTGATGTATGAAGACATTGGTCATACGGGCTATGAAAATGAACTGTTCCAAAACACCGGTGCGTTACAGATGGAACGAGTAGCTACAATGAAACGTCGGCAAGCGGTAGATTAGTGGTCAAGTCTTACCTCATCTCAGAATGGAAAAGTATGGATAGAAATAGAACCACTACCTCTCCCCACTCCACTCCACCCCCGACATAATATCTATCGATCATTTAAAAGGAAGAAATTTGTTCGAGAATAACTCTGGAAGCTATGAAGGTAATATTTTACGAATACAAACTTTGATGCTATTCACGACACTTGTCCATGCAGCCTAATTAATAGTGAATTATTTTCGAAATTCCGGGATCTTTACTCATTCCGTACTGCCACCGCAAATTTTGACTTCTTACAAAAGTTCGTTTGCATAAAGCAACCAAACTTTCGAAGTTCGTCGCTGTCACTGTATTTTTATCGCGGTTACTGCTATCCTGGTAGCGCACTTCGAAATGCATATAATTCGGCGCATTTTTCCGTAATCTCTAAAAATTTAGGTGCTAGCAGCTGTAATCGTTACAAAAATGATCCCGTGAGATAAGGTCTGAAACGCCAAAATTAGACGCAAAGGTAGGTATATACACTGCTTGACAAGGGCTTCATAAAATCGTTCGATCCTCCACTGAGACAAGATGGCCCACAGCTGCTGTAATTCGTCCTTCATATCCTGGAAACTTGCTCTGGGACGGAGTAGAAGTCTGAGCTGGTCCCACACATGTTCTATTGGGAACGGAACTGACAATGTTGCTGGCCATGAAGAACGTCAACATAACGCAGACAGTTCATAGGGACACATGCCATATGTTTATGAGCATTGCCCTGTTGGAAAATGACACCATGAAGCTGTCACATGAGAGGGGTGGCACATGAGGGCTCAGGATGCCTGTGGCCTGACGTGAAATCATCCCCGATGGCACCGGAAACCATGACGCCATGAATTAACCTCGCTGTGTCACTCTAAAACATTGGAAGGATGAGACCTCTTCCAGGGCGTCGCCATATTCGCCGAAGTTGGTCATCCGAGTCAGTGCATGTCTGAACGCAGTGCAACGCCATTCATCAGCCGTCCATGATTCGGAGACCCGGCACAACTCCAAACGCAGCTCAAAATGGTTCAAATGCCTCTAAGCACTATGGGACTTAACATCTGAGGTTATCAGTCCCCTAGACTTTGAAGCACTTAAACCTATATAACCTAAGGACATCACACACTTCCATGCCCGGGGCAGGGTTCGAACCTGCGACCGTAGCAGCAGCGCGGTTCTGGACTGAAGCGCCATGAACCGCTCGGCCACAGCTCCAAACGCAGCTGTTCGTGTCGCGGTGTCAATGGCAGCCTACGCATGGGTAGGAGATTCGGTATTCCGGCTGCTGCTGGTCTCCGACCAGTTGCGCGGGGACGTAGAGTTTCCTGGGAGTGCGTTACCGGATGGCAGTGGCAGAAGTGCCTGCTGCACGGTTCGGCGACCCTCCCTTATTGTGGTCAGACGAGGTCGACCGGAACCCAGCTGAAGAGTATGCCTGTCCTCGCAATTTCATGCAGTCCAAAATCAGTTCACTGTCACATCAGAATACGCCACAAATCTCGATATTGCACGATTCGACCAGTCGACCAAACGAAGACCCACAATGAAGCCCGTTTCAGACTGTGTGACGTACTAACAACACTTACTCGAACGAATAGGCGCCATATACGTGTCCTTAACAGTGATCGCTTAACACTTAACGCTGTTCATGTCCCTTATACACCCTACCAGGCCAGTAGCGACATTAAATACGCACGACACTAGCGCGCTCTGGTGCCCATTGACAGAGAATTGCAGCTCTACTCATTAATATACGCACCGATGCTGTGCCCGTGAACGACGTTGTATTGACAGCCGACTTCATTTTTTGGCTGGCGGTCTAAATAAATAAAATAAAAGCAATGAAGCGACCAGGGACTGATATTTTCGGAAAAAACTTTTATAGATTATGTTCGTCCAGAATGGGCAATTATACATCCACGACAGTCTCAAAGCTTCTACCGAATAGAGATTTGCACCCGGCTCTCGAGCTCCTCTAGGCTCCGCTCAGTCACTGTAACCATCCACGCATCACTGCTTATCTACATCTATGTCGATAATGCGCAAGCCACCATACGGCGCGTGGCGGAGGGTAGCTTTTACCACTACTAGTCATTTCCTTTCCTGTTCCACTCGCAAATAGAGCTAAGGAGAAACGACTGCCTGTATGCCTCCGTATGAGCCCAAATTTCTCGTATATACCTTCGTGGTACACGCGATGTACCGGGTGATCAAAAAGTCAGTATAAATTTGAAAACTTAATAAACCACGGAATAGTGCAGATAGGTAAAAATACACACACATGCTTGGAATGACATGGGGTTTTATTAGAACCAAAAAAAAAACACCCCATATTGCTAGACGCGTGAAAGAACTCTTGCGCGCGTCTTTTGGTGATGATCGTGTGCTCAGCCCCCACTTTCGTCATGCTTGGCCTCCCAGGTCCCCAGACCTCAGTCCGTGCGATTATTGGCTTTGGGGTTACCTGAAGTCGCAAGTGTATCGAGATCGACCGACATCTCTAGGGATGCTGAAAGACAACATCCGACGCCAATGCCTCACCATAACTCCGGACATGCTTTACAGTGCTCTACACAACATTATTCTTCGACTGCAGCTATTGTTGGGGACTAATGGTGGACATATTGAGCATTTCCTGTAAAAAACATCATCCTTGCTTTGTCTTACTTTGCTATGCTAATTATTGCTATTCTGATCAGATGAAGCACCATCTGTCGGATATTTTTTGAACTTTTGTATATTTTTGTTTCTAATGAAACCCCATGTCATTCCAAGCATGTGTGTGAATTTGTACCTCTCTATCTACATTATTCCGTGACTTACTCAGTTTTCAAATTTATACTGACTTTTTGATCACCCGGTATGTTGGCTGCAGTAAAATCGTTCGACAGTCAGGTTCAAATGCCGGTTCTCTATATTTTCTCAATAGCGTTTTTCAAAAAGAACTTCGCTTTCCCTCCAGGCATTCCCATTTGAGTTCATGAAGCATCTCCGTAACATTAACGTGTTGTTCGAATCTACCGGTAACGAATCTATCAGTCCGCCTCAGAATTGCTTCTGTGTCTTCCTTCAGTCCCACCTGGTACGGAGATCAAACACTCAAGCAATACTCAAGAAAAGGTCGCACCAGCGTCCTATATGCGGCCTTCTTTACAGGTGAACCACTCTTTCTTAAAATTCTCCCAATAACCCGAAATCGACCATTCGCCTTCCCTGCAACAATTCTCATATGCTCGTTCCATCTCATATCGTTTTGGAACGTTACGCTCAGATATTTAAGCGACTTGACTGTGTCAAGCAGGACATTAGTAATACTGTATCCGAACATGGCAGATTTGATCTTCCTACTCATCTTCATTGACTTACATTTTTCCGTATTTATGGCTAGCTGTCATTCATCACACCAATTGGAAATTTTGTCTAAGTCGTCTTGTATCTTCCCCACATTACCGTACAACACGGCATCATCACAAACTTCGGTCTTAATTTCTTTCTGATGCTTTAAAAACGCTGAAACCAAAACACCGTCAGCGTTATTGTATGACTTACGAAATCGTGAGTGGGAACACGCGAGAAAGATGCCGACGACAGTGGGTAATGTTAGATACCTACTTCAATTGCGTTCCTCATTAATAAAATGTCATTGTATTAGCCTGACAACAAGATTAAACCGGTGCTACAGCTCACTATGCAACCTATGTGGAGAGGTGAGTGGGCAGACGTTTAATTTACTAGATTCTTATAGCACGAGAGAGAGTTTACTTTATTAGCGCACACAATGAATGCGGCGGAATTAAAGGGTACATAAATAAGCGGAGTTTACGTCTCACCTCTCAAGGCTATGGATAGCAATATGAACCAACATTAACCGGTTATAATCACCCAAGGGAATTGATTACGCTGCATACAAATCAAAGACATTACCTAATCCGTTTCTGTAATTACATTTCAGAATTAATTTTATGTTTGGTTTGATGTGGTGATTTCGTGCATTGTCATTAGGAACAAAACATGCAATTAGAGTGATAAATACAGAAATTAAATTGGCTTATATGCTAAAAAGAATAATGGTAGTGGATTTATTACAGTAATGTCCTGTATCTGTAAGCAACGTCTATGAAAATGCTAGCAATAGGTATCATTCGACTGCTCCTGCTTCCCTAAAATTTAATTTTTTGTCAGGTTTTGATGGATGGCGTAATCAAGTGAATGGATTAGTCAGAAATAAAGCATTGTTCAGTTTCATAACCGTGATAAGGCTAATAAATTCGATTTGTTACTTAATATTGTAATGACTGACTGTTTTTGCACATGTATCAAATTTTAGTTTTCAGTAAAGAGGTGTTTGTGTGGAGGAAGCATTCTTTGATCATAAATGAAATTGTGTCCTATCTCGTAAGTGATATGTGCAAATATGGCTGCAACTTATCTGTGATTAAATTTCTTTGAGATCAATGCGCTACACTTGCACGGTTTCAGGAGAAATGTGTGTGAACTAATGCATACTATATTCATACACAATATCTCGCGAATAGTGCGCGGAGGTGAAGAGATGGGTTACGGCTTTCTGATTCATATGGTCTAAAGGTTAGGGTACCGTACTGAAGTTCAAGCTGACCTGAAAGTAATTAAAATGTTATATGAGGCGACAAGTTGCCTTCCAGAGTTCTTCGTTTTTCTCAATTCCTTCAGTATGTTGCAAGCCATATTTTGCTTGTACGCTACAGATGAAGCAGTCCATGTGATCCAGGAGAAACTTCTACTATTGGAGATAAAAGGGATTATTATTTTTGCTCCGTGCCAAGTTCAAATGGTTCAAATGGCCCTGAGCAATATGGGACTTAACTTCTGAGGTCATCAGTCCCCTAGAACTTAGAACTAATTAAACCTAACTAACCTAAGGACATCACACACACCCATGCCCAAGGCAGGATTCGAACCTGTGACCGTAGCGGTCGCGCGGTTCCAGACTGTAGCGCCTAGAACCGCTCGGCCACCCCGGCCCGTGCCAGGTAATAGAGACATTGAGAGAAACGAATGAGCTGATGACGCTTCCAGAAAAGTTTGCCAAAAATGCAGAGTGGCTCGATTACTCGTCCGTCAGCCGTCTGTTAACGTCTTTGATCATTGTTGAAGCAAGAGCGCTAATAAAGGCAAAGCGAATCGATGGCAGAGAGACAGACAGAGAGAGAGAGAGAGAGAGAGAGAGAGAGAGAGCCTGTCGTATGGGATACGTGAAGAACATATCACTCACGACGGTCTGTGATGACGACACAATCAGTTAGAACACTTATTAATGAACATGTTCTTCTCGTGTGTTCTGTTTGACGTAGTGTCCCTTTGTTCTGCTTTTCTCGCCCTGTAGGGGTCGCTAGTGTTTTCTGGTTATTATTGGGTGGTGTGCCTGTGGTAAATGGTGGGGATTATGGCCCTTTCTGCCCTTAGGGGGCCTCCGGCTGCTCCTTGGACCGAACACCTCGTCCGCCTTTCTTCCTCCCCCCTTCTTCCTTGTTCATTTCTCTAGGCTTCGTTAACCTTCTTTATACCTTGCGGCTATCTTTCCTTGGTTTTCGGGCACTACATACTTCTTTGGTGATTGATTGTTTCAGATCGGAGGAACTGATGACCTCGTAGTTACGTCCCTTTAATCATTAAACAAACCACCCAACCAATGAACGTGTTGCCTGTTGGCGGGAGCCTCAGGATCTTTGATCGACGATCATATTTAATGCTTTTTCTGACGAGTCCCTTGCATTGTCAAAGATTCACCACCCACCAATGGCGGCAGAGTCATGTTTAGCCAAAGAAGAACTTACGTAAGAGGAAAGGGGGGTGAATCTCGGACAAACCAGCTACAGTTGCTGGCGAAACGTAAGGAAAAAGAGTAGACATGCTTTGGCCGAACATCCCGATACAAGCGGTAAAAGGAAACACGTCTACATGTAGCCGCGAAAGCCACAACACTTTTATGCTTATTAACAAGCGCCGTAGACAACGGTCCCGAGGTTTTATGCCGTGTTTCTTGACCACGAAGACATTGGCTAGAGATCCGCACTGTTGTTCAGTGAACTAAACACGTCGTTACCGAGTAGCGGACCAGGTTTGATTCAGCACTCCCTTGCAGATAGATTCCAACTGTTGTTCTTAGCGGTACAAAATCAACAGATGGTAAGGCGACTCTAGGAGTCCTCAAAGTTAATGTTTCCAATATACGTTAATGATCTGTTGGACAACGTCGGAAGTTCAGTAGGGCTGTTGAAAGTGTAAAAGAAACGTTGAAAAATTTTAACTAGAAGGAACCAGATTTCGGCCGAAATAATCTATCTTCATATCTACAATGCGGAGAAGATGGTAGCTAACACCTGCTTCGGCTGATTGTAGCTGTCTCGTTTATTTCCGTCGCGCATCCACGTCTGTCTGATTACTCTGCAGTTCACACGTGTGTGTTCGGCGGACTGTTACGGAACCACTCTTAAAATGTTTCTCGGCCTTCTACTCTCAAATAGCACGTGTCAAAGATAAGATCTAAATTTTACCGAGGGAGCTCTTATTTCTCTTACAGTATCACGATGGTCTTTTTCGCATTCGCAGGAGAAAGTTGATGATTGCTATTTCGTGAAGAGATCTCACCGAAACGAAAAGTTCCTTTGTTACAATGTTTGCCATACCATCTCGCTTATCATACTCCTGACACACTCTCCCTTATTTGACGACAATAAAAAATGGGCTAGCCTACTCTAATCTTTTTCAGTGTCCCCACGTCACTCGTATGTGGTAGGATCCCGTATCGCGTAGCAGTACTCTAGAAGAGGATAGACATGCGTAACTTGCAGTCTCTTTAGAACATATGTTACGTCTTCTAAATGTTCTGCCAATAAAACGCAATCTTTGATTCGCTTTCCCAACGCCAGTTTAAGTTGTTCGTGATTGTCGTCCATAGGTATTTAGTTGAAAAGATAACATTTAAATTTATGTAATTTACTGTGTTAGCGAAATGTAACAGATTTCCCTCCGTAACCATGTGGAAGACCTCACACAGTTTGTTGTTTAGTGTCAATTCCCACTTTACGCACCATGCTCATATCTTGTTTGTAATTCGTTTTGATCTCCTGATGACTGTATTAGGCAGTAACAGACGGTATCAGTGCAAACAATCTAAGAGGACTGCTATATAGATTAAAAACACCAGAGGGCCCACAACATTTCCTTGGGGAACTACAGATATAACTTCTGTTTCACTAGATGACGTCCTGTCAGTTACTACGAACTGTGACGTTTCTGATAGGAAATCACGAATTCAGTCATACTACATGCATTTTTGATTAGAATCCACCAGTGAGGAACTGTGTAAAAAGTTTCCTAGAAATCTCGATATATTCACTCGATCTGAGATACTCTCTCGATGCACTCATTTCATGTGGCTATAGAGTCAATTGTTTTCCGCAAGAACGATATTTTCTTAACCTGTATTGCAGTGTCTCAATAGACCGTTTCCTTCGAGTTATTTAATAATGTGCTCTATAAGTCAGCGGATTACTTATATTACCCTTTTTTGCATGTTGGTGTGACTTGCGCAACTTCAGGTATAGATCTGTCGTCGAGCGAGCAGATGTGTATGGTTGCTAAACATGGAGCTATTCCATCAGCATACTCCGAAAGGTACCTAGTCACCGCCAGGGTAGCCGAGAGCGCTAATGCGCTGCTTCCGGGAGTAGGGTAGACGCGCCGGCCCTGGATAGAATCCGCTCGGCGCATTACACCGGCCAGCCTGGATGGGGTTTTCAGGCGGTTTTCCACATCTCGCTAGGTGAATATTGGGCTGGTCTCCGCGTTCCTCCTGTGTTACACGACTGGCGGACGTTTGAAAACGCACTATTCCATGGCTTGCCCTAGTCGCAGACAGCTGGGGACACTAATTTCGTCCCGGGGGTGTTGGGGGTGGCGGCAGGAAGGGCTTCCGACCACCCTCTGCAACTAACACTCCCAAATCAATAGTAACACGGCCGACCCCGCGTGAAGGCCCCAAGAAAGAAAGAAAACTCCGAAAGGTACCTAGTCGGTCGTTGAGTGATTTAAGTTGCTTCGTACACCAAGGTTATCTGCTTTCAAATTATTCATTGGCAGCCGTTCTTATGCAATTTTTGGAATATTTACTACCGCTTCTTTAAAAAAGTAATTTCGAAAAACCTTGTTTAGTTACTACCTTTATGGTACTGAAGTCGGTTACCACTGCTATCGCGCGGAGGAGGTATTGCTTGTGTCTTGCCGCTGGTATAATTCACAACTGATTCTGCTGATAGTCATGTTCCTCTCCCCGCATTTTTGATCTAGATATAGCCTAATTCAGCCATTTTTTCTTGTCGGAAGCATAAGTACAAAGAAACGCAAACAAGAAGACCCGGCGAATGCTTAAACATTAATGGCTATGAGTGCGTGAAATACTACAATATGCCTGAGCAGAAGTAGGCAACGTAAAGAGCACAGCTGCCAGAAGCAGGTCTTCCTCGTTGCACGAAGGGGGACAGAGACGGCAAAAGAACAAGTGGTCCACAGATTGAGTTTCTCTGCAGTCTCCGTTGCTGGTGACTGTTGCAAATTCCCGTTCTCTTGGTGGCCGGGAAGGAAATTTTGAGATGAATGATGCCATAGAGGATCGTTTTCAGCATGTACCTATTAAATTTCCGTGTTTTCTTTGGGTGAAATGGTTCAAATGGCTCTGAGCACTATGCGACTTAACTTCGGAGGTCATCAGTCGCCTAGAACTTAGACCTAATTAAACCTAACTAACCTAAGGACATCACACACATCCATGCCCGAGGCAGGATTCGAACCTGCGACCGTAGCGGTCGCGCGGTTCCGGACTGATGCACCTAGAACCGCTCGGCCAACTCGGTCGGCTCTTTGGGTGAACTCGCACGCAATGTGTCGCTGGTATCCATGGCGATTTTTCTGGACCTCAGTCTATGGACAGTTGTAATGATTGGCCCGCCTTGGTGATGCGTGTGGTATGAGTAACAATAATAAATATATGATGTAGGCTGTACTGTACTGATGGACTTGGAGTGACGAAAGTTAAAAGTGTAAAACAACGAAGCACTGGTCTGACCCAGAGTGTGTCCTTGGATGAATGGTCAACATCTATGGCTACGACCGGAACGATCATTCGAAGCAAAAAGAAGCGTAGTGACGCATAAGTTGAAAACTGCATACTCTTACTTTAAGAACTATGAGCGCTTGTTCATCTCCATTACTGTTCAACACGTGTCTTCTACTGAACCAGCGCTCGTACTTCGTAAGAAGTGCGTTTTAGAGCCCATATGTTACTAGACATTTTTGCTTCTAATGATGGTTCCTGTCATCTTCTTCTTTTTCTTGTGCTTTTGTCCTACAGTTTTCGCAGGGTCGGCATGGTTAAGGTCGGATTTTGCAGGGTTAATTTTAAGGGGTGGTCGGATGCCCTTCCTGGCGCCACGGATGACGGCTCCTGTCATGTTCCTAAATATTCACCACCCCTCTTGATACACCCTGTATTAAATCAAAATTTGTACAGCTGTTTATCATACAAGGTGATTCGGCTGCTCCTGCCGCTGTTTCTGTGTGCAACCCGCAGTGTTCTAGATGGTCTTCATAAACCACAGCCGGCCGGAGTGGCCGTGCGGTTCTGGGCGCTACAGTCTGGAGCCGAGCTACCGCTACGGTCGCAGGTTCGAATTCTGCCTCGGGCATGGATGTGTGTGATGTCCTTAGGTTAGTGAGGTTTAATTAGTTCTAAGTTCTAGGCGACTGATGACCTCAGAAGTTAAGTCGCATAGTGCTCAGAGCCATAAACCACAATTAGATTTTCATATTCTCTCGTTCGTTACTCGTAAAATGTTAGTCCCACAGAAAAAGTTAACGAGACCTTTTTGTAGGAAATTTAATGTCGTTAAATTGTGTACTGGGATAAGTTTTCGCTTGAGTCTGTAGTTTTCGAGTTATTCAAGAAAGTGATCTTCAAACGCACCCCCATTCGCACTTTCAACCCCCTCCAGTCAGGATTTCTAGTGTGTAGTTTATAGCACTCCCTCATACAAATATTTGTACTGCACGAATTAATTCCTACATTCGACCTGTTTTGGTCTTAATTCACTGGCTTTATTACGTCATTAGCTTAGTCGAGCACTTACAAATTATAACACTGACATTTGTGTAAATTTTACCGAATATTTGTGAATTTTGACAATATCAACACACAGTTACGTCCTTGTATTCTTCAGGCCTTCTGGCTACGAAACTATTGTGCTTGTGAGGGTTAAATTTGGATCGAATTGTCAACGTAATAGTTTCAGCATAACATTTACAAAAGCAAATTGTCGTTTATTACCGTCGTGGGCACGTTTAAACAAATATCTTAACCAAGTAGCCGATTATAATGGTGGTGTAATAACCCAATCAGTAGAGACCAAAAAAGATCGAATATGTGGAATAGTTCGTGTAGTCGGAAACTTTTGTACAGTGGTAAGAGTGAGTACCACGAACAACATACTACAAATACTGACTGATGAGGGATGAGTGTGGGATGGAGGTGCGTTGGTCATTTTAGTACGTTTTTCTTGAATAATGGGAAAACCGTGATCTCCAGCAAAAACGTATCCCAATACAGAATTTAACTACATTAAATTTCCTACAATTTTCTGTGCATAGCGGACGAGAGAATATGAAAATCTCGCGCGTGGTTTATGAAGGCCAGGTATAACATTTCGGGTAGCATAGAAAGACAGCGGTACAGGCGGCGAACACCCTGTATAACGGCTACTATATTATTATACTTCTATTCCATTCTAAATTGATGCCCATCACCAACGTCAGTATGAACTGTGACGTCAACAGACACAAATACACTCTTACATTCGTTATAGCGTGAATACAAACATGATCCGAACGTGATACTGAGGTATTTCTTGCCATGACGTAAACACATGCTCTATCAAGTTCACAAACATCGCTGGATGGGTACGGTTATGAAAGTTCACGTCTTCCGATCGCTTCCCAGACGTGCTCTGTGGGTGGTAAATCAGCGGAACGGGCAGGTAAGTCAAGGACCCGTATGTTCCTTGAGGCGTTTTTCTTCTGACATGCATGTGCGACCTTGCATTTTCCTCCTGAAATATGCCTTTTGTTAGGCAGATAATGAAGTCCTGCTGTCATGTGCAGTAGCTTCCTGCTCCATGTTACCAAGAGATCGAGAGGCATTAACTTCGAGAATGGCTGCCTCCTGTGATCTTTCACCAGGTTGTCTACGCACACATTGGTGTGTATCTGACCGCTACAGACGATAGTGAGACGCACTGCTGAACACCACAGAATACCATTCAATGCCACAGTTAACCTTAGCTATACACCAACCAAGTATGTTTTGTCTGCGGTATAGTGTGGGTGGCAAATGACGCGTGGCAACTCGATATTTCAACCCACCTTAATTGTAATCTATTTCTGACGGATCGTGGTGACAATCTGCGTAAAACCTGTACCCACATTTTTAGCTGTTGGCATCGGTGCGTTCGTCAGAGACGTTCGAACAATTCTGTTATCTTCTCGTGGTGTGGTTGTAGTCTTTTTGGATGAAACCCTTGCCTGCTCTTTTTGCCACACTTCCGTCCTGAGTCCATCTCGTCACCATTCGTCCTGCAGTTATTGCAACTATGTGTGCGATCTGTTGGGATGATGATCTCTTGTCCTTCGAGACAAGGACTCAACCTTTCGCAAAATATTCAGTATACAGGGTGTTACAAAAAGGTACGGCCAAACTTTCAGGAAACATTCCTCACACACAAATAAAGAAAGGATGTTGTGTGGACATGTGTCCAGAAACGCTTAATTTCCATGTTAGAGCTCATTTTAGTTTCGTCAGTATGTACTGTACTTCGTCGATTCACCGCCAGTTGGCCCAATTGAAGGAAGGTAATGTTGACTTCGGTGCTTGTGTTGACATGCGACTCATTGCTCTACAGTACTAGCATCAAGCACATCAGTACGTAGCATCAACAGGTTAGTGTTCATCAAGAACGTGGTTTTGCAGTCAGTGCAATGTTTACAAATGCGGAGTTCGCAGATGCCCATTTGATGTATGGATTAGCACGGGGCAATAGCCGTGGCGCGGTACGTTTGTATCGAAACAGATTTCCGGAACGAAGGTGTCCCGACAGGAAGACGTTCGAAGCAATTGATCGGCGTCTTAGGGAGCACGGAACATTCCAGCCTACGACTCGCCACTGGGGAAGACCTAGAACGTCGAGGACACCTGCAATTGACGAGGCAATTCTTCGTGCAATTGACGATAACCCTAACGTCAGCGTAAGAGAAGTTGCTGCTGTACAAGGTAACGTTGACCACGTCACTGCCTGGAGAGTGCTACGGGAGAACCAGTTGTTTCAGTACCATGTATAGCGTGTGCAGGCACTATCAGCAGCTGATTGGCCTCCACGGGTACACTTCTGCGAATGGTTCATCCAACAATGTGTCAATCCTCATTTCACAGCAAATGTTCTATTGCTGTGTGTTTCCATTCCATGATTAATGTGATTTGAAGAGCAGTAATAAAATGAGATCTAACATGGAAAGTAAGCGTTTCCGGACACATGTCCACATAACATATTTTCTTTCTTTGTGTGTGAGGAATGTTTCCTGAAAGTTTGGCCGTACCTTTTTGTAACACCCTCTATAGCGTACCTCCGTTCTGAAAGTCTGAGCCGCAAGTGCAACATCTAATCTTTGTCTGTGTATTATTTAGTATTAGTGCATTTTATTATTGAGTGTGTAACGTATTTACTACTTGACAGAAGTGATGTAGCACGGCTTTTATGTTATTTCACGCCACAGTTTAATACTGTCGTGTACGTTGTTATAAAAGATTTTAAGGTACCTGATGATGATGTGAGGATCGAAATGGGTGGTGAATATAGGATCACCAGCAAACGTAGCAGTGCTTCGCAATTGCTCAATGTCTACGATATTGCTATGCCTGTGTTGTTGAGAAGAACGATGTGTGCATGTTTGAAGGACACACGCACTGCAATATCGTATTTATCCGGCGATACAGGGCAGCGGCGTTCAATTAAAATGTCCTCCCCTCTACCCCCCAGGGGGTCCACAACTCTTTTGTGGATACGTGTGTGGCGAGCACGGGGCCCCGAGCCATTGCAGCCTTCTTTCTCTCCCGGGCTGCATTTCCTTTCCCTTCCCCTCCTTTCCCCTCCATACCCCTTTCCCCTCGCCCTCTCCTCTCCCTCTATTGGTGTCCTTGCTTATGTTGGCCCCCGCTATCCTCCTGGTTCTGTTGGTTTTACACTCCGGCTTTGTTGCGTAATCATCTCCTCCTTTTGGCATTCCTTGGTCCCCCTCTGGGGTTTGACCTCCATTCCAAAATTTCTCTTCCGTAGTGTGAGCCATTTGGGGAAGAGCACCTTACCTAGTGTCTCCGACGTGTGCCCTTCTAGTACATTTCACCTTTTCTTTTACGTCGTTGTCTGATGCTAGGGTGCATAGCCAGCACGGTAGCCAGCCCGTGTGGTGGGGTCGCTATGTACCCTTTTGGTTGAGCCCCCTGAACACACAGGGATCACACTTCTGATACCTGAGCTGTGACCTCCTCATGCATGCCTTGGAGTGGTTGCTCGTCATCCTGGAGCATCGGAACTCTCGGCAATGGCCGCCGTGCCAGACGGCCCTTGCTGTGGCTGGGTGGCGCCCGTGAGGAGAGCCCCTGATCGGAGTGGGTGGTATCAGGGCGGACGCTATGCAGATGAAACGCATACGGGTCCAAACCTCTGGCCGCTCTTCTGCGGCCGTCTCTCTGCGTGGTACTGATTCCTCAAGTGCTGCTTCTCTTGCTCCTTCGGCCTTCCCTTCCGTGGCTACCCCCTGGGAGGAGGGTCAGGCCCGTCGTCTAGGGGCAAAACCTTTCCCCCGTTATTTAGTTTGCTCTAGGACTGATGGAGATACTTTCACCAGTGTCAAACCTTTATTCTTTGTGGAACACATTGAAGACAAGTTCGGCGAAGTGGACTCCCTGAGCAAGATGCGGTCGGGTTCGTTGCTGATAAAAACTGCTTCGGCTGCCCAATCTGCGGCCCTTCGTGCCTGTACCCACCTTGGCACAATTCCCGTGTCCATTACCCCTCACCAGTCTCTAAATATGGTACAAGGTGTGATTTTTCACAGAGACCTCATCCTTCAAACTGATGAGGAACTTCGGGACAATCTCGGACGGCGGGGTGTTCACTTCGTCCGGCGTGTTCAGAAGGGTCCTAAGGATAATCGTATTGATACTGGTGCCTTTATCCTGGCCTTTGAAGGGGATACCCTTCCTGAGAAAGTTAAGATTATGGTCTATCGCTGTGATGTGAAGCCGTACATCCCACCTCCTATGCGGTGTTTTAAGTGCTTGCGTTTTGGCCACATGTCTTCTCGCTGTTCCCAGGACCCCCTCTGTGGTGACTGTGGACGTCCACTCCATGAGGGGAGTCCCTGTGTTCCCCCTCCTGTATGTGTAAATTGTCATGGTAGTCATTCTCCACGTTCAGCAGATTGCCCAGTCTATAAGAAAGAAAAAAAGATACAGGAGTATAAGTCTCTTGATCGTTTAAGCTACACAGAGGCCCGTAAGAAATATGCACGATTGCACCCTGTGTCCATGCAATCTAGTTACGCCTTGGTTACATCTTCATCCCTTCCTCCCCCTTCCTTACCCCCATCCCGGACCCCTCTCCTTCCCCCCTCCCCTGCGGCTCCCACCCCCTCTCCTCTGGGCGCTGCTCCCCCTCCCCAGCCGGAGAAGTGTCCCACTCCTTCGGCGTCTGCCGGTCAAGGGCGCCTCTCCCGGGATGCCCCTTCCCGGCACCTTCCAGGTCAGAGGTCTGCTGCAGCGCGGCGACCGCGAGAGCCGCGGCCTATCGGCCCCCAGGTCGCCCGGTCTCTTTCTGTTCCTGATCTTGCTGCAGCTGGCTCCATTATGCCACACAGCCCTCCTCGATCTCAGCCTGAAAAGAAGAAGAAACATAAGTCCCGGGACAAAGAGCCTCTGGTACCACCGGAGGTCCCTTCCCCGACTTCGCAACCGGATTCTGACCTGTCTTTTATGGACGTCGCCCCCTCCTTGTCGGTGACGGGTGGGGACCCGGCGGTATGACTGGATTCAGCGTGTTCAGCCCTCATTTAAACCATCGTTCTGTGGTTCTCCAATGGAATTGTAATGGCTATTATCGTCACCTTCCGGAATTGAAATCCCTTCTCTCGTCCTACTCAGCAGCTTGTGTGGTTCTCCAGGAATCTCATTTTACTGATGCTCACTCACCGACCCTCCGTGGGTTCCGTGTTTTCTGTCGAAATCGGGTCGGACCCTTGCGGGCTTCTGGTGGCGTTTGTACGTTGGTCCGTACAGACATTGCTAGCACGTGGATTCCTCTCCAAACTACATTGGAAGCGGTTGCTGTTAGGGTCCACTTAGACTCTGCAGTCACAGTATGCAATCTTTATCTCCCTCCTGACAGGACTTTCACACCTGCTGCCTTAACCACCCTTCTTCAGCAACTTCCTCCTCCCTTCCTCCTCCTTGGGGATTTTAATGCTCATCATCCTTTGTGGGGCAGTGCCTTTCCATCTAGACGAGGTCTTTTTATCGACCAATTTATTGCAGACCACGACCTGTGCCTTCTTAATGATGGCTCCCCTACTCATTTCAGTGCTGGTCCTGGTACCTTTTCTGCCATTGATCTTTCTCTTTCTTCTCCCTCTCTCCTCCCTTCATTACACTGGTCGCCACACGACGACCTTTGTGATAGTGACCATTTCCCGTTGATTATCACGCTCCCTTCCCGCTCCCCGATGGATAGGTTACCTCGTTGGTCTTTCCACCGCGCCGATTGGCCTCTATACACTGCACAGGTCGAGTTTTCTCCCTCTTTGTCGGGTTGTATTGATGACGTCGTACGTGACGTGTCTGACGCGATTGTTCGCGCGGCTACCCTTGCTGTCCCGCGCTCATCTGGCCAATTTCGTCGTCGGCCAGTCCCGTGGTGGAGTACGGCCATTGCCATTGCCATCCGTGATCGCCGTCGAGCTTTGCAACACTTCAAGAGGCACCCATCTGTAGCCAGCCTTTCTACCTTTAAGCGCCTTCGCGCTAAAGCCCGTTATTTAATCAAACAGAGCAAGCGGATATGTTGGGAACGATTCGTTTCTTCCCTTGGTTCCACTGCCCCTCTGTCGCGGGTATGGGCTACACTTCGCTCTCTCCAAGGTTGCCATCGGCAGTCCACCCTCCCAGGCCTTCACCTCCCAGATGGCATTTGTACGGACCCATTAGTTCTCGCAGAACATCTTGCGACCCATTTTGCCATGGCATCGGCGTGGGCCTCCTATCCAGCTGCTTTCCTTCATCAAAAACAGCAGGCTGAAGCTGTCGCCTTATGTTTCACCACTTGTGCGTCAGAATCTTACAACGAACCTTTCACTGAATGGGAATTTCTTTCTGCTCTATCTTCTTCTCATGATACGGCCCCTGGCCCCGATTCCATTCATAACCAGCTGCTTCAACATCTCAGTGCTCCACAACGGCACCATCTTCTTCGGGTGTTTAACCGTATCTGGCTCCAGGGTGACTTCCCTTCTCAGTGGAGGGATAGCATTGTGGTTCCTGTCCTTAAGCCTGGTCAGAACCCCCTATCTGTTGACAGCTATCGGCCAATTAGTTTGACCAATGTTGGCTGTAAGTTACTTGAACGGCTGGTAGCCCGTCGGCTCACTTGGGTCCTCGAATCTCGGGATCTATTGTCCCCATACCAGTGTGGCTTTAGAGAGGGACGATCTCCAATCGATCATTTACTTCGCTTGGAATCTGCAGTTCGGCAGGCTTTTTCCCAGCGCCGCCATTTGGTTGCAGTGTTTTTTGACCTTCGCAAGGCCTATGACACGGCCTGGCGCCATCACATCTTACTAACCCTTCATCAGTGGGGTCTTCGGGGCCCACTCCCGATTTTTATCCGCCAGTTCCTGATCCATCGGTCATTCAGAGTTAGAGTTGGTACTGCTTTTAGTTCTCCACGGACCCAGGAGACGGGCATCCCACAGGGTTCTGTCTTGAGTGTCCTTCTTTTCCTCATTGCTATCGATGGACTTGTGGCCTCTGTCGGTCCCTTGGTCGCTCCTGCCCTGTATGTGGACGATTTCTGCATTTGGGTTAGTTCCTCCTCGATGGCATCTGCAGAACGGCAGCTCCAGGTGGCTATACGGCGTGCCTCTGCATGGACCCACTCACACGGGTTTCAATTCTCTCCTTTAAAATCGCGGGTGGTCCACTTCTGTCGCCGTACTACGGTCCACCCTGATCCAGAGCTCTATCTTGCTGCACAACAATTGCCTGTGGTTCCACAGTTTCGTTTCCTGGGTCTTCTTTTTGACAACAAGCTCACTTGGCTGCCCCATATCAGACTCCTGAAGGTAGGATGTTTCCGTAAACTCAATGTCCTTCGCTTCCTTGCCCACTCCTCTTGGGGTGCGGACCGTTCCCTCCTCCTCCGTCTTTATCGTGCTCTAGTTCTGTCACGTTTGGACTATGGTTGTCAAGTTTATGGTTCAGCTGCTCCTTCCACGCTGCACGTGCTGGATCCGGTCCACCATCGTGGTATCCGTTTGGCCACCGGTGCCTTCCCTACTAGCCCTGTTGATAGTCTCCTGGTTGAAGCTGGGATCCCCCCCCTTTCTGTTCGGCGGTCCCAGCTTCTGGTGTCTTATGCCCTTCCTATCCGTTCTTCTCCCGCTCATCCTTCCTATTCTATCCTATTTCCAGACCATGGACGTCGCCCGCCTGACTCCCGCCCTCGGGCGGGTTTACCGGTTGGGCTGCGCCTTGCGTCTCTTAACCGTGATTTTCGGCTTCCTTCTTTGTCCTGTCTTCCTCGCTCCCTCCCCTCCACCCCTCCTTGGTTAGTTCCTCGGCCTCGAATTCGGATGGATCTCTGCCGCGGTCCGAAAGATTCCATCTCCCCGGTGGTGTTCCGTTCCTTTTTCCGCCAAATTTTATGGGAGTTTCGGGATGCTGTTGTTTTTTACACTGATGGCTCTAAATCTGCTGATCATGTTGGGTATGCCTTCACGTCCTTTGTTGGAACGGAAAATCATCTGCTGCCTCCCTCATGTGGGGTGTTTACCGCGGAATTGATGGCCATATCCCGGGCCCTTACCTTTATTAAACAATCCCAACACAACCGCGTTTTGTTATGTACGGACTCGCTGAGTGGCCTTCTTGCTATTGACCGGTGTTTTTCGCGCCATCCCTTGGTCTCTGCCATCCATGACCATCTCGCTGATCTTCACCGTGCTGCTTGTTCCATTGACTTCCTATGGGTCCCGGGCCATGTGGGTATCCCAGGTAATGAGCTCGCTGATCGTTTGGCTGGGGGAGCAGTTACTTACCCCCCGTTTTCTGTAACCCCTCCTGCAGCGGATTTACGGCTTCACATCAAATCCCACTTTGCACAGTCATGGGCCAGTTCTTGGGAGGCTACTCCACTGTCTAATAAACTTCGTGCCATTAAGGTGAATCCAGGCCCATGGCGTTCTTCCTTTCGCCTCTCCCGCAAGGACTCGACCACACTGTGTCGTCTCCGCATTGGCCATACCAGGCTGACCCATGGTTTCCTTTTGCGTGATGAGCCACCCCCGCTATGTGGTTGTGGAGCCTCCCAGTCAGTGGCCCACATTTTGGTTGAATGCCCCCTTCTTTTGGCTCTGCGTGCGAAGTACAGACTCCCCCACACTTTACCTTTGATGTTGGCTGACGATTCCCGGATGGTCTCTCTGGTTCTAGGTTTCCTCCGGGAGAGTGGTTTTTATTCTCAGTTTTAAAGTTTTTAATCTCCCTCTGGTGTTGGGGCAGGGCGGTGAGTGTTTGGGTGTCTCCCACTGTAGGCGGTGTTCAGAGATTCCCGATTCACCTCCCTGCCTGGAATCCTCTTTTCTTTCCCTTTTACTCTGTTTTTACCCCTTCTTTTTAAGGCTTGGTTAGTTTTTCTATTCCCATCCGTACTTTCTGCATTATAGCGGTTGTCCCTTTTAAGTCACAGGTGGTCTTGCCTATGCTGCTTCAGCATAGTGTTGGGTTCGTTCTCTTGCCAACTTCCCTCGTTTGTTTTTACTAATGACAACGTGACTGCCTTTTTACGTTTCCCCTTTTTCCGTTTTATTGTTCTGCCTTTTCTGAGATGTCCCGTTAGTAGCATGGAGTCTATTTGAAACAAGGGACTGATGACCTCGCTGTTTGGTCCCTTTCACCTCAAACAACCAACCAACCATCCTCCCCTCTACGGGAAGTACACAGTGTGTGTACGACTACAGGCTGTGACGCAGGAATGACCATATATGGAAGTTTGGATGTGGCCGCAAATCGTGCACTGATAGCCGAAGCGGAAAGCGGGTAATTCGGGTTCGAGTCCCAGTTCGGCATAAATTTTCACGTTAGTCATTCCCTTGCATAGCTGATGGTTGTTTGTATTCGCACTGGCGAATGCATTTCATGCTACATGTGTATTGGAATTGGATATATACTCTGATATCCTTCTTCTTCCCATCTCTATCTGGTCCTCCCCGTCTCTTCGTCTATCTCCTCCTCCTGCTCTCTCTTCCTCCATCTCCTTCGGCACATTGGTGTAGGGGATATGAGAGTTGCAGAATTTCGCATAGGTTTAATTTGCGAATGGTTCTGTGGGGTGATCTTGGACGATGACCGCCCGTATGTTGAAAGCTCTCCTCTCCCGTCTGCTAGTCATTCTGTTCCTTCAGATGATCTTCGTGTCGCTGTCTGTCGGCACATAGTAGTGCGCAATGGTCTTCTCTCCAGGCGAACAAACTGCAGGACATTAAACCTCTTCCAATACCGTGGTCGGCTTCCTCTCGGCCCTCAAGTCGCGAGCCCTGCTGCGTATAGGGCAGTGTCATTTGAGTCGCCGCCAAAGTGGCGACCCTGCCCCACGCTTTGTTTACTGCTCTCAACCCTTGACAGTGCGTCACTTTCTGGTCAGATGTCCATTTTTAACGGTTTACGTTTACGTCTATCCCTGCAGTCTACCTTGTCGGATGTTTTATAGGATGACATACGTTCTGTCGATCGCGTCTTATTTTTTATTTTTCGCAGCGGCATGGGGAAGCTAATTTGATCTCCCCCCTCCCCACCCACCCCCCCACCCCTCCGCGCGGGATCCTCTGCCATCTCAACAATGTTTTGAGAAATTTTCACTAGGGACGTCCTTGTCCGTAGCTGCTTCTCTTTTAAAGCTGCTTGGTTCGGTTTTTGCCTTTTTCACCTCAGGTTTTTATTTTGTTCTTGTTTTTTTTTTTTCTGACGTTATGATAAAGGCGATTATGAGCTTTGCAGTTTTGCGTCATAAAGGACCAACCAACCAACCAACATCATTTGTTGACAGAGAGAATAGTTGGTGGTGACCACCGATGTGGGTGGCGTGGTGATTGTCCCCACTTCAGATATGGCTGTTGTGGCTGTTGGAAACACCATCACGGATGAACATCCGTGAACAATACAAATTTTACGAACTTCGACACTACAGCATTGCGGTGTCAGTGAACGCGGGTCAAAATCTGCCTTGCGCCCGTTCGTTATGGTTAATTACTATTACATATTGTTTGACAACTACTATCCCCTACATAGTTCTTATGGGGTATATACTGTTTATGTCCATCAGACAATAAATATGCATTTCGGATCATTGGTTCCCTATCTGAATGTAATTGGTTGTGGGCCAACTGCGAGCTGTTTCAGTTTGGCCCAAAAGGTTAGAGACACCTGTACATAGTATCGATTTATTAGCATATCTTGATGCATGAAATATGAATTGTTGTGTACTGTCTGTGCATTTGGGACGTGAATTTGTGTTTTGCTCTCCCTATATAATAACATACAAGAAACGATCAGCCTCGATTGCGGTAATGAAACCAACCTTTACCTAGTTTTCAGCCCAAGTAATTGAGCCTTCTTCAGAAGATAAACCTGATTCTATAATATGTCTACGAGGGCATGGTCTAGATAAAATTAAAACAGTCTGAATCTTGCGAACCATGGATGAAGGGTACCAGACGGATGCGATACTCCTTGACTTCCGGAAAGCGTTTGACTCGGTGCCCCACTGCAGACTCCTAAGGTACGAGCATATGGGATTGGTTCCCAAATATGTGAGTGGCTCGAAGACTTCTTAAGTAATAGAACCCCAGTACGTTGTCCTCGATGGTTGGTGTCGTCGTTGAGTGACTGTAGAAGGATACGAGATGACTTGGACAGGATTTGTGATTGGTGTAAAGAATGGCAGCTAACTCTAAATATAGATAAATGTAAATTAATGCAGATGAATAGGAAAAAGAATCCCGTAATGTTTGACTACTCCATTAGTAGTGTAGCGCTTGACACAGTCACGTCGATTAAATATTTGGGCGCAACATTGCAGAGCGATATGAAATGGGACAAGCATGTAATGGCAGTTGTGGGGAAGGCGGATAGACGTCTTCGGTTCATTGGTAGAACTTTGGGAAGATGTGGTTCATCTGTAAAGGAGACCGCTTATAAAACACTAATACGACCTGTTCTTGAGTACTGCTCGAGCGTTTGGGATCCCTATCAGGTCGGATTGAGGGAGGACATAGAAGCAATTCAGAGGCGGGCTGCTAGATTTGTTACTCGTAGGTTTGATCATCACGCGAGTGTTATGGAAATGCTTCAGGAACTCGGATTGGAGTCTCTGGAGGAAAGGAGGTGTTCTTTTCGTGAATCGCTACTGAGGAAATTTAGAGAACCAGCATTTGAGGCTGACTGCAGTACAATTTTACTGCCGCCAACTTACATTTCGCGGAGAGACCACAAAGATAAGATGAGAGAGATTAGGGCTCGTACAGAGGCATATAGGCAGTCATTTTTCCCTCGTTCTGTTTGGCAGTGGAATAGGGAGAGAAGATGCTAGTTGTGGTACGAGGTACCCTCCGCCGCGCACCGTATGGTGGATTGCGGAGTGTGTAGGTAGATGTAGATGAATAGGCCTAGTCACATTTTAAAAATGTGGTACATAGGTACTAAGTCACGTGAAACTAGTTTCACGTGAGCTCCCGAAGCCCACCACTCGGCGTCCATGGAGACTAGGCGCTCGCCGGAGCTTCACAAGTCTTGGTGATGACTTAGTACCCATGTACCGAATTTTTAAAATGTGACTACGCCTATTCAGGCTGTTCTACTTTTATTTCTAGATCATGCCCTCGTAGACATATTATAGAATCAGGTTTATCTTCTGAAGAAGGCTCAATTACTTGGGCTGAAAACTAGGTAAAGGTTGTTTTCATTACCGCAATCGAGGCTGATAGTTTCTTATATATTAGATTATCACGATTGCTGACTGGGCTGCAATGTTGAAAGTACTATACGATAACACAATATGTTCCGACATACGCTAAATAAAATTTGCGTTTCACTCTTGATTTGGCTTACCAACACAAGTACACGGATAGTGTACCAATAGGGACAAGAAAGGAGGCATGAAGGGCGCCAAAAACAGAAATAACAATCATCTATTTATTACACCATTACACACGCACATCATGATATTTGAGACATTATAATTGCCATACTCAAGTCTATTATGACAAACAATATGTATCACAAAGGGTACACACAATGGAGTTTAAGAAATTACAATGGCACATCAACTCAGCTATGACAAACAGTGTGCATAATGAAGGCCGCACAATTTTACCAATGTAAGAAATTAAAATAATACTAGCACAAAATTAACTAAAATGCCTTGAAGGAAATGTTTATGAGAAGAACACGACGGGGTCGCAAGGGAGGAGGCAACACAATACTTAACTCAGGTGCACCAAAACAAACAACGGACACCAGGCGGCGCCAACAACGGACACGTAAGGCACGCAACTACTCTCTCCGTTGCGGTTCCGCGCGTTCCACCCAAGTAATAGCTACCTGAAACATTTTAATACTTGGAAAAGTACACCAGTGATCAGCAAATCAAAAAAAACAATAACATGACATAAAAATACAATAATTTAAGAAAATCACATTATATGAGTATGAGCTTAAGCCTTTCGGTAATTAACAGATTACGAAGCAGGTAAAGGGGCATGTGCCACTATTAAATCTTCCGTAATTACACTACTAAATTTCTCAGTACCCAAGTTGCAATTAACGCAACAAGAATTAAATCATTTAAGTGATAATGTTACTTTAAAATAATAATAAAATCATTTCATACAGCAGAGGACCAAGAATGGCCGGATCAGTACTCCCCAGTGAAGCAGTTAACACAAATGGTACTCCACGGCTCCGAGCACAGAGCCCCATACAAAATGCAACACAACCACAGCGACCCGGCGTACTACCAGAACCACTAAACCAAAATCGTATTAAGCCAAAACAAGGACCGACTTTTAAAATAACGAGACCTAGCCCGGGCAGAACAACAGACCAAATGCCGGGAAATCCATAACAAACCTGAGCCAACTTAATACCAAAACAACAATTTATGAACAATATGCAAAACACAAGACCTCTCAGTCCAAAGGCTTCCGTTTAGTCGCGAAGGTGGCTCCGACCTGCCTGCTGAGGCACCAAGCGTTGTACGGAGTGCCGAATCAAGCTTAACCTTCGTTAACGGAAAGCGGAAGCACCACAAGACAAAATAAACTCCAATCTAATTGCGCAAAGCAAACTCTAAGGAGTGCCACTCGAAGATTATCCGCTTAAAGATCAAACATAAAGCACACAGACTAACGTGCCGCTGAACGACGCACTTCCATTGCCAGCGTGTAGTAGAGTACGGAGAGCAGCGTAGCCCATCGATATACATCCATGGGACGGTAAACGAGGATAGCAATCCCAGCGACGGAGAGGCATCTACATCTACAATCCTCAAGCCACCCAACGGTGTGTGGCGGAGGGCACTTTACGTGCCACTGTCATTATCTCCCTTTCCTGTTCCAGTCGCGTATGGTTCGCGGGAAGAACGACTGCCGGAAAGCTTGCGTGCGCGCTCGAATCTCTCTAATTTTACATTCGTGATCTCCTCGGGAGGTATAAGTAGGGGGAAGCAATATATTCGATACCTCATCCAGAAACGGACCCTGTCGAAACCTGGACAGCAAGCTACACCGCGATGCAGAGCGCCTCTCTTGCAGAGTCTGCCACTCGAGTTTGCTAAACATCTCCGTAACGCTATCACGCTTACCAAATAACCCTGTGACGAAACGCGCCGCTCTTCGTTGGATCTTCTCTATCTCCTCCGTCAACCCGATCTGGTACGGATCCCAAACTGATGAGCAATACTGAAGTGTAGGTCGAACGAGTGTTTTGTAAGCCACCTCCTTTGTTGACGGACTACATTTTCTAAGGACTCTCCCAATGAATCTCAACCTGGTATCCGCCTTACCAAGGACGAAATGACATCCCGCCGCACATACGTTGGCCAGGTTCGACAAACTACAACAGGCGAGATTTTGCTCGCCCTGCGAATCAAGTTAAACGGCACACGACGCTGCTGTCCACACTATTAACCGTAAAATCACGGTCTGGTCTTCCCATCGGGCTCCACTCGGCGTCCAGCCGAGCCCAACTGTCTCCGCGGCAAGGCAGCCACCTCTTTCCTCCTCACAGGCCTCCAGCTAAGCTGCGGCCAGCGATCACACACGGAAACAACCGCGTCACGGCAAAGCGCCGTCTGAGTGAAAACTCAGCACTAAGACCGATACGGAGTTGGAAATAAGCGAGAACCGTAGCAACTCTGTTTATCAAGCAAGATGAGTAATGTGCTGGCAACGCAGTGGCGCGTTAATGTGAAGTGTGCTCCGGTGTTGCAGGTGCGGCGCTCGTTAAAGATCCGCGGCCGGCGCAAGGAGAAGGAGAAGCTGCCGAGCGGCATCACGGCGGACTACACGGCCAGCTTCTTCGCGGGGCTGGAGCACGGGCCGGAGTACGCCGGGGGCTCGAGCAGCCTGCCCGGCCACAACCACCACGGCCAGTACGGCGCGCCCACCGGCAACGGCAACGGCAACGGCAACGGCAACGGCGGCTACGGCTCGCCGGCCAGCCCGTCGTACGGCGGCGCGGCGGGCGCGGCGGCCGGCGCGTGGGCGTCGCGGGGCGGCGCCGCCTCCGCCGTGGACGGCCTGACGCAGAGCGACAGCAGCGAGGCCAGCCTCACCTCGCTGAGCCACCCGCCGCCGCCCCCGCAGCAGCGCTCGCTGCCGCCGCTGCCCCCCAGGCCGCCCAAGCGCGGCATCCTCAAGGGCCCGCGCCTCGCGCTCGCCGCCGACGCCGCCGTCCAGAACGGCGGCGACAACCACCACGACGCCATCCTGGTGCGCAACACGCTGCAGAACGAGGTGATCACCTACCAGAACGTGGCGCAGGTGCTGGCCAACCATCACCACCACCAGCAGCAGCAGCTGTACCAGCAGCAGCAGTCGCCGCAGCGCCACGGCCACGTTATCTCGGCGCGAGATACGGCGGGCAGCAGCAGCGGCGGCGACGCGAGCAGCGGCAGTAGCGCCGGGCGCACCGCCGCGTACGACATGCAGCGCACCAGCCCCGTGGCCGAGCCCGACGAGGCGGACCGCAGCGGCGCCTACCACACGCCGCCCCCGCTGCCGCCGCCCGCTTCCCACCTGCTCGAGGTGACCGCGGCGGGGGGCAAGGCGGCCAGCGCCAGCCCCAGCGCCGACAGCCTCACCGACACCACCACCACCAACAGCAGCTTCGCGACGCCGCCCTTCAGCCTGAGCCCGGTGGGCGAGAGCCAGGGCCTGTGCTCGGGCCGCTGGGGGCGCTGGGACGACGAGCTGCCGCTGCCGCCGCTCGCCCCCGTGCCGCTGCCTCGCCCCCGCGAACTCACCATCCAGCGGCAGCCGCCCCCGCGCGCCGACTTCGGCTTCTCGCTGCGGCGCGCCGTCGTCGTCGAGCGGCTCGCCAGCGGACTCACCAAGGCGGTCACGTTCGCGGAGCCCGGCACCGTCGGCGGGGGCGGCGGCGGCCACGAGACGGGGCTGCTGCCCGGGGACCGCCTGCTCGAGGTCAACGGCGTGCCCGTCGACGACAAGAGCCGCGAGGAGATCATCGACCTCATCAAGTCGTCCGGCGCCAGCGTCACCGTCAAGGTACGCATTCTGCAACATCTCCTTTCATCCTGTACACCTGCTATCCCCCATTGTATGTATTCTGTAAGCCGTGTTTGTCGATTCCCGACTCACCTCCCTGCCCGAGATCCTCTTTTCTTCCCCTTTTACTCTGTTTTTACCACTTTTTTTAATTTTTTTTTATTTTAAGGATTGGTTAGTCTCCTTTTCCCATACGTACTTCTACATTCTAGCGGTTGCATCTTTTAAGTCGCAGGTGGTCTTGCCTATGCTGCTTCAGCATAGCGTTGGGTTCGTTCTTTTGCTGACTTCCCTCATTTTGTTTTTACCATTGACAACATGACTGCCCTTTTACGTTTTTAGCCTTTTCCCTTTTATTGTTCTGACTTTCCTGAGATGTCACATTAGCGGAATGGACCACATTTGAAACAAGGGACTGATGACCTTGCTGTTTGGTCCCTTAAACCCCAAACAACCAACCAACCATTGTATTGTATTGCGTGTTAACCGGGGACCTAGAAACGACGGAGAGGCTCCGTCCCCGCCGCAGCCGCAGTGGTCCGCAACCCCACGACGACTACCGCAGTCCACTTCACCTCTCCGCCGCCCCGCACCGAACCCAGGGTTATTGTGCGGTTCGGCCTCCGATATTTCAACCCACTTTACCCGTAATGTGTTCCCGTCGCATCTTGGTGACAATCTGCGTATAACTTGTACCCACATTTTTAGCTGTTGGCATCGGTCAGAGACGTTCAAACATTTCTACGATCTTCTCGTGGTGTGGTTGTAGTCTGTCTGGAAGAATCCTTCCCTGCTCCTTTTGCCAAACTTCCGTCCTGAGTCCATCTTATCACCATTCGTTCTGCACTTATTGCAACTATGTGTACGATCTGTTGGGATTATAATGTCATGTCCTTCGAGGCAAGGATTCAACCTTTCACAAAATATTGTCCAGTATATAGAGTACCTCCGTTCGGAAACTTAGAGCCGCAACTGCAACATCTAATCTTCGTCTTTGTATGATTTTGTATTAGTGCACTTTATTATTGAGTGTGTAACGTATTTACTGCTAGACAGAAGTGGCTTTTTATGTTATTTCACTCCCAGTTTAATACTGTCGTGTCAGCTGGTTATAAAAGTCTTTAAGGTGAGGGTCGGAATGGGTGGTGAGTATAGGATCACTAGCAAACGCAGCAGTGCTTCGCAACTGCTAAATATCTACGATATTGCGATGCCTATGTTATTGACAAGAACGACATATGCATGTTTGAAGGACATAGGCACTGCAATATCGTATTTATCCGCCGATACAGGGCAGCGACTTTCAATTAAAATGTCCTCCCTGTTCGGGAAGTACTCAGTGTGTGTACGCATACACGCTGTGACGCAGAAATGACCATATAAGGAAGTTTGGGTCTGGCCGCGAATGGTGCACGGATAGCCGAACCTGTTAAGGCGACAGCTCGCGGAAAGCGGGAAATTCGGGTTCGAGTCCCAGTCCGAATAAATTTTCATTTTAGTCATTCCGTTGTATCGCTGATGGCTGTTCGTATTCGCAGTGGCGAATACATTTCATGCTAAATGTGTATTGGATATACACTTTGATATCCTTCTTCTCCCCATCTCTATGTGCGGTTCGGCCCCCGGTGGATCCCCCAGGGAACGTCTCACACCACACGAGTGTAACCATTATGTTTGCGTGGTAGAGTAATGGTGGTGTACGCGTACGAGAACATGTTTGCGCAGCAATAGCCGACATAGTGTAACTGAGGCGGAATAAGGGGAACCAGCCCGCATTCGCCGAGGCAGATGGAAATCCGCCTAAAAACCATCCACAGACTGACCGGTTTGCCGGACCTCGACACAAATCCGCCGGGCGGATTCGTGCCGCGGACGAGGCGCTCCTTCCCGCCCGGAAAGCCGTGTGTTAGACCGCACGGCCAACCGGGCGGGTCTGCTATCCCCCATACTGTGGCACATTCCGATCTAACTGATATCAGTAAATACGAGGCGGGGCAAATGAAAATGGTCCGGAGAACAGGTCCAGGTGGAGTATTCGTCTGCACGATCGATGTGATATTTATTTTATTTATTTACTGCCAAATTATAGACATGCCACCTAACATTTTAAAACATGTCGTAAATCTTACAATTTTCAAATGTTTTTTATTCCAGTCTTTGATCACAATATCAATTCCTTAGACGATGACCGGTTTCAGTCCGTAATGACCATTTTCAGATCTATAATATACAAATATATGCACCTAGCAGTGTGTCTTTCAACATAATACAGCAATACGTATCACAATATAGGGGGAGATGTACAGATAAAATACGTTAAAACGTACCTTTTTTTACGCCATACCCTAAAGTGATAAGGCCATAATGGCATCGTCAAAACATATAATCAGCACAGCATCGTCAAAACATATAATCAGCACAGCATCGTCACATACAACTAAAATAAGGTGTAGAATAGGCCACATCATCCACACAGTCATCATTGCAACTGGCTATTGAAGTACAGAAGCTACCAGGAATCTTAACGTTCCACAACCAACAATGGTTCCTTTGAAAGGGTACGGCCTATGTCCTTTCCCATGCATTCTAAAATCCGAGTTTGTATTCCTTCTCAGACGATCACGTCGTCGACGGGACGTTAAACTATAGTAACAACCCACCTTAGTTGTCAAGGCGCTAGATTTATACTAAGACCTTTAACTCTCATATTTTGGGACATTCCTGTAGAACAACTCTTATTCATAACTAACTACACTTTTCTTTCGATATCCATGGCATATACACCACTTCCAGTCATCCCCTGCACCTGCTATCTTAGTACTTTTGCCTCTTTCTTCAATAATTTTTGATCGATTGATACCAGGAGGCTTGTCTCCTTAACAGCAGTAAGTCTACAGTACCTTCTTTTCAGGTTGTGAAAGTATTGAGCTGCACCTTGGCTTTCACTGCAACTCCCTGTGTTGTCTGGTTCTTTTTATACACATTCCTGCCTGGTAAAAGGCTGTGGTATTCAGACTAACCTTCGCGTTGGTGGTAGCCTATTGTATTTTTCCAAGTATCGTACGCAATTTTTTGATGAAAGAAAAGTATTAGGATGCAAGGTTCATCTTAGTTGTGCAGTGAGGAACCTGGCTTTGAGTGTATTAACAGTGCATTCTTGTGTTCTAAGAAGAAGCAAACGCTCGTAATACGTCACTGCTTGTGATAGCCTTTTATCGGCTCCGCACTGGTCGCTGAGTCGTTTTCCTGCCTACGTGGCCTGTTTGTCAGCGCCTAATCAACCTCAGTCGCGTCTGGAGTGTTCGAACTACTTTCTTTTCGTTATCTGTACGCGAATAAGCGTTACCTTGCACTGATACGGCGCACTCACTTTGGCGCACCGCCTTGATGCAACACCGTATTGCCATTAGTAACTCAACACGCGTAAGCAACGTCTTATCTTGAATATAAGACACTCCAGTAAGTTGCGGTAGATGCAAGCAGACTTGTTTTATTATGAATTCTGCGGAGAGCGAACAGTCGTGTAGCAGCGTACGCGGCCAATAATGGAAGCAGTGCCTAAATACAGAGGCGCTCAGTTTCATAACGACCACGATTATTCGATTTTACGCTGACGGAAATGGAAAAGGGTTCCGCCGTGAAGTACCAACCCGATAGTTGCAAAACCTTGTTAATGTATTCACCACGTTACGGTATTTAATGGTTGAACTGTGATTCAGTTTCGACCCGAGGCCGATCATCATCATTAGTTTGAGGGTAAAGCCCCCAGACACGAATATGGTTCAAATGGCTCTGAGCACTATGGGACTTAAATTCTGTGGTCATCAGTCCCCTAGAACTTAGAACTACTTAAAACCTAACTAACCTAAGGACATCACACACATCCATGCCCGAGGCAGGATTCGAACCTGCGACCGTAGCGGTCTTGCGGTTCCAGACTGTAGCGCCTAGAACCGATCGGCTACTCCGGCAGGCAGACACGAATACATTTTATTTGTTGTGACATGGAGGCAGCCAGCCATTCAAAGTAATGTGAAGTAATATTTTGCATTGCCCGAAAAACACTGTGTGGAAGTTCATGTAGATTTATGGCCAGACGTTGGTATGAAATAATACGTAATCAAGTCTTATCCCAGCTCTACAGTATGAGTGGCAAATGAGAGGACTGGGCAGGGCAGTCAAGATATATATAATACTGATATATGTGCGGATGCACAAACAGTGCCCGAACTCTTACGCGAATCGGCAAAAAGCCGCGAGTAATGAGTATAATGGGCAGAGGCACTATGAATATAGTGCGGGACGATAAGTTGGGAATGTGGGTTTCGCGGGAGGCGTGCCAGAGATAAGTCCCTGCAGCCGCACTGTCTTCTGTGTCCTCGGTGGCTCTGATGGATAGAGCGTCTTCCATGTAAGCAGGAGATCCCGGGTTCGAGTCCCGGTCATGGCACACATTTTCAATGGTCCCCGTTGACTTATATCAACTCCTGTATGCAGCTAGGGGTATTCATTTCATTGTACGATCTGTTTCTCAGGGTGGTTGTGGTTTAAACAGTAGAGTGGGAGCTTGTATTATGCTGTTGGAACATTGCATTTGTCAGCCCAGTCATGAAGCGTGCGACAACAGAGTATACTGTTCTCACTCCATGCTGGCGAGGAGACAGCCTCGCTTCAGCAGTTGTTGGTGGGTGGTGCTTAAGTTAGTAGCAGTTTTCCGTAAGTTTAGTAAACACAACAGATGCACATAACTGAAACTTTAGTCATCAATAATACATTCTTCTTCACTACTTACAACAGTCTGCCAACGCTGCGGTAACTTCTGGAACTGATAGAAATCACGTGGTTTAGACGCGAAGAACTCGTCATGTTCGGAGCATATTGTCATACGGAAAGTAAGTTCCTCGAAAGCTGTCCGATAAAGAGCGGAAAAGGTGGAAATCTGAGGATACAAGATCAGGGGAATAAGGTGAGTGCGGAATGTGTTCCGAAACCAGCTCTTGTATGGTGTTTGTTGGCAGTCTAGCGAGCGCTATCGGAGGGTAGCGGCCTGGTCGTTGTTCCTGGACTGCGTCTGCAAGGCGTCTCAGTTGTTGACAATAAATGTCAGCAGTGATGGTTTCATCTCGGAGAAGCAATTCTTAGTCGCTGTTTCACAAGATGACAACATTCTCTTTTGTGGACGCGCGCAGGTCTTTGTACTGCTTTGTATGGGCTCAACCATTCCTTTCTTTTTCTTATATTAGCATTATCGTCACCTGTAACGATACTGGATAGGAATGGTCGATGGTGTTCACGATCTATTTTATGACGAGCAAGGAGAAATGCACATATGGCCACCCACTGATTTTTGTGATTTTCGTTAAGAGCATGTGGTATCCATACACCTGATTTTTAAACCTTCCCCATTGCATGCAAATGTCGCGCGACGATGGAAGTCGTAGTCTCCCTGGAACGATCCTTGCCTAATATTCTCTCCGCACAGTTATCCTCAGCCCATCCCATCACCATTTTTTTGTGAAGTCATTGTACTACAACCAACTCTGTCCGATCGGTCGGTAAGATGCTCCCACATCAGTTTGGCCAACGATTGGACCTTTCTCAAAGTCCGACAGATGCTGATACGCTACATGTGCACGTCCTGTGCGGATGCTGCTTTGCGATCTCTAACTGGAAAGTACCAGTAGCATAAGACGTGCCCAGTTGCCATCATGTACTCTCATTTTCCTTATCCGTGAGGATGTTTTCTTTTCTGTACGGAAAATACTCAAAATAAGCGCGCAGGGGAATAAAATTCTAACAGATACACTATATGATCAAAAGCATCCGGACACCCCCAAAAACGTACGTTTTTCATATTAGGTGTATTGTGCTGTCAGGTACTTCATATCAGCGACCTCAGTTGTCATTAGACATCGTGAGAGAGCAGAATGGGGTGCTCCGCGAAACTCACCGACCCAATCAGGTGATTGGGTGTCACTTGTGTCATACCTATGCACGCGAGATTTCGACACTCCTAAAAATCCCTAGGTCCGCTGTCTCCGATGTGATAGTGAAGTGGAAACGTGAAGGGACACGTACAGCCAAGAGCGTACAGGCCGACCTCGTCTGTTGACTGTGAGAGACCGCCGAGAGTTGAAGAGGGTCGTAATGTGTAATAGGCAGACATCTATCCAGACCATCACACAGGAATTCCAAACTGCATCAGGATCCACTGCAAGTACTAGGACAGGCGTGAGGTGAGAAAACTTGGATTTCATGGTCGAGCGGCTGCTCGTAAGCCACACATCACGCCGGTAAAGCCAAAGGACGCCTCCCTTGGTGTAAGGAGCGTAAACATTGGACGATTGAACAGTGGAAAAACGTTGTGTGGAGTGACGAATCACGGTACACAATGTGGCGATCCGATGGCAGGGTGTGGGTATGGCGAATACCAGTTAAAAGTCATCTACCAGCGTGTGTAGTGCCAACAGTAAAATTCGGAGGCGATGGTGTTATGGCGTGGTCGTGTTTTTCATGGAGGCAGCGATGTTTATTACGATTCTTGCTCGTCTCCCGTTTAGAATACTGTGCGTTGCTAATAGTCAGTGATTTTTAATTCCGTCTCCGTTCCTTGCCCCTCGTGCTGAATATGTATGAGGGCTGGCCTCAGAGAAGGCGCAGAATAGCGGAACGTGGGGGCGTGGGTGGCGTGGGTGTAGGCTGGAGAATCCGCGCTTTCTCTATGCGCCGTTGATGCCGCTCTGCTGCCACCCCTCGTTCGTTCCCAGTAATGGCGTGTTAACCAGCTGAACACGACGTGCTTCACGTAAATGGACAGTCCCGTGCCGCATCAAGGGACAGTGAAAGGATTGGAATTTGTCGCTGACGAAGTGTGAAACGACGTCAGATTTGTTTCTTTCGTTTCAGTTTTGTCTTACAACTACATAACGGTGTATACTTCACAAGCCATTATACAGTGCATGGCGGAGAACACATCGGACCAACAAAAGCGATTTTCTTTCTGTATGCCTATGTACGGGTCCTAAGC